>NC_140275.1:16185574-16388074 GCF_964030765.1 Micromesistius poutassou | reverse complement strand
GGGGGGGGTCTAACGGCCAGATACTTTTATTCCAAGACCGGGCCGCTTTTGTGCCCATCCATCCTGCCCAGCAGGCGGAGGGGAGGGGTGGCTGGTTCCAAGTCCAAGTCAAACGAAAAAAAAAACTGAAACGCCCAAACGAAGGCAAAAAGTTGTGTCTCTCTGTGTTTTTCAATGTGGCCCTCAAACGCTGAATCAGCTGTCGCGAGAAAGCCCTGCTGAGGTAGGCAGAGGCGATTTGCACCGACGTAGACAACGCACGGCAACGCGCACGTGTACCTACACACGTACACACACACACACACACACACACACACACACACACACGCGCGCGCGCGCGCGCACGGCCTGCAATACCGACCCCGTACATACATACATAACATATGCATCTCAAACCACGCACACCGATGCCACAGTTGGCGCTACGGTGCGGTTGATGAACTTATTGGGACTTGTGTGGACGAACAAAAGGCCTCCTGTGAGGCCTGGCAGTGTAATGAACGGCAAGTTAGCTCAAAATACACGACGAGCTACGAATCACAATGTTCCGTCCAGGCCACGACACAAAAGGGCGACGAGGCGCCCCCCAATTCGGGTCAGCGGAGGCCCCTGGGTGAATGGCCAAAGAACGTTTGGTATGATAACAGTTTGTCCAAGTCAGCCAACAGGGGGAGTCGCTTATCACAGATACCACTTGGTGGCATGAAGAAGATAAGGATGCAGAAGAACAACAAAGGTGTAGGAGGAGGCAGAGGACGGGGAAGAGGGTGTGTGTATGTGTGTGTTGGGGGGATGGAGTAAGGCTAATGCTTTAGCTTGGTTGTGCTTGGCATTGGCAATGCTTTAGCGGGGTTGGTTTTGCTTCTGTAACGGTGGGGACTGGAGCCCCCTTACTTTCACAGAGTCCATGCAACTATGTCCAGAGGGGTGCCTTTCAAGTGCCTGCCTTGTGTTTGTTTAATTGAGTGCCTCAGTAATTGAGAAAAATAAAGGGAGAGTGAGATAGAGAGAGAGAGAGAGAGAGAGAGAGAGAGAGAGAGAGAGAGAGAGAGAGAGAGAGAGAGAGAGAAAGAAAGAGGGGAGGGGGAAAGAAAGCAAGCGAGACCGAGAGGGAGAGAGGGAGAGAGCGAGTGATCCGCAAGAGAGAGAGAGAGAGAGAGAGAGCGAGAGAGAGAGATCAAGAGAGAGACAGAGAGAAGGAGAGAAGGAGAGAGGGGAAGATAGGAAAGACTAGAAGAATAGAGAGACAGACAGGAGAGGGAGGGAAGGGAGTGGGGGGACAGAAAAAAAAGAAAGAGATGGGGGAAACAGAGAAAGAAACTGGATTATATTCAAAGCTGCTTGGAAGAGATTCAACTTTTGTACAACTTAATTAAAAAGCATGGCAGCACCTCTTTTGTCCATGGGCTTCAGTGAATAAAGGTTATTTACAGTGTCTAAAGTATCTTTTAGAAGTGCTGGATGACTGGATCGTAAATAATATAAAATCAAAATGAGATTATAGCTGCCTTTAAACAACTATCAATCTGCCAACAAAGTAAATGGAACCGCGGGCTCTATGTGGCCTGAAGAAAAGAGGCAGTCATGGGGGAACAGCCTCTGATTCAAGCTCCAGTCTTCCCCTGTGTTCCCCTCCCTGGAGGGCTGGACTAGGCCTGGGGCTCCATAGAGAGACACTTTGCATATTCCCTGAATGATTTAATTGCAGTGTAACTGTGCAACAGAGTTTGAAAACACACTCAAGTCATTGCAATGATACCAATAAAAAGTGTACGTGCAGACATTGTTGAATTGTAAAGTCTGTCAAATTGATTTCAAGACTTTTCTCTTTTATTTTGCACACTATTCTGCTGGTATTAGTTCACCCCATACTCTTTTGTAATTTCATTTTTTAAAAGGTGAAATATAAATCTCATCAAATAACATTGTCTTGAAACAAAATACATTGAGTTATTAACTATCTTGGCAGCTACAATGACACTTTGTCATTGTCATGATACTTTGCATTTCTGAGGTCCTGCAAAAAAGGAACTTAAAACACATTTTGTATGTATTGCACTGAGAGCACACTTATCAAAACTAACTTGTTAACATTTAAATAAGACCATATAATATTTCACACAAGTTTAAGGAAAAGAGTGATAATATCCACTGACCACGGCTTCTGTGTTCCAGATGTTCTGATTTTAAAAGCATGTAGACATAACCAATGCTGATGTGACATCATTCTAATACAAGTCTAACTGTGTGCACTGAATCTTACATGATGAATTCATTATTGATGAACATTCTAATGCAGACCAAAACACACAAACAGAAATTACATCAGCGTTATTGCATGTCTCTGATGGAAATCATTGAATCTTAAACTGTCCTTCTTTGGCCTGCTGGTAATTGGTTTTGGCCCAGGCTGGGCCCTGTGACTCATGAGCGGGAGAGAGGCAGTAACACAGATGGAGCATTTCCTCTGGAGTGTGGACCACAAGACCTCCATTCAAGCCTTCCTTATTCCAAACGCTGATTGTGACCAAGAGACAGCCAGCGAACGTCTGCTCCAACGTGCACCATGCTCTATTCAAATCAGAGGGTGCCGGGCCAATTTGATCAGATCAAGATGAGCACTCATGTGCAGGGGTGATTTACTGATGTTCATCAGGGAAAAATATTCAGGGATAGAGTTTAGGCCATTCATTTAATCTGGGTTGGTTTTGTTTGTGAGGACTTTCATTCAAATCTGTATTGTCTGTTCTATATATATACAAATATATTTAACTATCTATCAGTGAAATTGTAAATATATTCATTTATTAATAAAGATGGATTAGTCAATACATATATTTAAATAACATAAATAATATAGAAATAAAGAAATGAATGACACACAAATTAACTTTGCGGCATGGTATTTGAATTTGCAATAAAAGTCATCAATATGCTTTCTCTAAGGATGGCTGTTGCTATGAAAACAACACTCATAAACACAGAGCAACGCTGTATCCGGGCTCCATCCCCGACTGAACGTGGTCTAAACGTTAGCCGCAACGCTCCAGATGAGGAGGGCTCAAAGTCCTTTCCCTGCCATGGTACACTGCCATACAAAAATGGGACTTTTTGTTCCTGTTTTCCGTTCCTGGGAATTTATAGTGCAGCTGCCACAGATGTTCCCATAAAGAAAGCCCAAACACTGATGTCAAATGGTTTACATACTGCGTGAGATCTCACACACACACTTGTTCTCCTGCTGAACCGCAGTGGCCCTCGCTGGCCCTGTTCACAATAATAGGAGGTGGGTGTAGCACATTGGATTAGAAGGCGGCCCGTGACTGTGCTCGAAGATGGTTCTCCTCAATTCTTGTCAACATCCCGTCGTTGCTGTTGAGTGACAATTGCTTGACTATCCTAAATTGTTTACATTCAATCAGGATTTGTTGCATCCTCTATTGGCCTTTCATAGCACAGCCGTTTTAAATGATTTGTTTGTAGGCTGTAGATACAAACAGATGGATAAAGGTATAAGGTCTGCTTTTAAAGTCGATAAAAATACTGATTTATATATATTTATATTATTATAGAATACTTATTTATCAACCTCAAGTTTAGTTCTATGAGTTGAATAGGACTTTAACAACCAGAACAGATGTTTGATATTCAATGGTGAAACTGCTGATAAAATCGGCCTTCTATAACACATGCAAGTTTTACATTAAAAAAAAGAAATCATAAAACTATTTCTGTCTATCTGTCTATCTGTCTGTCTATCTCAATCAGTCTTTCAATCCATCCTTCCATCCATTCAGCACTTTCTATTCAATTCTTATTCGGAAACGTAGAAAAACATTTATATTTCCCGCGAACAATATTATGTTATAGACATTAAATAAAACGGAATTTGGCGCAGATACTTGAGGTGTTGGGATTGTTTTAATGCTATTTTTAAAAAAGTCGAAAGTGCGGCGTTCAAAGTGAAAGTAAATAAACACCAGGCATGCTCGGGCATTCTTCCCTCGAACCATGAACACACATACAACTCTACACTACCAGCACGCAATACTTTATTTACGATCATGTTCGCACGCTGTATCAAAATTTTAAACAATATAAATGTTTATCTCTTGTGTCTAGACCCGGTTGTGACGTTAACCGAGTAAAAAAAAGGGCTAAGTTAGCTAACTTATGCTGTGAAACAGGAGTAGAGAATACCCTCGCAATGCAGCAAGATGGACTCAGCTCCTACCACAGACACCAAAGGTTTGATATTAAAGTTAGAATGTATTGTACAATTATAATAATAATACATTGGTCCTATATAGCAGCCTAATCTTTCATCCTAATGTAAATGTTTCAGTCATTTGGCAAGAAGGTGACAGTTGCCTTGCACCGAACCCGAAGGATGGTTCCCTGCAAGAGGCTACAATCCAGAGTCTGCTCTCCTCCTCAACTCATAATCATGAAGATACCACGGCGTTGGTGAAGTTTATCAATCACAACATCCATGATGATGATGATGTTGATGTTGAAAAAGAAGTAACGATACCAGTCTCCAAGCTTCTACGAGCCGGCTCCGGACAGATCTCCCATGAGAAGCCCCTGTTCCCAAGCCTGAACCCCCTAGGCGCGGCTGTTCCCCTAGTGCTCTCTCTGGGTGAGAAAGTCCCATACACCGTCAACAGGTACTTGAGGGACTACCAACGAGATGGCATCAAGTTCATTCATGAAAACGCCACCTTATCCAGAGGCTGCATCCTGGGGGATGACATGGGCTTAGGGAAGACAGTACAGGTATAAACAGAAAAAAGCCTATCTGGCCAATATCTGATGCTATTTCTTCCAGCCACATTTATGTAAATTTTGTGTGTTCTCTTTGTGTTCTGGCACCGTTGCTGTTTGTCGTCATAGGTCATTGGCTTTCTTAGTGCTGTGCTTTACAAGACCGGAACCTGGGAGGACGTTGAGAACAACAAGCCTCGATTCCTCAGGACTGAGTCGTTTTCAGAGCAGAGGAGACCCAGCAAGGTAGGTCTGCTTAAAGAGAGGAATCCAACCAAAACCACAAAGGTTTTCATTGTAATAACATATATATGTATATGTGTGTGTGTGTGTGTGTGTGTGTGTGTGTGCATACCATGTTTATTTTGTGATTGTATTTGCAAGAGAATTACAATCAGTAGGGCTTGAGGATGTATCAACACTCATTTGATATAGAACAGTGCTAGAAATCAGTGAACAATGTCAGAGAATCTTTCTTATTCCATAATGCTTAAACTGCTTATGAAATATATAACTGTTTTGCTACACATGCTACGGCAAGTTGGAATATTTTCAAAAGGGCAACATTTGATTATTCTGTACATCAGCACATGTAGTCTAATGATTCCAAACAATGAATGAAACACCCTTAATGATGTTCTTGTGACAAGGTGTGTGTGCGTCCGTGTGTGCGTGCTAGGTGTTCTTGATTGTGGCCCCGCTGTCGGTGCTGTACAACTGGAAGGAGGAGCTGGACACCTGGGGCCACTTCCAGTGCGTGGTGATCCACGGGCTGCGGAAGGAGGAGGAGCTGTCCCGCATCAGGGACGGGCGCTTCGAGATCGCCCTCACCACCTATGAGACCCTCCGCCTCTGTCTGGACCAGTTCAATAGGTAGCCCTGACCAGTAAATCAGGACTGGTGAATTAGGGTCAGAGAAACTGTAAATAAATGCAGAATGAACAAGTATATGTCAAAAACATATATATATATATATATTTTTTTTTTATGGCTTCTTAACTGTTAAATCAAGCAAAACACTAATGAATATATTTATTATAATCTCTTTTTTTTCTTTTGAAGCATACAGCAATGGTTGTTGGTTATATTGAGGTCGGGAGGGACTCATTTTGGCTGCATGCCATGTTTTGTAACTGAAACATTACTTTTGTACTGCTTATTTGTTTCAGTATCGACTGGTCTGCTGTTATTGTGGATGAGGTGCACAAATTAAAGAATCCTAAATCCCAGATAACACAGGCTATGAAGGAGCTCAAGTGCAAGGTAAGAGATGAATAAGATATTTTCCTGTTGGGTTGATTTGCGTTAATTGATTCCAATTTTGTGAGCTACTATTCTGGATATGTTTATCAATAGTTGGCGTGCCAACTTCTACTTCTAGCATTGTATTACAAATATTCATGGAGGATGGATCAACCTTGTATAATAACTTTTGTTATATATTTTGATCTGTTTTTATTACAAGTTCTGTTGTTTTTAATCATAGGTTAGAATTGGTCTGACTGGGACCATACTGCAAAACAACCTGGAGGAGTTCTGGTGTGTCATGGATTGGTATGTTTTCATATCTGACATTTTAAGATGCAGGAATTGCTTTTCTTACAGTGTGCATTTTAACAGTTTTTTATAACAGCTTTTGTATTAATATCAGTCTTAAATCCTTTTTTATGGTATTTTTTTCTTCATCATCAATCAACATTATTTACATTAGCGCTTTTCATGCAAAACAAATGAAGAACAAGGAAAAAAACGACTGTCTTTTTGCCTATGGATGTGTTTTTCATTGGTTTATTTGTCATCGTGTTACATCTTAGGGCCATACCTGCATGTCTAGGAAGCCTGGGAAACTTCAAGAACCGGTACTCTGATCCGGTAGAGCAGGGACAGAAGCACAGCGCGACAAAGCGCTCCCTAGCCACAGCCAGGAGGGCTGTCCGGGCGCTGGCAACCAAGATCTCCCCCTGGTTCCTCAGGAGAACCAAGGCCCTCATCAAGGACCAGCTACCAAAGAAGGATGACCGGGTAGGGCAGTGGTTCCCCCTCCCTATAAGCTTTAGATATTTTATCAATATTTGAAATGTTTTTATTTTTTTGGGCTGTTAAAAAAGAAGATGCATACATTTAACCTGCATTTGACATTTAACAAAGACAATGTTGATGGCCTTAATATGGTAGGCAAGCAGGATGGCCTACAATCTTTGAGTAGATCTTTATGTGGCGAGGCAGTTTTGACTTTTAAGTAGTGGACAAACACTTACCATGTAGTATTAGAGAACTGTAGAATCACAGAGGTAAAAAACAAAATGGGAATTGATCTACTTGCCCACAGAGGACATAAGTCAGCGGGGAAAAATGAATTCTTTGCTTGGTACTTTTGCAGACAGTTTCAATGTGGTCTTTCAAGGATAACAGATGGTGTATCATTACACCCAAATATTTATATCAAAATCCCTGCTTGATATTTTCATTACGGTTAACAATAGGAACTTAACGCTGGTCAGATGCTGAGCGAAATACAATTTCCTCCTCGCTCTTTGTGATAATCTCAAGAGCATTATTATCACTCCACATGAGCACTTTGTTCACGCCATGTTGGTGCAGCCAAGTGTTGCCTGAGTAAGTTCACAGAGATGTGAGAACTTAACTTAATATATTGATTTGGTGTATCTAGAAGGTTGCAAAACATTTTTCAGACCAAAGAATGGGGTCACAGTCCAAAACGGGTACGGTTCCACCTGGGGTAGAGGCGCATTCTAACATCACAGTCTTATCATAGCATGTTCCACAGTCTCTGCAGTGTGTTTCTTATCCAGTACAATCACAATATTATGCTATTACCATGGGTGAGCTTCTCAAATCCCAGTTGAAGGAGCTGTGTTGTGTTGTTGTAGGTGGTGTACTGCGCTCTGACGGACTTCCAGCGGTCGGTATATCAGACCGTGCTGGACACTGAAGACGTCATGTTAATTCTGAGGTCCTCGGACAAGTGTGACTGTCAAAGCGGTCGCACTCGGCGGAGCTGCTGCTATAAAGTAAGTAGCATGCCGAGCGGCGCTATTGAGTGAAGGGTATGGCATGTTTTACATTTGTGCAAGGCGTTACACCCTTTTATCTTCAGCATGCGAAGCTGACAGTTTTATGGTTGTCTCTTGTGTCGCAGACTAATTCTGCCGGTGTGGAAGTGAAGGTGCTGTACTTTAGCTACTTGGCCATATTGAGGAAGGTTGCAAATCACGTTGCCCTGCTGCAGTCTACGGATGGAACCAGCAAGAAACAAGTAAATAAATTAAAAATGACTTTGATATTTCCATTTATATTAAAGTATTGCATCCTATTACTCAACTCAACATTTCTCAAACCATTGCCACCGCTCAGAAAGAATTGGTGGGCGCCGTCTGCGAGAAGGTTTTCCAGAAGTTTCCGGACTTCATGCGGAGGTGCAAAGAAGAGGCGTTTGAGGCCATATCTGACCCCATGTACAGCGGGAAAATGAAGGTTTGAGGCATACTGAATAGCATGGCATGTCCCTCCTTGTCAACACACGATTGTTCTGTCTCTAACAACTCGTCTCTTTTGCTGGCAGGTTCTGCAGAAGCTCTTAAGACATTACATGAAGAGGAGGGACAAAGTGCTTGTTTTCTCTCTTTCCACAAAGGTACATGTTATGTGTTGTCCAGTGTGTTGTGTCTTAATGTTTGTGTCTTTGAGTATGCGTGCACACATCGCTGCAATGGTTACTTTGCTAATTGAGAACATGGGGGTAATAGATGGGCCTACATGGAGATGTCTAGATGCCTGAAGGCTCTTTTGGAAGGCCTCTAAGGATCTTTTGGAGATTTTTAGGACATTGTTATTTTTTATCATGTCCACTGGAGTCACTTCCTTAACATAGTCTTTAAGGCTGAAAGTAGTTGGTTCCATGTGGGACTTAAAAAAAAAAAAAAAAAAAAAAAAATAGGAGCCGGATACATCAATTATTCAGGACAAACTAGGTTAATAGCTGCATTTTTGATTTGTAATATGTCTGCAAGAAAGCTGGAGGGTATATATTTGCAGTAGCCATTAGCTGATGTTGCCATTATCCTGTGCAGCTCATAGGGAATCGAGATACAGGTAGGGAACAAGGATGCCAACGGGAAGACCGGTAGGGCATTGGGGATTAAACTGAGAACTAGGATCTAGACTCTGTGTATGTGTGTGTGGAACCCCTGCAGCTACTTGATGTGCTGGTGAGCTACTGCATGGCGGAGGGGCTGGAGTACAGCCGGCTGGATGGCAACACCAAGGCCAAAGACCGGGTCAAGATCGTCAAGGAGTTCAACAGCTGCCCGCACACCAACCTCTGCCTGGTCTCCACCATGTGAGTCATTACAGCCATTACATCCACAAAAAAAATATATTTTTGGAGCTCAAACAATGTGGTATTGATGAAATTATATATTTTGTTATCTTTTTTAATTCGTTTTTTGTAATAATTGCTACTAGGCATGTATTATATGTATGACTCACTTTCGCTCAGGGCGGGTGGTCTTGGCCTGAACTTTGTGGGAGCCAATGTGGTGGTTCTGTTTGACCCCACCTGGAACCCAGCCAATGACCTGCAAGCTATCGATCGGTACGATGCCCACCACCACCACCACCAACCCCACGATCACATGAGTTAACGAGTAAAGCAATTACAATGTTGCTTTTTCAAATGACAGACATCACATTACAACTAGCGTAGCAGTATTCACATTTACAGTATGTCTTGTATGTCAATTAAGGAAACAATTACACTTATGATGATATTTAATAATTACCTTTTGTATAAAAATGTATCTTATTTTTATCGATGGATGTTTCAATCATTTTATTTATTTATTGCTTTTAGGCAAAACTGCAATACAAAAACAAAGGCACAAGGGAAATTACATTACTTAAAATAAATGTTTTTCAGAAATACAAAATTTGAATGGCAGAGATATTTTTGAGAGGTACATTTCCTCTAAAAAGAAGACCTACCTTTTGAACTACTTGTGTTCAGTAAAATTAATGTTGTTTCTTCCCCCCCCCTCCAAGGGCCTATCGTATTGGCCAGTGGAGGGATGTCACTGTGCTAAGGCTGATCTCATTGGGTACAGTAGAGGAGATCATCTACCTCCGACAGGTTTACAAACAGGTACCTGCGATCCATGGTAAAACATGCATTTCATTCCAAAATGATTTTATTTTGTGTGTGAGGTATGTGTGTCCCTTGAGGTTCTTTGTAACATAATATGTTCCCTCATTATGGTGTGTGACCAGCTGTTAGAATCTCCTTGTTGGAGCCAGTGATTTGTGATTTGACTTGCAATGGCGTACGCAGCTGAGGCTGCGTACGCAGAGGCTGCGTATGTGGTACATTAGCAATTTCTCTCCCTAAGAACGTGAGTTAAGACCAATCCAGTTTGGGCAACTGCAACCCATACAATTGACCAAAATAGCATAGGAATTTAATCTATGTATTTCATTATATTGCTCCCATTATCCCAATGAGCTTACCTATGTGTTATCATTTGATGTGCTCCTAATGAACGATTGTTTCTTAGAAAATGTAAAAAACATTTTCAGCTAAGTGCCATTATATATATATATATATATATATATATATATATATATATATATATATATATCAATAATTAGAGCCTTCTTTGCAAAGCCTGAAATAGATAAATGTGAAGTAGACGGGATACTTTCCGATTTCCAAAAAACTCTTTAACTGTGTTTTTTCCACTCTCAATGGCTGTGCTAATGTGCGACGCGAACCAGCATAGCTCTGCTGTGTGGGAGGGGTTTTGGAAGTGTCCGTAGTACGATTCTTGTAAACAAAGGGAGAGGTAGGATTTGAATTGTAGAATGTGATTTTATTGATAACATGAATCAAATCACTTCAATTCATCGATCAGCATTGACTAAAGATTTGTCCTGGTTTTTTAACCTCTCCAATGTTCCACATTTAAACTTTAATATATATATTTATTTTCATTTTAGTTTATTTAAGCTCGGAAAAACACATTGAGGGGAAAAACCCCTCCTTTACAATGGTGCCGAGGGGTTATTAGTTCTCATATATAAATATAATATCTGTATATGTGTCATTTAGTATTTCTTTCCATCCATCTCTCGACCTCCCAGCAACTGCAGAGCACGGTGGTGGACCGGGAGAGCGCGCGGCGGTACTTTGAGGCGGTGCAGGGCACGGACGGCCATCAGGGGGAGCTCTTTGGGACCAAGAACCTCTTCAGGCTGCAGACCCAGGGGACCTGCCTGACCCGCCAGCTGCTGGAGGTCTGACCCCTGACCCCCCCCCCCCCCCCCAGTGTCTGTTGACCAGCAACGCTCCAGTCCCGTCCTTGTCCTTCACCTAGGGGCTGCTGTACTGCGCCGGTGTAGGGTTTAGGGTGATGTGACTCCCAGACAACAGGTTCACGGGTTCAATCCCCGATGTTCCCCATCCTCGAGCGAGGGGCCAAACCCCCTAACTGCTCTACAATATGCAATTTGTATTTGTTTGAAATGTGCTGTAAAACCCATACTGCTGGGCTGCGTTAACATAGCGCCTTTCAGAGCATTAGCCCCTCAAAGTGCTTCATGCACGCATTTGTACACGTTGATACACTGACGGCGGTGTTAGCCATGCAAGGTGAAAGACAGGTGTTTGGGAGTAATACAGGCGAGGCTCTTGCTCAGGGACACCTCGACACTCAGTTAGGAGACGCCGGGGTTTCAAGTTGCTAGAAGTTACTTAATGAAACTAAATGTAACTAAAAAATTTCTTAATTCAACGTAAGTCTAGCCACCAGCCTGTGTACAGGCGGTCATTCCTTTGCATGCCTCCTCCTGTACGTCGTCTGTCTTACCAGCCGCCCTGATAACAAACACAAAGTCCATTGTTGTTGTTTCTTTCTCCCGTAGCGGGAGGGTCGGGTGGAGGCCGGCGCGGTCACAGCCAGCACGCACGCGGCCGGGGCCGACGGTGGCGCGGAGACGGGCGGCGAGGAGGAGGAAGCGGGCGTGAGTAATCCCAAACGTTCCCAGGGAACCAGAAACTCTGGGGGTGGCGCTCACCCCCCCCCCCACCGTCCCCAGCGGCCCATATGACCCCCGCAGCCCCTCCCGACCACGACCACCACCCCCCCGGCTCCCTTCCCGTGTGAAAGAGGAGATACCTCACACATGGTTCCTCCTGTCAGTCAGCCAAACGGTGCCCTGCGTATTTCATCTGTCTGCCTTAAACTGTTTCTTCTATTCCCATCTGTCACTCTCTGCTTTTTTTCATTCTCTCTTTTCACACTTCCAACGTTCTCTCTCTCTCTCTCTCTCTCTCTCTCTCTCTCTCTCTCTCTCTCTCTCTCTCTCTCTCTCTCTCTCTCTCTCTCTCTCTCTCTCTTGTCTCTCTCTCTCTCTCTCTCTCTCTCTCTCTCTCTCTCTCTCTCTCTTGTCTCTCGTCTCTCTCGTCCCTCCCCCTCCTGTGTCTCTCACAGATGCAGTGTAGGACAGCTGGCTGTAATTACCCAGTGTCCTAATGGAGGGAGCAGGCCGACCACACAGCAGAAGCCTATCTTCTGCAGAAGCCTGTCTTCTGCTGTCGGCCTATTTATTTACACTGCGATGGCCCTTAACGTCCTGCGACGGTTCCCAGCCCGCGCTCAGGTTCCGCTCAGCACGCAGGCGTCTTTGCAGGTCTTGCTTGACTGACTGCAACTACTGGCAATGAACAACAATAGAGTGGACTTGCATTTAACACACACATGCACGGCAACGGCAAGCATACACACCCGCATGTGCGCACACACACACAACCACACATACATACACACAGGCGCACACACGCACCCATATCCATGCATGCATGCACACACACGCTCCACGCTCACACAATTCCACATGCATGCATGCATACACACACATCCATACACACAGATGCACCCACACACTTTCCTGTACACATGGAGCCCAGTAGTTGTACTGATTGAAGGGTTGAAAGTATAGACATGGACATGACAGGAGTGGGAAAGGGTCATCTGGTGGGATGATACTGTGGGAGCGCTAGATATGACTTTAGTTGGTCGCTCTGAAACCCAATAAATATGTAGCATCGGACTCTGAGATGATTTTTAAAGGGGAAGTACACCCAAAACTGTAGTAGTATAGTATAATGTCAGGTGGATTTAAAATTGCATGTCATAACGCTAAAACACAAAGACGGTACTAAAAGAGTATCACAAAGTTGACTGTGTGTGTCGTAACCATCGGGACAACAGGCAAATACCTACCTAACAAACGAATATCGGAATATTCAGGCTTGGCCCTAATAGATCTACAGTACAGGTTGACAAAGTTGTGCTTGTGCGTCATCTACATCTACAAGTGGATCCAAAACAATATCAAAGCTGAATAGATTTATTTTGTTTTCATTATGTTTATTTCTCCCTTTAGGAATCTGGGAAACCCCCGCCCGCGTACGCCTCCAAACCAAACAGCCCGCCGAGCGTTGGGAACCCAACCCCCTCATCCAGGGGGGTGCTGGACTTCAGCAGCGGCAGCGAGGAAGAGGACGTTGGGGGCAGCGTCAAGAGGAGGAAGGGCGCGGGGCCCCGCGGGGAAGACGGGGCCGCGGGGGGAACCTCCGCACCAAACGCCCACACCGCCGCCCCAATCAGCCTCCTCCACTGCGGCTTCTCCCGGCTGCTGACCGGGGGGGCGCAGAGGCCGGCCTCTGGGGTGGAGGACAGCAGTCTGAGTGAGGGGGAGTCCGTGGGTGGTGGTGGTGGTGGTGGTGGTGGTGGTGGTGTTGATGGTCCTGAGGAGCGATCCACCAAGAAGAAGAAGAAAGAGGCGGAGGTGGATGAGGGGTGCACTTCCCAGGGGTCGTCGTCGTCCGGTACCCCTGGGAACGGACGCTCCGTCAGAGGCGGGGTCCTCCCCGACACCTCGGGGGGGTCCTGTGGGGAGGACCGCCGCGGGAGGTGGATGAGCGCGAGCAGGGCGGAGGGGACGAGGAAGACGGGACGGAACGAGGCCCGAGCAGCCCCCCCAAGGAGGCACGCAGTGTCCGACTCTGACGAATCTGACGACCTGGGCGAGGCGGGGAGAGGCGGCAGCGGCGGCGGCGGGGAGAATGGGCGTGGTCTGCAGGGAGAGAGAGGGAAGAAGAGAGACGGGGAGAGGGGCGGGGAGAGAGGCAGAGCCAACCGTACCAACAGGAAGAGAGGGAGCGCCAGGGCCCGGTCCAAACACACGGAGCGCATCGAGACGTTCACCTCGTCTGAGGAGGAACACACGCCCGTCAAGATGGGGAGATCGACAAGAGCGGGCGGGTCCAGGAGGGCGACCGATGGAGGCAAAACACCAAAGTTGGCTGACACTTCAGGTCAGCGCGTTTCGAAAAGCGGTGACCTGAAGTCATCGCCGAAAGCGCAGACGCACGGAGATGGAACCATTGACGCCGTTCTAGGTAAACCTGGGGTCGGTGTCGTCTCGTTTGTCGTGCGTGACGCGATGTGCTCGAAGCATCGCCAACTGTGTTTTGAAGCTGACTGGATGGTGTTTTTTTTTTTTAAAGGTGGAGTCAGTGAGGTGCTGTACACCCATTCTAACCAGCGCGTGGTGGGCGGGAGCAAGGCCGAGGAGCGAATCAGCCGGGCGGCTGTACGGGACGTGTTTGACCGGCAGATGTATTCGCAGTTCCCAGCGAATCATCTTGTCGGCACCCAGGAGGTACAGGAGCCGTTTCTGACGGTGCTGAACTTAGTATTATTACATGAACATGAATGTGATCATAATCGTTTCTGGCCTTTACATTTTTTTATGATTCAAATTTAACTCAAAAATGTGTGACTCGTATCGCTTGAATTGATTTAAAATGTTGAAAGATGGCCAAAAATACCTTCAGTCCTAACAACATTTGTGTCATTTAGTCAGTTATTAATTAACAGCTAGTTTTTAACAAGCCTTGTAAAATAGTTTTCCGCCAAAAAAACCAAACAAACACAGATTGCCACGTGTGTTTTTTTTTTTTTTAATCAATGATCCCAGACGATGGTTGATTTAATAACACGGTGACGCACACACCAACACGCCTTGCGGTTCCGCTGTGGGTTTCCCGTGGTTACAGAGCGAGTCTTCCGAAGGCGCTCCGGAGAGCAGCGGCGCTCGGGCCTCGGCAGCAGACAGAGAGGAGAGCCGGGCCGGGACCAGCGGGCTCAGGGCGCAGCACCCCGTCACATCCGACCGCCAGGCCGTCCACCGCGGCCGGGAGGACACCTTCATCCTGGGGCAAACGCCGCAAGCCATACGCAGGTACAAGGACAGGGGAGGAGGAGGGAGGGAGGGAGGGGGGAGGAGGAGGAGGAGGAAGGGAGGGGGAGGAGGAGGGGAGGAGGAAGAGGAAGAGGGAGGAGAAGGATGAGAGAGTGTGGGATGGAAAGAGAAAAAATGAGTGAATTAGAGGTAGGGGATTATGGCAAGCTAGTTTCTAATTTGAAAAAGGTGAGAGGGGAGGGAAAACAATGGAAAGGACCAGGAGAACATGGAAAATGCATCAAAGACCAAAACTATATTATAATAATGCATTAGAACAGACAGCATATCTGGGAGAGATTCAACAAACGGTCCTTTGGTATTAAATGAAATAGGTCAAAGAATGGGGGAGTAGCATTAAGGTAGCGAGACATTCCTGACAGTGAAGGGTTAAATTGGCCAGAGCTAACCGCGGCTACAAGCGGCCCCAGATGGGTATTGGGTAATGCTGAACCTTGTTTGTGTCTTCTTGTGTGTAAATGGGCTTGTCTGGGCTGTGTCTCCATGTATGCGCGTTTTATGTTGTTGTTGTTATTGTGTGCGTCTGTCTGAGAGACCGAGACCACCTCAGAGCCCTCCCCACCCCCTCCCCCCATACTTCCCAGCATCGCGTTCCCATCCCACTTCCTTGTTGGGTTCACATCCCACCCGTCCAGTTTTTTTTTTCCCCGCTGCACAACCACAGCTCTTCTGAGATTCCCCCTGAAATGATCCCCCCGGAGGCCACACACACACACACACTCACGCACACGCACACGCGCACACGTTCTAACGTGCACATTGAACCACACAGGGAAATGCCACACAGACGCACACTACTCAGACAAACTGATTTATTGCCTGCCATGTTCCCGTACCTGCCTTAAGACATGCAATAGTCAAGCGCATTTGATTTATTTCCACTGCAGCGTCTCAACCGACCTGATGACACATTTACGTTTTATTGGGCAAGTGCAGACAGATTAAAGTTCGGTGCATTAGACGCTGGCGGTGTCTATACAGTCCATCCATTCTGTAGCTTCAAGGGAAGGTTGATTTTTCGACTTCTCAGTATGTTAGGGAAATTAGGATTTGTGTGCCTGTAGGTGATAGGTTTGATTAGTTGCCTTTGTTGTGAATCATTTCTATACTGTGATATAGAGTTAGTCCACATATCATTAGCTTTTTCTTCTTCTATTGGAACAGCAGCGTTCTCTTTTTCTTCAAATTCTACATCATGTACTTTTTTTTCAACGAAAGCCTGCAAATGTTGGCACCAACATCAACAGCAACCACCCACAACAGCTGCCTGACCTCCGTGGGCATTAGAACCATCCTCTCCCCCGGTGGCCGGTGAGCCCATTCAGACACTGGTTGGCCGGGAGACTCTCAAAGACCAGACGTCGTAGCGTTAAGACTGTGTGGATGTTTCTCTGACTGTCTAGTTACCGCCTCATCTGGGTTTAGGAATCCAAAATAGAGGCTTTTCATCATCATCATCATCCTCATTATCAGCATTGGTGTTTGTGTTTGTGTGTGCTTGTGTGTGTGTGTGTTTCTCCAGCGTAGTCATAGTAAATATATTTCAGTTGATTTCGGGAGTACAAGGTATATTATGGATTCATTGGGTATGTTTGGCTCCGAGTGCGTTTGCGCGACCATGTGTTTTGCGCACTCTTCTACTTCAGTGTTTTCTATGTTTTTTGCTACAGGCAGCAGTTGGACCAGATGGCGTCCAGACTCGGCATCTCTTCAGTCCGTGCCTTTGCGGAAGAGGTCCTGAGCAGCAGCTCGGGTCAGAGACTAGCCTGGCTCAGGCGGTACTACTCGTCCCTGGACCATCCGGACCTGGCTGACATGGTCACCAACTGGTTCCCCGAGCCCTCTGCCGGCCAGTCCACCTCCACAGCACGCCCCCTCCGCAGCTCTCCCGCCCTTAAACCCAAACGCAGAAGGAAAGGCTCTCCTCAGAAGGCTAGAGGAGAGACAGGGCTAGAGGCCAGAGAAACGCCTCTTTTAACACCTCACAAATCCCCCAGAATCCCTCAGGGGAGGGTCGCTGGGGACCCGGCGAAAAAGGCGGTCAGTGGCGTCGCCAGAGAGTGTAAGAGGACACACAGGGTGAGTGTTTCCAGCACGGGCCCCTCCAGAGCTGCAGGGGGTCCTGGCTCAGACCAGGCCGGCAGCAGTCCGGAGCCCTGTGAGGATGCTGCTGCTCTGGACCCAGCAGACAGAGTCACCCCTTCTTCTCCGGGCCTCCGCGACGGCTCGGCCTCCACGCCAGCCAAACGCAAGGGGGCCCACTCGGAGCCCGCCCCGAGGCCCGCCGTCGGCGCTGCGGTGGGCCAGACAGACGAGGCACGGCCCCCGTCCCGCTGCAGAGAGGCCCCTCCCCCCTCGGTCACCCGTTGCAGCATCCTCACGGACCTCATCGGAGACACGTCGATTCTGGACGACCTGTTCAGACCCACCTCGGCCAGAGGGGCGCCGCAGAGGCTGTTACCGACGGCGACCCCCTCTCAAACTCCCCGACCCCGTTTCCGTGCCGACGGCGGCGACCCCACCGCGCAAGCCCACTCACCCGCCCCACCGCCTCCTCCTCCGCCGCGACACAAGGCAGCAGCAGCAGGCCGCAAAGACTTCTGGGACATTTTGAACGAGGGCAGCGAGGAGAGCCTGCAGCGGCTGACGGACCTGTCGGTGCTGGAGAGGGTGCGTCGGAGGACCGACCGCCCGGACCGGAGCACGTCTGGGGAAGAAGGGGGCTCGGCACTCTGGAAGACTAATGACAAGTTTCTGTGGAAGAAATAGCATGGTGGAGGGAGCTGGTGCTACAGTGGGATTCAATTTGAAAAATGAATTGTGAAGGAAATTTTTTCTCTTTCTTTCTTTCTATATTAAGATATTTAAGATAAGAAAACATGTTTTCTTCTCTGTTTTATTATATTATCTAGCTTTGTTTTTAGTATATTTTAATGAGGTGCAAAACATGCCTTAGCTATTTATGCAAAGAAAGCTGTTACTTCAATAAACAATTTGCAGACCTCAAAATGTGACTTTTCTTCCACAATTTTGTTCATGTTGTTCAACACATGCTAAACATTTACATTTACTGAGCGTTGATGATTCACTTTAAAACAAATTAACCGAAACTGTAAACCGAACACTAAAGTCAGAAACTGAGATATGATCAATTAATCGCATGAATTGAGGCAAACTAAGCAGACGACTGCCTTGTTTCATTGCATGCACACGTGGCTACAGTATATTTGTGTTATAATGTGGTACATGTACGTGAAGAATTCTAAGGTATTCCCTGTTTAGTGATTCCTTTGATTGCTCCACTTCACTGTTGGTCCAAGGTGAACGTAGCTGTCACTAGAGAGCATGAGCTAAATGTCGTCACGCGTTGGTGGTCTCACAAAGGGATCACTTTAGTTGTCAGCCCTGTCACGCGGGATCTCTCTCTTGCACTCTCTCTCTCTTTCTCCTCTCTCTCGGTCTCTCTCAGTCTCTCCAAGCTTCCCCGCTGTCTCTTACCCGCTCGGAAGGCTCTGCTCCGTGATGACGGGCTTCGTAATGCGATAGTCTGTGGTTTGGCCCCGGCTAATGCTTTTGAATGCTCTTAAGAGTGGCTGTGGCATTCGTGTAAAAACAATAAGTGATCGCCTGCTTTCAATGTAGTCTAGGCGGGGGAAGTCAAGCTGTTATCTTTCGGCCAATCCCTTCCTCTCCAAACACCGTGTCTCCTGACGGGTCCCACCATTGACATTTGCTCGAGTGTTTTCCCCGCATATCATCGACACTCGTTCCTCGCCTCTGTTCTCTTCCCTCAGATGTACCCTTCACGACACGACCCCAGTTTTGAAAACACCTATTAGGGTTTTATTTCTGCGAGTGCCTGCATGCACTTGATCCATTACCGCTGAACCTTCTCTCTCTGCGGTCGAGCTCTTTCAGCTGGTGCTAAAGAAGGCCTCTCTGTGTGTCGGGATTGGTTTTGTGGAGCAGGAATGAGAAAGTGGTGATTGCCATCGGTAAACATGGGGAGCATGCCTCGACACAGCGTGCCGCCCAGCACTATGTGTGTGTGTGTGTGTATAAAAAATACTTCTGGGAGGTAGACCATGCACAGTATGTCTTTAAACACAGACACACGCACACACACACAGGCCACCAGACATCTGTCACACCTGTTCAATTCAGAGGCGAGGGGGGAATAAAAAGCCCTTTCTCTTTTCTTTCAAGAGAAACCCCCCCCCCCCGTCCACCCACCTCACCACTTGCTGGTGATTTCTCAGATTCCTATCCTATTCCCATTCTTCTTTTAGTCATAGTCTGGTTGGAGTGAGATAGCCGAGAGGCTTAGCGCTGGTGCTGACAATAGATAAGCCGGGCGGAGTGACTGACAGAGGCTGGCATGCCCCAGCGGCAATGAACACGCTCTCGTATCCCTGAAGCTAACTTGAGGATTCCTGTCGGGCCCCTGAGGCGATAAGCACGGACACAGGCACACAGTCCTCAGACACCACTGTGTCTCTCAGCAGCCCCACACAGTGAAAGGGTTTACAAGTTTCTGCTGCCAATCGAAAGGTCCATCAAAATACCATAGAGAGGAAATGAATGGTATCAAATCTCTGTGATTGTTCCGAGGAGACACGCGATGCCATATGCGCTGTGGTGAACTCATCTGAGGCGTGCCAACTGGTAATTGCTCTATTCAGGCTGTTTATTTTGTTTAATATCCGCAGGGTCCCGACAAACCCGATGCCTTCTTCAAGAACCTTCCCCATTAGTGTCTTGTCTAAGTGAGGGGCAGTGTATAAAGCAGAGAAAGTGTTTACATCTCCCCCCACAATAAGCTTAGTGGGAGGCAAAGTGACGGGAGAACTCTGGCCACGCCGGCCTTCACAGCCCACTAGGTTTATTTACCCAAGTCAGCCGGTCCACCCGGGTTCTGGTTTGATGAGTGAATGACTGTTGAACTCCGGGGACCCCAATCATTACCAGGGCCTCCCGGGTCTCATCCCGGGCTCAGGTTTCCCTCAGCGGTCGGTCCCCTCCGGAGTGTGTCCGGGAAGGCCTGCCAACTGCCGCTGATAAAGAGAGCAAAGCTAGGCGACTGGTTTGCAATTCAAACGAAAGGGATAGATTGTAGGATTTAGGATTGTGGACCAAAGTCTCTTAAATCCTCTTGGGAAAGGGTTAATAACAATGTAACTGTCTTTAAGTACTTGGCTGGGCTGCGAATGTGAATAGACACTATCTATGTATAATAGGCATTATTGGCATTAGGTAAATAGTTTGTAAAGTCTATGGAGCACACTGATGTGACTCAGCAAGCAAACAACTCCATTGGTGTTTGTGTGTGTGTGTGGTGGGGGGGAGGGGGAGTACAGAACAGTTGTTACGGCAACAGGCCGAGGATGTCCCTGAATGTGCATTGGAAGCGACCTCCCCCTTCATTAGGAAATTACACACCATCGTCGCCTCATTCCAATCCAGTTACCTAGGAACTGTTTGCTGTAATTTGGACTAATTCAGCTGGCCCCCAGGCGCTTCCGTTCCCCATTGTGCTCTGTCATAAAAGAGATATAAGCCAGACACTCACACACTCACACTGACACACACCCGGTCGAGTACACCGACTGATGCCGACACAGAACCTCACCGCAGTCTCTGACCCCCTCTCTCTCTCTCTCTCTCTCTCTCTCTCTCTCTCTCTCTCTCTCTCTCTCTCTCTCTCTCTCTCTCTCTCTCTCTCTCTCAAACACAGTAAAGTGAAAGGAGAGATGATTAGAGAGAGAGAGAGAGAGAGATGAAATGAAAAGCAATAAACGCTACTTTATCCGAATATCAATAAGTGGCGGTCCACTACCAAGTTCACATTTATTCCAATCAACTCTAAAAACTCTAAAAAGGAGTATAGCCCTTTTTTAACATCTTTAATTAGACAGCGAGAGAGAGAAATAAAAGAGATACAGTCGAAGAGTAGGAGTACGACAGGATAGAGAGAGTCAAAAACACAAGGAGCCCCCCCACCCCCCCGCCCCCTCACTTTTCACTGTTCCCGCCAGAACTAAAGGGAATGAAAAACTGTGTGTTTTCCATGGGGTAAATATTGAGAGTGGAGAGGACATAAACTTGCAGAAGAAAGGCATTCGCCACCCGGGTCTGTGCTGTGTTGCCGAAGGCCCCTGTGTTATATGAGCCTTTGTTTAGCGTAGAGGAGGGTCTCACTACCCCCCCCCCCCCCCCCCCACACACACACACACACACACACACACTGCAGCTGCACTCTCTCCTGGACCATCGCCTTGAAGTAAAGCTATGTTGGCAAAGACAGCCCTTTGTCTCTCCTTCCGTACCGTCTATCTATCTATCTATCTATCTATCTATCTATCTATCTATCTATCTATCTATCTATCTATCATTCAATCAGTCAGTCAGTCAGTCAGTCAGTCTGTCTGTCTGTCTGTATTAGAGCTTTCTTCACTATAAAGCCACCTGTGACACCAGTGGACCTCCTACCCTCAGGCATTGTTTTTTAATGTTCTATCTATCTATCTATCTATCTATCTATCTATCTATCTATCTATCTATCTATCTATCTATCTATCTTCCTATATCTCTGCCTTTCTGTCTGTCTGTCTGTCTGTGTGTGTGTGTGTGTGTGTGTGTGTGTGTGTGTGTGTGTGTGTGTGTCTGTCTGTTGGTCTGTCCGGCTGTCAATATCTATCAATCTATACGTGTATCCAGTGTGCGAAATACGGGGGGGGGGGGGCAAAATTTGAAGGGGGTCTCAAATTTCGTATATATATATATATATATGTATATATTTTTTTTATTGTCACTAATGGTCATTTAAATGTGTTTAAGCTCACCATGTCCAGGATTCAGAATTTTAAACATTTATTCACAAATATGTTCTATTTTTTGCCAAGCGGAGCCAGCCAGTCCTGTGCGCGTATGCAAATTAGCCATGTGCGCCAAACAGAAGAAGGGCCCTATTTTGCGCCCAGTGCAATTGACTTTCTACACCGACGCATGTGTCGTTGCTAGTTTGCACCCGGTGCAAAGCTGATTTTCCCCCGCAGCAACCAGGCACCACTACACTTGCGCCTGGAGAGGCGTGTCGGCGAAAAGCAGGGGCGTGTTCCGGCGCAAATGATACTTACACACGTTACACACACGTGGGCTATACACACAGGCATGCAAACTAGTCACCTTTCGGCGAAATTCGCCGTTTTTTAAACAAAATTGGCCACTTGTGTGATTCGTGGAGATCCATTGAGAAAACATTGGGGGTGTGGGGGGGGTCTACAGTCTGACGAAAACGAGACGACAACTAAATAAAAATCAATTTAGGATGACAAAAACTACGACGAAATCTTTTGACACTTTCGTTAACGAATAAAAACGAGACAAAAATGTAAGCGGGACGATTTGGGAAGCGATCCAATCAGAACTAAGCTCTTTATGTGGGGAAGTAGGCCTACTGATCATCGAAATTTAACTTACGTAATTCAATTTACGTAAATTAAACTTACGTAATTTACATAACTTACGCAATTTACGTAAATTTAACTTACGTAAGTTGCGTAAATTACGTAAGTTAAAGTTACGTAAATTGCGTAATTTACGTAAATTTAACTTACGTAATTGATGTAAGATACAAGTTACGTAAATTGCGTAACTTACGTAAATTATTATTGCGTAACTTACATAAGTTACGTAAATTGCCTAACTTACGTAATTTACGTAAATTTAACTTACGTAGGCCTAATTTTCGTAAATTTAACTTACGCAATTTACGGAACTTACGCAATTTACGTAACTTGTAACTTAGGTAATTTACGTAACTTGCGCAATTTACGTAAGTTAAATTTAAATAAATTACGTAAGCGTAATTTACGTAAATTTAACTTACGTAACTTACGCAATTTACATAACTTGTAACTTACGCAATTTACTTAACTTTAATTTACGTAATTTACGCAATTTACGTAACTTTAACTTACGCAATTCACGTAACTTACATGATTTATGTAACTTACATAAGTCAGCTAAGTTACGTAATTAACGTAACCTGTAACAAGTTATAAGTTACGTAAGTTACGTAATTTATTTATATAAGTTACAAGTTGTAACTTACAACTTATGTAACTTACAACTTGTAACTTACGTAACATACAACTTGTAACTTACAACTTACGTAACTTACAAAGTAACTTAAGCAAGCTAACTTGTAACTTACAATTAACTTGTAAGTTACGTAACTTTTACAAGTTACGCGAGTTACATGTTGTAGGCCTAAGTTACGTAAGTTTTACAAGTTACAAGTAAGTTACAAGTTGTAAGTTACAATTGTAAGTTACGTAAGCTACACGTTGTAAGTTACAAGTTGTAAGTTACACGTTGTAACTTACGTAGGTTACAAATGTAACTTAATAACTTACGTAAGTTACTTACTTACAACTTGTAACTTATGTAATTTACGTAAATTACAACTTGTAACTTACGTAACTTACAACTTGGTTGTAAGTTAGAGACCTCGCGCACGCGAGAGTGAAGCTTGTAACTTACGCAATTTACGTAACTTACATAATTTACGTAACATAATTTACGTAACTTACGTAAGTTACAAGTTGTAATTTACGTAAGTTACCTACAAGTTGTAAGTTACGTAAGTTACGCAAGTTACATGTTACGTAAGTTGCAAGTTGTAAGTTACCTAAGTTACATGTTGTAAGTTACATAAGTTACAAGTTGTAAGTTACGTACGTTTTACAAGTTGTAAGTTACCTAAGTTACACGTAAGTTACATAAGTTACATGTTGTAAGTTATGTAAGTTACAAGTTGTAAGTTACGTAAGTTACAAGTTGTAAGTTACGTAGGCCTACGTTTTACAAGCGCCTCCAGACGATATTATGAATCTCAAACGACTGCGTCGGAGACTGTCGTCTCTGGTTCTTCTACTTCCACATCAATCTAAGTAGACTGAACCGCGACATGGAGGAGAAAGGGATTGTTGCCCGCAATTGTTGACCGCGATTGTCTCTGGCCGGAGCCCCGCTGCCCGCTGCCCAGGCACCACTCTCGGCAGCGGACAGCTTGGGTGGTGCCTCGCGGCAGCGGGCAGAGCCGGGGTGCCCCGCAGCAGCGGTCAGCGTCGTGCCTCGCGGCAGCGGGACTGACGGGAGAGAATCGCGGGGAACAATCCCTTTCCATGTCGCGGTTCATGTACTTCAGGGAGTCAAAGCCAAAGTTCCTTTCCCCCCAATTCCTTCATAGCCATATGGCCGAGATAACCCCCACTACGAGTCTCGTTGGGGAAATACCAGAAACGTCAGAGAACCGGACGCAGTCAAACCTTTTCACCAAATGCAAGCTTTACGCAAGCTTGCCTTATTGTGTTGCGTGTTATGCGCCATAACACCAACAGCAGAACGATTAACAGCTGATACAGCGGTAAGTTGTAGTAGCCTACTTTTAAATCAATGCATCTGCAAACACCGTACAGCAAACACATATGTTATTGACCCAGACATCGTGTACAAGCCCATTACTTTTAGGATTGATGAGTATTTGATCGTGAGAAAACATAGTTTTACCGCGAGTGAGTGTTTAAAAGAACGAATGAATGCGGGTGATGCTTGGTGCGCGTGTGTGTGCCCATCTGTCTAAACACACGCAAATTAAACACGTAACGCATAATGCAGTCCATGGCGATGTATATTAACAGGGGGACACATGCATATTATGAACACAAGTCGACAACGATAATGTATGCAATACTGGTCACAAATTATGTTTGTTAATGTATTGCCGCATATCATTAGCCTAAATAGACCCACAGTTGCGGCCATCGAGGACCGCGTCCGCATATGTTTTAAGTTGTCTTTGCCGCAATTTACATGACGAATCAGTGTTTCTGAAGTTGGAGAAGAAAACGCTATTCCATGTGTTAATTATGCGGTGCCTATTATTTTGCCATAAACTGAGCCATTTGAAGTTTGAAATTAATGTGGTCATGCATCTGTCTGGAGACTGCAAACGCGCTGTCAAAAATCAACTCGTCAAGTCAAAAGGCGCTGGCTCTTAAAGGGGATGGGACATGCCACTCTCATTGATTTATTGCATGTTACGCCCAAAACACACCTACGGGTTTCAGCCCAACCCATTTTAGATTTGCGCCGGGCGCAAAGCTCATTTATCTCGCCGTCATAATAGCAACAGCGCCATAGAACCGCCCACAAAGTGCTTTGACTGCGCCTTGACGTCTGCTAAGTATGCTATAGGCACTGCATGAGAAAAATTTAGATCGATATTGCGCAACAATCGGGAGATGGGGACCCCCCCGAATATTGAAGTGTATTTCGCACACTGCGTGTATCTATCTCTCTATCTATCTCTCTATTTGTCTGTCTGTCTATATTTTTGTCTGTGTCTATCTAGCCATCTATCGGTCTGTCTGTATGTCAGTCCTTGCTCTCTCTCCCCTTCGCTTCATCCTTCTCTTTTCTTTGGGTCTCTCTGCCGCTTACGTTGCCTCGCTGACAGTGCAGCTTGTGTCCAGTAACTCCCCAACTGGTGCCTTCAAGGGCTGAAATTATCCTCTCCTGTTTCATAAATGTATGTCATGCATAGAGAGGTGGTAGGTGGCGTTCTGCCTGCAATAAATAATTGGCCTGAGAACTCCCTTTGTCCAAAAAAAAGACCTCAATGTAAAGAGAGAGCTCGAGAGACAAGGTGGTAATTATGTTACAGAAATATGTCAGCTAGTTTAAATATCCAAATATTGACCCTGGTCGTTCTGGTGTACACGCCGACAGGCAAAGCACAGTCTTGGAGAAGGAGAATGTTTAGAGAGAAAGCCACTGAAGGACAAATGGAGCCTGAAATGCATGGTTGATGCGATTGGTGTTTGATTTCAGCATATAGCTTCACCATATACCATCCAAAATAGTTTGAAAATGTGTGTGTGTGTGTGTGTGTGTGTGTGTGTGTGTGTGTGTGTGTGTGTGTGTATGTGTGTGTGTGTGTGTGTGCGTGTGTGTGTGTGTGTGTGTGTGTGTGTGTGTGTGTGTGTGTGGCTCCTGGGTGGGCCACAGTGGCTGTGTGCTTGTCTTGGACCATGTCTGAACCTTTCTGTCTGCTGAAACAACAATCAACCAGTGTCCAAAGAGGAGAGAGTGGAGGCAAGGAGGGAGCATCCTCAAAGTCTCTCTCTCTCTCTCTCTCTCTCTCTCTCTCTCTCTCTCTCTCTCTCTCTCTCTCTCTCTCTCTCTCTCTCTCTCTCCCCCCTTTCTGGTTAAATGCAGGCCAAGGCCCAAACACATCATGCAGGCAGATTAATTCCTAATTGCAGGCAAACAAACACGTGGTGTTTTAATGATGCCGTTGTCTGTGCTGTTCATCCATAAACTGCAGGGAACCACACAGGGAATATAAGGACCATTGACCCATCACCTTGAAATTAATTGTTTACCAAACTTTCCCCTACCCTATTTCATTTTAGAGTGTGAGTACTTCTTACATGTTTTAAAGGTCAATACTTTAAGACCAAATTATAGTGAGGTGAAGATTGATGTCCGAATTTCATTTTGAGGGGTTTAAATACATTGGCAGTGTAATACAAATACTACTTTTACAGTAGTATATATTTAAATCGGTCTACCTGGCTCTGTAGAACACCTTCATTTAGTCATTAAATGGCTTTAGACATTTCTAATTAAAAGGTGCTGGCTATCAAATTGCTTACAACCTCGGTTGAGGAAAGTCCCATCTTATATGAAAACGTTTGAACCAACTTTGTTTTTCGGTGGCAGGTGATACTTTATTCACAATCCTTTATCGTGAAGGTACTCTTAGCACATCAACCATGTCCCTGGAAATCCCCCTAATCTTCTTAGATGTAATATTTTTATGTCAACACCTAGCCACGGCTAATCATCACCTTATTTCATCGACACATAGGAGTATCTGTTTTACAGACATGTACTTTCAAGTTTCATTCCAGATTCGTATGACGTATTGTGAGTTGAATAATGCAATTGTCGAAGTCAATCCTTTACATATGACGCCCTCTAGTGGCAGATTAGCATAGTTATAAAGTGTCCAACAACATCAACAAAGATTAAAACGACAATCCTGGTGAATCAATTCACTGCTTAACAGTAGCATACAATACCAATCATATATCTTACAGTCAACTATATAACCATCAAATAATGATGAACTTAACAGTTGGTTTAACTCAGTAATGATAGGCCTACACAAACAAGCAAGTCCCGCAGATGAACACTAGGTGACGCTGTACAGTCATAACAGTTATGTTCAGTATTCAGTATGATCTGGATCTGTAAAACCAGGATGTGTGAAACGAAATGTTTGTTTTCCGTTATCAGGACGATGAAGGTCGATGAGTGTGAGATTGATTTTAAATATAGAAAGTGAAATTTAAAATACTGTCCAGCTGGCTACTTATGCAGGTTACCTTCAAAGCTTTCTCTTTACTGATTAGATGTAGAATGCTATTCTGTTTTCAGTGTTTAAGCCTCATTCAGTCAACTTTTGTATTTGGCCTATACTCTTACAGGCCTACTCTAATCTTTCACTCTGTTAGTAGGCCAATTTCATCTGCCAGTATATCTTACCTACCTATCTTAGCTAAGCTGTAAAGTGCTGTGGGAAATCCTATATCTTGCAGTTTTTGTATTGTCAGAAACAAAGGATGATTGTATATTGTCCTGTTCCGGATGCAACAACATAAAAGATGGATGCATTTGTAGTATCCTTTTCTCTCTACATTTTTCCACAACAACAAAAACAATTGTATTTGCGCTGACTATTTCCCTATTTAACCCTCTACACTGTAATCACTACTCAGTGAAACAGCTCCCAACAGGGCCGAAGGCTCTGTCCTCATCATCTGCTCAAGGGCAACTGGTGGGGACTCACACAGCAGACAGGGCTGCTGCTGGACATCTATCCATCTGTTTAAACAGTCCCTTAATCCTGGAGGAAGGAGGTGGCTGCTAATGGCCATTGCAGGTGTGTTGTGTGGATGAACACGCGCGTCTTTGTGTGAGTGTGAGTGTGTGTGTTTCCGTCACAGCGTGCGTGACATTTGGCAGGGAGCGAAAGAGAAAAGCCTGGCCACTGTTTGAGCAGATAAAGAGGCCAGACTCGTTACACCATTAGCCTAAGAGATTTATGACCTCTAAACATTGAGGCATGCACACCCACACACATTATATCTGTCCATCATACACAAACAATTGTGTTCCTCACTTCCCCTCACACACACACACACACACACACACACACACACACACACACACACACACACACACACACACACACACACGCACACACTATAATTAAAACATGCAACTCCACATTCTACTCACGCCAGACTGGAAAGTGTGTAGAGGTAAACTAATATTGATATCATCCAAATAAATACACACCTCCTTATGGTCATTGTAGGTCATTGACAAAAGCATTTTATTGACACATGATCTATACATATTTCCATCCAAGATGTGGATGGATATATATATGAAGACACACTCACACAAAAGTAACTAAACCAAACATAATTGTATTGCCTAATAAACAAAAACAATTATATACAGTATGTTGATAGTCAGTCTGGAACAGGCAACTAGGCACACACAAGCTGATTGGTGTATTTATGGCTCAACTCTACTTAATTAGTTGATTACATTTGATTTCATTGTCACCCAGAGAGGAAATGAATTGCCAGAGATGTAAAGATCACATTGAAAATTAAGGACATAGAGTTCACCAAAACTGTACTAACAGTGATATAATTAGTTTCCTCTTCTGACAAATGTACTTATTGTAAGTCGCTTTGGATAAAAGTGTCCTAAATATAAATGTAAATGTATAACACACAACAGCAGATGAAACATCAGGTATTGAGTTTGTTGAGGGCATTGTTGGCAGCGGGCACAAAGCTCTCCCCGACTTTAGGCTTTTGTACAGATGAATGCCGTTTACCTGCGATAGCTTTCTGGACATAGGCTATAAAACCTTTCTGCAGAGCTTCAGAGTGGAGAATCCCAGAGGGAATAGACTGTAGGAGCCAACCCTGTACAGACAGAAAATCACACATACACGAATACACACATATACACACACACACACACACACACACACACACACACACACACACACACACACACACACACACACACACACACACACACACACATGCATACATATTGTTTTTGCTCAGTTCTCAATACAGTACAACACATACAAACACACACATTCATTAATTTGCATCAAGTGGTGCAATCTACATTAAAGGGCCCATGTTTTTACACCAGGTGTGGCAAAAATGTTGATAAGTCATCTGTTTGATGTTCAATGCTATTTTGTCATTACTGTACAGTGTCCTTGGGTGACATGAAAGGCGCTTTAAATAAAATGTATTATTATTATTATTTCTGGTTGACCTCTATCCATCATACACCTGGCTGGACACACCCATGTGTGATGTCACTAGTGGCCAGTCGATTTTGAACCTTGAGACACTCCCAAACTCACAAGTTCACATTATGTTTCTCGGTAGATCAGATTGATCAGATTGTCTAGCCTGACATTGCCAGATCAATACGCGGTTCGGTTCCCGGAATGGGTCTGGCCTCGAACCACTTGGAAGCCTTTTCCAAAAACTGAGAAATGCTTGGACCAATCAGGACCAACCAGTCTGCTGAATTATAAAACAATGGCAGCGCCCTAAGAAAGGCTAGCAATCAATACAGTTTTTTTTACCAGAAATAGGTTGAATAGTTAAAAAATACAGCTGTCCATGCGAGGCCAGACTGAAATTTCTTACGAAAGGCAAACTTGAATTTCAGGATAGTTTCACAAGGCTACATCGACATCACACCTGGTGTTGAAGTAGGGGCCCTGTAAGGATCTCTGATACAGCAACAGGTCATTTTCGGTGCGTTACCATGAAGGTGTGGCCAACGCTGCCGTTGATTTTGCCTCCAACCTTTAGATACTGCAGAGAGGTTCTCACAAAGTCCTCCGGAAGCATCGCCAGCATGCCTTTCTGGAAGCCTATCATGGCAGTGGACACCGAGAATGGAGCTATTGACTGAGAGAGAGAGGGAGAGAGAGAGAGAAAGAAAGAGAGAGAGAGAGAGAGAGAGAGAGAGAGCGAGACACACACACACACACACACACATACAGAGAGCAAGAGAGAGAGAAAGAGAGAAAGTGGAAGAGAGAGACACGCACACACACACACACACACACACACACAGAGACACACATACACACACTAACACACACACACAGAAGTGAGCATTAGAAAAAAAATACACAAAAGGTACACATCACTACTATCATGTATGGTATTCATTTTGACCATACCTGTATAATAATCCCTTTGGCTCTGTATTCAGCCTGAAGGCAAAGAGAAAATCTCTCAACAAACACCTACAAGGATTCCCAGAAGATTAGTGATGAGGGCACGGTTTACACCTAGATGCAAGCACACACACACACACACACACACACACACACACACACACACACACACACACACACACACACTGTACTTGCCTTAGATGCGCTGTAAAGGCTATATAGAGGGAAAGGAACAGTGGCTACTCCAGAGGAAAGAGTCACAATCACTCCCTTTCCTCTGTGAAATACATGAACATACAAGGTTCACAGAAGATTAGTGATGAGGGCACGGTTTACTCCTAGATGCACACACACACACACACACACACACACACACACACACACACACACGCACACATGCATACACGCACGCACGCACACACACACACACACACACACACACACACACACACACACACACACACACACATTTAAATGTCATTTATTTAATAACACCAACCTTTTCTCCATGCCAGGAAGACATATTCTGCACATCTGTGGAAAAAGATAGAAGAAGATGGCTTGAGCTAGCCGGCTTCATTTTGAGGAGGCTCCATACTTCAACACTTTACATGGCTGTTCCAAACCTCGCTCCTCTGAAGTCACTTGTGGTAAAGCAGATGTAAGCTACATGAATAAATGTGAATTTCATTAATTTCAGATAGAAAATCCACATTTCTTACCTCGGCCATAGCTCTCATATTGCAATTGATGACATTAGTGATTGTCTGTAAGTATAAAGTAACAGTTTTAATGTCATATACAAGATATGTCATATACATAGAGAGAGAATATCGCTTGTAGACCAACTCACAACAAGTTTGTTCAACCCGTGCTATGTACAATATGTTGAAACGAGTGCAAAGGAGAAGGAAGGATAAACCTGACCTGATTTATGTTTTTGGTCTCCAGGAATTTTGAAGGGATCACAGAGGGGAGAATGCCAACGTTATTGACTAGAAGGAGGTTGAGAGTGAGATACAAAGAGAGAGAGATAGAGAGAGAGATACAAAGAGAGAGAGAGAGAGACAGAGACAGAGACAAATGAGTATTTTATGCTCGTCTACCTCCCATATCTTAGGTAAATAAATAAGATTTAACAACTGTTTGGGGAATTAAAATCTCCCAGAGATCATTCTCACCAAGAACACCAATCTCCAGGTCTTTAAGGTTGTCCTCAATCTCCATATATACATCATCCCGCGAGAAGTCAGCCACCAACACTTTCACCCTCTGGCCAGTTTCTTTTTCTGTATAGGGAGATTCGATATCCATTCATAAAGACTAGTTTGACCACATGATAAGTGATATCTACAGACCAAACCATAAGACATTATTACACTCATTTATCTTTTTTCCTACCAATCTCTTTGGCTGTACGCTCCAGTTTGTCTTTGCTTCTGCTGAGAATCGTGACGTTCATACCGTGTCTGGCCAGCTGGGAGCACATTGGTGGAGAGTTGAATAAACACGGAGGGAGTTGCCCGTAGACGATTGTTGGGTTCTTTGATGTGCCTCATCTGATTGACATTTAGCTCAGTAATACATTTAGGCTGGGAAAGTCAATATTCCCCAGCTATAGGGCTTCTACATCCTGATGTTATTTCACAATGACGCCTCCAATTTCACCTCAATTTTTTTTAATTAGTTTTACTTATTAGTAGTTGTTAGTAGTAAAAACATGTTTTTCATTGTTTAGTAATTAACATTGAAATATGTTTTCATTATGGGAAGACATTATTGTGTTTGAAACTGCCAGTGTTTCTCATGCGGAACATAAAAAAAAAAGTGTTGACAACAAAATTCCCTGATACATTTTGATGTACAAGCCGTATTGTTTACCAGAATTGGTCAAATCATGCAGTCAAAATGGCAGGTGATTCAAATTCAAACACAATAATGATTTTACCTCAAAGGCATATGCTCTTCCTATCCCCTCTGATCCACCAGTCACCACTGAAAACACAGAGACAGAAGAGGACAGAGAAGGTGAAATCACTCAAAATCCCCAGAGCTCTGGATAGCCTTATCTCATGTGATGTTCCCATGCCAACACATGTATCCTATCATTCTATTGTCATAAGTCGCTTTGGAAAAAGCACCCAATGCCACAGTTTTATCTGAGTATATGTGATGGATAGACCTTTCTCAGCTGAAAGGAACAAAAAAAGTTTATGGTATTTACACTAGGGGGCATTACTATTCCTGAATTTACAAGATCTGCTGTCATTTACATTCCTGTGTGTGTGTGTGTGTGTGTGTGTGTGTGTGTGTGTGTGTGTGTGTGTGTGTGTGTGTGTGTGCGGGTGTGTGTGTGTGTGTGTGTATGTGCCCGTGTGTTCCATGTCCAAGCATGCACTAGGTTGCTTCTTAGATATGCTGTTGTGTCGTAAGAGAAAGGATACATAAGTAATTTACTATTGCCAAAGAAAAGTGATTGGTTGACGGCTTTCCATTATCCAATACTGTTTTTCGGATAATGCTTTTTATGGCTTTTACCCTGTGGGTAGTTTGTAACATCATACATATACAGTTACCACTGCAGTGACAATTAACCAGATGAATGAACAACATATTATGTTGGACATCTCTACCATGGCAACCCAATCAAAATACCCTTTCCAACGCCACCATTGATACAGATCGGGTCTGGTTATTCAGATAGTAGTGTGTGTGTGTGTGTGTGTGCGTGCGTGCGTGCGTGCGTGCGTGCGTGCGTGCGTGTGTATGTGTGTGTGAGCACACGTTTGTGTTTGCATCTGTGTGAATGTGTGTATCTTGGCAATGCTTTAATACTGTGTACCCAGGCGAACACAATGTGTTCCCGGGCTGTTCTGGTAAAGTAAATAGAAGGACTAGAAGCCTCCCCTCCAGATACCCCCCATTCCCATATTACACAAGACCTCATCACAGATGAAAAACCAGATCTGTTTATACTGATAGTCATCTTCAAACGCTGGTGTTAAGTTGGCAATGCCAAGGAAATAGAGAGATTACGGCTTTATATGGTCTCTATATATGTATGGATCCATATAAATATATGAACCCATATTGAACCATATACTGCTTGAATTCAGCTACTTTGCTCCTGTTAGTTCAACCTCGGCAGCCTTTTTTATTTCAAACAAGACCAAGTCCAACATGCAACAAAGAATACACTTACACAGTCATATGAGATGAATATATCACAAAATGCACAACAAAGCATAATAAAACCAAAAGTGAGTGTAGTTTGCTATGCATCATTTATATTTCCTCATGAACTCGTACTGCATTAGTTAGTCACCCAGAGACACACACACACACACACACACACACATAACCAGCAAATAGGGCACTGATGTGAATGCTTTCTGAATATTCCCCACATTCTCAGTAGACCCATAAAACAAGTGCCCAGGATTCATAACAACGAGAGCCAAAGCAAAGACAAGTTTGGTTCACTTTAGAACATGCTGTTCTAGCTGCTTCCGTTTTTCCCTGGCTGTTCTGGAATGGAATGAACAGGAAGCTTTGGGACTGAATAGATTAGCCTGTAATTGTGGTTCCCTTTTTGAGGCAGCTTTAGTCCTGTGGGAGTCTGGATGAGTCCTTCAGGAGAGTCCAGGAGATGTGGTAAGATGCGCCTGTTCTCTGGAAGTAATTCCTATTGTTTCATTGGCATTTTTTTTGTCAAATTCTTGAATCAATTAACCAGTAAAAGGTTGAAAAAGTTATCTGTAGTCTCTTTGTAGCACTCATTTTGTTTCACTTATTTATTTGAATGGGGTTGTCTACAGGCCTTATCTGTTGTTACAAATGTACTTTCATTATGTAAATCATTTCGTTAAAAAAAGTATTCATTGCCCATTATTGGAAACCTTTTGCATCATTAACTGCTTTAAAGGGCATAGCAAATCTAGTTGTTTCTAAAGTCATACACTTTTTTGTTTTTTTTATGGAAGAATTTATATAAATGCCCCTGAGCTTGTGCGAACACACTCATAAACACATTCAATTTAATTCTCTGCCTGCAAGCTATTTATCTTCATCATCAATTAAATTCATTGATCTCTTATTCCATACATGCACACACAGTAAAATACACATTTTTGTTCAGACATGTATGCAGAAACAAACACACATACACACGCACCCATATACAAACCCATATTGCACACATTTTTGGTGTGAAACACGTGCACATACACAAACTCACACACACACACACACACACACGCACACGCACACGCACACGCACACGCACACACACACACACATACACACACAGCTTACCTGCCCACTCTCCCATGGCTCTGAGGAATGACTTGGGCAATGGAAAGAAGAATTTGGGACAAAGCATCCTCACAAAACAAAGCAGTTTTACTGCATAGTGAAGCACCACTAAAGAACCAAGAAAGATAAAAAAATGTGTGTAATCCATGATTTTCTATGAGGCTTAGTTCCTTGAAAGTCACAATGCCTGTACACCTCTATTTTTGTAAGTTAGCTCTGAGAAGTGCTGGGTGTAGTTGCTAAAACTCTAGGCAAGCAGGAACTTGAAGCCACTCCCTCCATAATCCACTACGACAGAGTCTACCCAGTTTTCTTTTTATTGAGGAAATAAAAAAGGATATTCCATGAAGAATAGTTTGCTGCACTCTAGGATATATATATATATATATTGTATGTGGATTACTATGATCGATAGTGGATGTGGAATTATATGATAAATAGTGAATTTATTCTATGATAGATAGTGGATAAGATAGTGACTGTTTTATGATAGATAGTGGATGTCTACTATTCAAGATAGTGCCTAATCCTCCAACATATTTTATCTCAAACTGTTCGTACACGTCTGTCAATAGGGTAAAACCTCTGTCTCCATATAGTGTCTACTCCTACAACATTTTCATCTCCAACTGCTCCGCTAGTTGTGCAAAGGGTATGCAAGAAATAAGGTCCATGGGTCGAATCCTGAAAGGTAAACAGCTTGTGTGTACTATCAAGCTAATTTCTAATAGTTTTGGCAGTAAAGACTCAATCATTGACTCTATGGTATACTACAAAGCAATAATAAACTACCAGCAGTGGAGGGACTGTCCTTGAAAATTCATGTTGTGGTTTGAACTGAGGTCACTTTTGGGCAGTTGGCTGTAATGGGCTTGTCTACATTGAGGTTTCTTCCAGCAGTCTGTTCAGAGGAATTGGAAACAAAATCACTGTCACGATTGACAACTTCCAGCTTTGGTTTAGGGGGCACCAATGGGTCAAAGTTGCAACATTTCAAAAGGCCAAATCTTAGGCCCAATTTGGCCTATACTCGCAAATATTGAGTCAAATAATGCGTCTTCTCAAGCACTCCAACTTAACCGCTCTAAGCATGAAGGTCACCACACGAATTTCCCCACAATTCTGCATTTTCTGCAAAAAATGCTTTTCACTTCTCCCAAGCCAAATGCCCACTTCAAACCATTCCAACTCCAATAGATGTCCAATCTCCCAAAGAATAAAAGGTATGAAAAAGTTCTGATAATCCAAACTGCTTGGCCTCTAGGGCCTAACATGCGTGAACGCCAGTTGTGATTTGGATTAACCTAAACAGTAAATATTCACACCAAATAAGGGTCCCATGTCTAGAACCCACCAGAGTGTGGACAGCGAGACGATGAACCACATTGTCTTCCTGGGGGCGCTATGATACCACTATAACTAAAATGGAATTCTATGATAGATAGTGGATGTGGTATTCTATGATAGATGGATTTGGTATTGTGTAAGATAGGTTGCATTTTATGATGATAGTGTATGCTGTGTACTATGATAGATAGTGGATGTGGTATTCTTTAATAGGGGATGTATTCTATGATAGCTAGTGGATGTGGTATTATATGATAGATAGTGGATGTCTCCTTACTAGATAGTGCCTACTCCTACAACATATTTTCATTGCCGACTGATGGTACATGTCTGTTAATAGCTCAGTGAGTACAGCACATGCCTGCAAGGCCGAAGTTCAAAGAGTTTAATCCCACCAGGTACTTAATATGGTCTGAGGCGACAATGCTGCTAGTCTATGCTGTACTACTGAGCAATGGTCTAATACTTCTAGCAGTGAGGACTCAATCCTTTACTCTATTACTAAGCAATTTTCCAGTAGGCCTACTACTTTCAGAAGTGGAAGCACACTGTCCTTGAAAAGTCATGGAGTGGTTGGAACTGAGGTAACTTTATGGCAGATGGCTGTTATGGGCTTGTCTACGTTGAAGCTTCTTCTAGCAGTCTCTTCAGAGAAATTGGAAACGAAATCACTGTCAACGATTGACCACTTCTAGCAGTAAGGACGCGTTGGCTTAATAGGGGGAGCCACAGCACACTTTGCGTAAGTTGGCGGAAGGGTTGAGTTTCGACTATGGCGCTATAACTTCAAATGACCTCCAGCAGTTTCGTCTCGCTGAATTCCCTATTTTCCAAAATTTTGCACGGGCTGCGTGCTTGATATTGGTTATTGCTACTTGCAGCTTTTATGATATTTTTTATGATGATGTTGAATTATATTATAGCATTATCCGTCCTTAATTAAGCAATAGAAGGATCTAAGGGATCTGTGCATAATCGTACACGATACAATGATTTCCCTTTATGATAAAAGGTCCATGAAGATGTACACAAATGACCGTACATGGGATGCGCACTGTGAGGCGAAACGTCATCAACGTGCGCCTCCTGTTGTGTTTAGTCCGCGCTATTTAGCAGCGTGTTTTGGTTAGAGGTGTGCTACAACTGCCGTTACGGGCATCGTTTTCTTTTTTCTACAGCGTGTCATTTCGTAGGTGAGTCCGCCTCGTCTTTATAAACCGCAAAACACGTCAGTGAGGGGTAAATGGCTTATACGCACAGTTTTACTTGGCGCTGATGACCCACCGTAGCCATGCCATGGTGCTAACTTGAGAGCTAGCTTAGGTGGTGGGTAGGCTTGATTCATAGTGTAGCATCCTCCCGGAACCACAGTCACTGCTCTGATTAGTTCAATCATATGCCACCCTCTACGCCATACACTGCTATCAAACCCACACAAGCTTTTCGTCTTTATTCTGGCGTATCACGAAGCGAAATGGTGTTGACATAACTATGTCCATGTAACGTTACTAAGTTTACGCTTGTGAATTCAACTGATCAAGTTCGTAGACAAGTTGCATTGTAGACACATTGTGACGGTAACACCAGCAACAACAGTTAGCTGGTTACTGGACAATGCTGTCCCTGCACCCAGCAGCCTCTGTCAAGTGAACACTGCAAATACTATTTGACTTAACAGGACTGATCTGTGCCAACGGTGGTGTTGGAAAATGTATTTTCAGTGTGTTGCCACAGTAAGAAGAGATGTCCAACATAATAAGTTGTTCATTCGTCTGGTTAGTTGTCACTGCAGTGATAACTGTGTATGTATGATTTTGCAAACTACCCGCAGGGTAAAAGCCATGAAGCGAATTTATCTGGGAAACTGTATTTCATCATGGCAAGCCGTCAACCAATCAATTGCCTTTGTCAATAGTAAATCACTTCTGAGCATACAGCATACAGCTTTGCACATCCTTCCCTATCCCTATGAAAAGTGTGCATTTTTTACTTTTTTGTTTATTTGGGGTCTACTATTTTTGTAAATGAGTTCGACGGGAGTTTTCTGAGATTGGGCGTCCGATTTGTTGCTCAATTAACTAACTGGTTGATTAGGTACAGCATAGTTAGTGGGCCGCATATGAAGTTACAGGCAATATAAAGCATGTCCATGATGTCTACGGATGTCCCTAAAAACATGCTGGAGTGCAAGAAATGTATTGGCTTTAATTTCATGTAACAATCATGTTACACCGCAGGGGAGCTGGTACTTGGAACTAGAAGTAATATGACAACGGTAGAAGCACTGTAACACTGTGTCAACTCGTTTGATATACTAATGTCTTTTGCAAAATGCAAAAGGAGAGCTTTTCACTCTTTAGGACGGCTAACATGCTCTTGGCTGAAAGGAAAGAAAAAAAATGCATGGGTATTACATGCTGATATTTCACTCACTCAACCACCCAACTACACCGCAGCCTGCTAGAAAAGCTAATTTTTTTTCATTACTCAGTCTTTGACAAAACTATTAGTGTGCACTATGTGTGCACTATGTCTGTACTATGTCTGTAGTTTCTTTCTTGATGATTATCTTGGATGTATTGTCTCAATGGCATGCAAAACCACAAAAAATAAATGTCCGAGTTTAGCTAACCCAGGCCCGTGGTGAACCAGTTAGGCCGAAATACTGCAAAGCCACCGCTAGGAGGCAGGCTTGAATGTATTCAATTAATTGGATTTAACTGAATTAAACACGCAAGTTTCAAGTTCAAACTGGGCTACTCAAAGATGACATCCAGGGTATATGCCTGTGCTATTTCTAAGATGGACAGTGCTGTATTTCGTCAGTAACTGTTGTCAATACTTTTGCAATGTCAGAATATTCTTAATAATTCAGACTTTACTAGTATGAAAGTTTTCATGCTATTCATTCTTTTCTTAACTCCACAAAGGACAAAAGTACATCTCAAATAACTGTTTCAATCATCGCAAGGTTTTCTGCTGAGAATAAATGATAATCCTCAATGTCTTGTTCAGATTATTCCTCAGGAGCTGTTGTACTAAGGAAGCGTAAGAGATTTTATGAACAGTGAGCCATCTCAACAGAGTCCAGGCAAAATGCCTAAAAGCATGACTTTCTTCTGGAAATTATCCAGGGGGACATGTCAAATAGCATTTCTGGTTAAAAGAGTTGGTCTCAATTTTCATGGGGAGAATTATGCAGTCTTACCTTATCTGACTGTAGGAAGCTCTCTCTAGGTCTCTGTAACTTTTCTCTTATTAGGGTCACTTGGAAAGTACTCATCATTTTAGTAAATGTATCCAAATATGCATTAAACTTGGGCATAATTGTTATTATTGGCCGCATTTGAAAAACTTTTAAGATCCTGCTGTAACATTTGAAGCGTTAACAATGTTCTGTCTTTCCAATCTTCTTCACACTCTTAACTATTCAAGCGGTTAGGGTGGTTCAATCCCATGGAGTCAAATCCTACCTTTAGCAGGGCTCAAAACTGCAACCAAAACTTTTGCATTTGCGACCACTTTTTATGTTGATGAGGCAATGTTGTCCTAGTTCTTACATGTCCAAGGTGTGTGTGTCCGCAAAAATGTTATAGTGGCACTGCACCACCGTGTAACATTTCAAAACATTACTGTCACTACGCAGACATTAGTTGACATTGTCGTTTGTTCTGCATTTAAATTATGAAACGGTTAAATTGGTTCAACACATGTTTTATTCAACGCTTCTCTTTTTTGTTCTTTTTTTGTTGTGTTCTCTTCTCTCTTCAATATGAAGGGTGGTAATGAAGGTTTTGAGCAGTGCTGGAAATTATAGAGTGGCTCTGTACAGCACTGGTGTTGGTGCTCTCATTAAAACATGACCTACCAGAGTTCCATTTATGATGTGTGGGTAAAAAGGTGCTTTATACACTGTGCAAAGTTTAAATTAAGTTGCACCGTAGCACTTGTGCTATTCAAGATAAACACAGTATTCTGGATTTCCTTTTCACTAGAAAAGGAAAAATGTTATCGTTATGATTATTAATAGGCAGAGGTTTTTGATAAATGGAAAGGATGAGCGTAAAGAGTTTGTTTGTGAGGAAAGGGATGTCGAGTACCTTTTTTTTTTAATGGAATAGTAACCTTTTTTATTATTATGGAATAAAACATTTTAACATTTAATTTCTGATAAGTAAATGTTTCAAATGAATGTGTACACATATGGATGGTATGTGACAAAGGAACATGGCAAGACTTCTGCAAGCCAGTGAAAAAAGGGGTGCGGCCCAATTTCATAGGGTGCCACCAATTTGAAAGGTGAGTGGCACCATTGCCTGTAGTAGAACAGGTGAATCTTGAGCCCTCCTGTAGGCATCCCTGTGCAAGATGCCACCGCCTAACCCCCCCCCAAAATTGCTTCTTAATGACCTCTATCTGAAATCTATGTTAAATGCTGTTCTTTATTTCCTTGTACTCCATTCTGTTCCTCTCTCTCTTACCCTTTGTTCTGACAGTTATGGATATAGACAGTGCCAGTTCGGTGGTGCTGCAGACCCTGACTCAGGCCACCAGCCAGGACACAGCGGGGCTGAAGCCTGCAGAGGAGCAGCTCAAACAGTGGGAGACCCAGCCTGGCTTCTACTCTGTCCTCCTGGTACAACACCAACACAAAAAACATAACATGGTCCAAACAGCGTGGTCATCTTTTGTAGCTCCCCCGGTAGAGCATGGCATTTATAAGCCTACATTTACGCAGACATCAATTGTGTAAGTGGATTAAAAAAAATAATCACTGTATTTTGCTCTAGACATATTTGCTCAGTTTTGGTTCCTTTTTAGTTTTACGCTTTAGTTATTTCAGAGCACTGTGACACAGTGTAGCACGCATCAAAAAATAATGATGAGAAATCAATAATTCTTCAGTAATCCTGTTTGACCTATCCAAATACATTTTTCGGCCTTTTTTTTTTTTTACAACACTTGAACACGATAATACTTATGGAAGCACCCAAGTTTAATGTATTTCTTTCTGGCCCCCACGGTCACACCTGGACCAAATCTGTATTATTATTTTCACATCTCAGAAGACACTTGTCACTTTTGTTTACAAAACCTTACAATTACAGGGAAATACTAATTAAAGTATAGTAAAAATACTATACTAATCTATAGTAATCAGCTTTATGGCAAAATTCTAAATTTGTACAGATAATTTATTTCATGCATTTATTAAAACTTCATCATTGAATGTATCCTTAACCTTGCCAATAGAGAAGATTTGCAATTAGGTATGATAATAAGGGTGCCTAATTAACACAATTCAATCAAAATCCTTATCCACATTTACTTTAAGGCTGTTTTAGCCAAAAATTGCCAAAAGCCTTCATAAAATGATACACCGATGCATTAGGCTATATGTTGACAACTTTTTTAAACTCTCTAAGATTGCCATAACCTTTTTCCTTTTCTCCTGTCCCACAGAATATCTTCAACAACCACATGCTGGATGTGAATGTCAGGTGGCTTGCTGTGCTCTACTTCAAAAATGGCATTGACCGCTACTGGAGGAGAGTGGCCCCACAGTGAGTGCCCACATCCTCTCCATCTCCTTCTTTTTGATTTTTATTTCTTGCATATCCTTTGTCTCAGACTGATTTGTTCTGCACATCAGTGTCTGTGTTTCTCCAGCTGTATTACCCCCCCTTATTTGGCAATGCCTTTCTAAGTTGCTGCTTTTGAACCCTCATTCTTTGATCCTGATAATTATACCTGAAATTCATTCATATTGCCATGGTACTATATTTGATACATTTTGTATAGTATTTGGTAACACTATGCCTTAGTGTCCTTGCTCAGTGTAATTACACATGTAAACTAACAAATAATGTAACAACATATAATTAATATGCAATTGTATTATGGAAGAGCATGTCAGTACTAGGGCTGTAGTCAGCCAAAGAAAATCTTGGTCACCAACCAATCGATTTGCCAATTGGGGAAAATAAAAACCTGGTAGCCTAAATATCAGGTAAGGGCTGTTTAGAGGATGCCAGTGGGTTTCAGATCCACTCATGGTTACGGCAGAGCTTCAATGTATACATGTCAGAAGATTTGAATCTAGGTTTTGTTTAATCCCAATGGTCAGACGCCCTCCCAATGGATGACACCGCTATGCGTGCAAAGGTCCCAAGTTTGATACATTCATATTCCAAACCTATCGGGGGTTAAACAAGTTTAAGGACCACTGCTGATGAAATGAAAATAAAGAAGTTATGCTTACCGTTTTTTTAGAATTCCAAAACATTTTATCATCCTTTTTAACTAATTGCTGCCAGTTTGAAGCCGAGTAAACATTCAGCAAGTAGACTAGCAATCATCCTCACATTGGGCGAGTTCACAGTTGTAAAAAGCAGGGTGTTTTGACCTCCTTTTATTACAGTTCTAAACCCTACGCCTATTATAACAGAAACTACAAGCCTTGAATATTCAATATAGCCTATCACTCAAAAAATAAACACATTTGTCTGCATCTGTCCCTCCTGCCCCTGAAAATAAAGGATTGAGCATTTTCTCAAAAGTAAGAAAGTAACACCAGTGCAGGTGTCTGGGCAGACACCTGCACTTTCATGAAGCTGTTTCTCTGCTTCATGAAAGTGAGTGATTGCTTTTCCATCTATTCATGCCCAGAGTACACTCCAGGCCAAGAATTATCGATTGACAGCCCTATACCTTTTTTTTGTATCTCAAGTTAGGCTAGGTCAAGGTGTTCGTTTTGAGCTGAATTCAAATTAAAATAAATTACCCAATAAATGTGCGCCATACAGACCCATTCATTGCCTTCCTTTTCTTTTAACTTCTCTGGGATTTGCCTCTTTGACCCTCGGCTGTAAAATATATTTAATTAAATCAATCAATGAAACATAGTTCCTCGCCTTTGGGTCTTTTCCTTCACCAAAGGCTGGCATATTGGTTCACCACGGTCATATCTGAGACTGTTGTGAACCAGTTTACATGGCTCTGGATTAAGCCCTGAATCATGATGTATCAATAGAAAAAATGAACACTCTTGGACTCGAACGAAAATTAAGCACTGCAGACACTGCAGTGTTTGAAAACATTTGCATATGACGCCCCCTTGCTTCATTGAAGACAGATTCGGTCTAGACTAGGGCTTTGACTCCGAACTTCGTTATTCTAATATAATTAGAATATTAAAAAAATATATAATATTCAAACGAATATTAGGCATCAATTAATATTCAAACCTTTTATGGGCATTATTTTTTCTAAATGGGACGTAGACCGACTAACTTCACGGATTCCTGTGAGACCAGGTTGCCTTATTTACATCTGTCACATATTTAAGGTAAAAACTAAATGTCAAGGGAAAGAGGTGGTTGCAAAAAGTATTTAGATTGCGTAAGTTCACTCGTTGCTTATAATGGTTTATTCGTTTCCCAGTATCATTTCCTTAATTTAGAAGACAATTTTGTTCATTTTTGAATTTTCAATTAAATATTTTTTTGAAGTTGCGAGTTTTTGAAATTATTGGAAGCGAGTCGAGCTGACCTTGCCTGCTGTACCCACGGCCCAAAATAAAGAACAGCTGATACAATATCCTTAATTCAAACATGCCGTTTAATTTGGCCTCAATTGGCTACGGATGCGAACTTGGAATGAACATGCGCAACAGGGATTTCTAAAGGTGATTGTACAGTGGCGGAGACTGCAGGAGCTGAAACATCACTACGGTAGAGCTAAGAAGGTTCTACGAGCACTTCAGACCAATCTTATCAATGAACAACGTACGAAAGAGATTCGTAGCAAAGAACGTTTTGGGAAACACGCAAAATGTTAAGGTAGAACTTAAAGAAGAGGTTACGAATACCGGCACTTTTGCGCATGGTAAGGCTATGTGCACGGTGCGCCAACTTTTTTTATGAGATAGAGACCCTTCGCCGGCAATTTAGCCTACTATCGAGTTCACTCACCGTGTGCCTAATGCTTTACAACATTTCCACCCTCTCCATCAATCAACATATTTTTAGGCTTCAGTGAACTATGCTATTGCTTTTATAAATAAACAGTTAACGTTAGGCGTGGCGTGATACGGAACTCTCCAAACTGATTGGACGTCATATCAGTTATGTATATGCCCATTATACAACAGTTAGGAACCAATCAGATCGCTTGATTTAAACCACCCGTTTTATAATAATACATAGGCCTATTCGAATATATTCAAATATTAATATTAATAAACTAACTAACTTCGAATTTTTGGGCAAAAGTCAAAGCCCTAGTCTAGACGACTCGTCTAGATTGAGTGTTGCATACACCGCCTCCGGAGGTGATATTCACAATGGAGGGCTATCTATCTGTCGTACAACCATTCCCACCTGTTAAGACGGAGAAACCTCTTGCTTGGCAATCTCACAACCGTTTTAAATCTGCGATTCTAAGAGATACAAAAATCTTGTGTAAACAAGGCAAATGATTGGGAAACGGTAAGTATTACCGTAAAAATAAGACCAATGCTTGATAGTATATCAACCTGCTATTCAATGCTTCTATAGTTTCAGTATTGAATTCCCCGCATCAGTAATACCTTAGGTCCCTTTTCTCCCCCTATGTTATTTAAATGTAAATTGAATCCATTACTCAAGCCACCCGGTCCTCAAGCCACCCCTTACCGGTCTTTTCAAATGTGCCTCCAGGCAGGGCAAGGTACATTCGACTTTGATGCAATGCATCATTCGTCACTGCATCATAATGCCAATCTCTTCAGGAAACTTTTCACCCTGCCGCTTGTCACGTGGATGTAATAAGTTATTCTAGGGCAGCAGCCCTCATAGCGGTGCCTTGTGTATGAATGAGGGAGCCATGGAAAGAGTGCTGGTCTGCTGCAGGTGCCTTGGATTTGGCAGGACAGCTGTTCGTGAGTGATAGCGTTATCCAGGGAGAGATATCTCCATCACCCTGCTCAGTATATGCATATAATTTATATTAAATGCTGTGGTATGCCTGGACTAAGATTTGGATTGAAGGGGTAGTGTGTACAATTTTGTGTTAATTTAGAATGAGCCCTTCATACTACTGTGTGGGTGTGGGTGTGTGGGGAGAGCTGGTTTAACCTCTGCACAATGAATGCTCAGGTGTGCATCCTCTCCCAGCCTCAGTGTCCAATTAGTCAGTCGGGCTAGGTGAGGCTGCTTAGATCAGCCATCTTCCACACACACTTCCATAACCTCATTCAAGTGCATCAGTTATAGTGACGATACATGACATGCAGATTACAACTAGTTTATTAATTCAAATGATCATTTTGTGAAAATATTTGCAATCATAATATACATAATTGAATGGGATTTGTCTGTTGCAGTTTTCCAAATTGCCATTTTGATGCTCAATTTTCTGCCCTTTCAGTCTCCCGCTGCATTCATGGTTTTGCATTGTTGTAAACCACATGATGTAACGATTGCTGTCTTTTTCTATTTCAATGTTTTCACAGTTCGTTGTCGGAAGAGGAGAAGACATCACTGCGTGCTGGTCTTATTACAAATTTCAATGAGCCGGTAAACCAGGTTAGTGTTATTTTATCCAATCTTTTGAATTATTTTCAAAAGCAGTTTGTATTTTGGGATGGACATTTAACCACCACCCTTTATATGGTAAACATGCTGTCTACTGCATAAATCGTAAGATATTGAAAGAAAAAGTTGGACTCTATAATTCTGAATTTCTTTCTATTTTTTATCACATTGTCATGGAAACCATGGCAACCATGCCATTTTAGCGGGAGTTAAGCTCAATTAGCATAAGGGGTTAATTAACGGGGTAATCTTTTTCTATTGAGTGCGTCTGATGAAATAACCTTCTAATGATGGTGAACATACAGCAAATGACTTTTCAAATTAAGTCCTTGGAAAAGCTTTTGAGTGGAGTTAGCCCTTGGAACTCTTTAATATTCCGATTTGTGTGACTCATTTATAATTGGGGTCCAAAGAGCCTTTATTGGACTTGGACCTTCTCCTCCAAAGGGCCACATGCCTTCGTAGGTACATGCTGAACATCACACAAAAAATGATGACAATATGAAGAAAATTAGTTATTAATTGGTATATTCAACTTATTGAGAGACTTTCTTTTCACAAATGTCACAAAAATGTCTCTACCCAACAGAAATTTGATCATAAACCCAGAAATTTGATCATAAAGGACTTTAGTGAGTCATTAAGATTTAAGTAAGTCATCTTATTCAATACACTATTCAGCTATTGTATGCGCCTGGTTAGAATGACCTGCAAAGGGAAATCTACTTTCCTTCGACCACCACACATAATTATTATTTTATTATGGGGGTTGTACTTTATATATACTGAATATGTGCAGTGTGTATAATTTGGTGTTATCTAGCAGAACAGACTTGGCAGAAGTGGAATATAATTTTCAGTATGTTTTAATTGGTGTATTATCCCACGAAAATAAGAATCATTAGCTTACCTAAGAATTAGCCATTTATATCTAAAATGGCGAGTTGTAAATAGTGTATATAGGATGGATGGGACATTAGAAACAGTTAAAGATGGATAAGCTTTTAGGCAAGTTATTGTTGCATGGTGCTAACAGTGAATTTATGATTCACAAAAAAACGTGTGCATTAATATGAATGAAAAAAAAAGATCCTACACCTTTGAGTTCATAGGTGAATAAGGTGTTCAAGCTGGAGTACATTTCCTACTTTTCATTTGCATAGTTAACTACTACTTCTCTAGGCTATAGCCCAGGATTTGAAAGGTCATGTCAGCAAAAAAGTAAACGGTACATTGTCGTCAATATATTTCTAAACTTTAGTACATTACTTAACTTTGACCTTTTCTAAAAAAGGATTCTCCTCAGCTCGGCTGAAATGAGAGTCAGATAGAAATCCACTAACATACATTTGTCTGACCCTATCGATAGTCAGGTCACCGAGGGGCCCAGGATATCACAGGATCACATCACATTTTGACGAATGTTGTGCAATGCACCACATTCAGCACAACTAAACTCACACAAGTCACTGACAAGGGACTCCTGAGGTATCTCAGCTAAAAATGCTCCTTGCATATTACGGTCTGGCTGAATTCTTTGGCAGCCATGAGGTGATCCATGGTAGCCTGACCTAGTTGGCCCTATGGTGCTAAAGTTTAAGCCTGTGCCTCACATTGGGCAGTAAGTACATTTAACTTGTCAACATAGCTGGCCACAGTTCTTACTGCTTACAATAAACATTTTTTTACTTTTTATTTCCACTGTATTTTGTAGGAAGGGTTATCGTTAGAAATGTGTGTTTGTCCACTAGGCAGCTTGAAATCTACAGTACTCATATATATACTCTTTGATTTTATTGGTATTTGTAAAGCGGTACTCAACAAATTACACAGATTAGTGCGGCAAATTAAAGTTGTCAAGTAAATACCACAATACTGCAAAAACTGCAGTTGAAGGTGCTAAATGGAACAATAAGACGAACAAGAAAGAATTCAATTAACTTCTTGAAGCCAGGTTTCCTTGTTTTCAAACGTAAGTGTGACCCAGGGTTGAGTCCGGTTAGTTATACAGTATGCTCAGAGATGAGCTTAGGGGATGTTCCTGTTCTTGGAACCAGGAGTCATGGCAGAGTCTTGGACGTCTGAGGCAGGTCATAGAATAGACGGTGCACAAGAACAAAGACGGCATGATGAACTGTCTTTTTTAGTATTTGTTTTAATTAGCCTGGATGCAAGTAGGCCACTGCAACACTTCCTCAAAGGAAAGCAATGTGATGTGTTCACTTTCCAGAGTTTTCATCATCTCTGCTTTTGTTTACTGCATAAGCCACATGCATATGTCCTTTTTTGAAGGACAAGCTGCAGTTGTCATTACTTTCTCTAGTTTTGTTCTCATTTTCATATTTCTACAATAAAATGTGTTTCCAAAACACTAGTGCAACATAGCTGTGTAACCAACCCAATCAAACGCATTAGTTCTCCATTGATTTAGTTTAGCTTGGAGGAGGAAAGGTGATTCTGTAATATATTTTATAGTTTTGCTAATGCACTTATCACTAAAAAAACAAACTTGGCGCTTAATTTTTGTGCTATTATTTTGCATAACCACAGCATGAGTATTAAAAAAATAATAATATATATATATATAGAATAAAATATTATTTTATTCTATCGATTTTGGTATTACAACTCTATATCACACACACACACACACACACACACACACACACACACACACACACACACACACACACACACACAGTTATGTCATGTATGTGACTGCTGAAGTCCAGTTTAAATAAATGTTAATGAAGCTTTTTCATGTTGATGCATGATTAATAGCTTTCAAGTGGAAATAACAAAGCCTAAAGCCGAAATGTTCCACATCCATAAAACGTAAATAAGACCTACCCTCCTGAGGCTGAAACCTTTTCCGTCACTGTTTTTCCCATTTTTCCACGACCAGATCGCCACCCAGATTGCAGTGCTGATAGCCAAGGTGGCCCGTTTGGACTGTCCCCGACAATGGCCGGAGCTGATTCCCATTCTGATGGAGTCTGTGAAGGGCCAGGATGGCCTGCAGCAGCACCGAGCCCTGCTCACCTTCTACCACGTCACCAAGACCCTGGCATCCAAGCGTCTGGCCCAGGACCGGCGCCTCTTTGAGGACGTGAGTTCTCTTCTATTGATCCCTATCCCTCAGTATGCTTGATGGCAGATTCCTCTTGATTTTTGTCTTTCTTGGGGGGGTTTTGTGGGTTTGTTGTTTTGTTCCCCCCCTCCTCTCAAATCTGTTGGACGGTCCATTCTCAACATCTTTATATTCTGTGTACTGGCTAAAGTGTTTGACTTCCAGCCGGAATGTACTGTGTTCGATCCCTCTGGCTTCATCCTCTGTAGGTGTCCTTGATCAAGGTCCCTAACCACTACCTGCTACTTAGGAGGTCTTTTTGAATTGACTGTAAGCCTCTTTGAGTAAACATCTCGGCTAAATGAGCAGATAGTAGTATAATACTCGAGTAGGATTATAACAAATAAGCTGATGTCCTTAAATGACCAACTTGGCCTCTAGGTGATGCTGTTTAGCTACTGTAGGGGCCTGTGTGTTTAGATTCCAGTCACTCTGATGTGTTTGTGTGCATGTGTGTCCCTCTGTTAATTTATCATGTGATAGACTATTAATGCTATGTTATGTACCATCCCATACATGCACAAGGTTTCGTCCACATACAAAATAATGAGTGAATAATGAAACTGTTCCAGCATTGCGTAGTTCTGAGAGTATAAGGATTGTGAATGTGGACCTGAGTGGGTGTGAAACTCAGCGGATTCACCTAACAAGCAGAAGGAGAGACCAAGGTCAACTTGAATCCTCTAAAGGCTGAGGGGCTGGCTGAGGTGGTCTGTGTAGGAGGTCTTCAATAAACCTGATGTGGAAATGAATTGGTCTTCAGGACACGTTTAGTTCATGTCCGTTTAATACACGTTTAAGTGTCACTGGGCTGAACATAACATGTAGTGAATAGTTGTACTGTCTCAGCACAGGGAGTTGAAAGGAAAGCATTAAAACGCTGTAGCCAGCGGAAACATGCGTGGAGTAGTTAGTGGTTACTGCTGGTTCGTCTCATGTATAACTAATAGAACTCTGGCAGCGATGGCGACGCAGGGAAACCCAGTCCCACAAGGTCAATATCAACCCTTTAGAACCTGCCACAGCGACTGAGCACAGCCTGTCTTCTGCCGTCAACCCCTCTAATCTGTGAACGTGATTTACCTTCTCTCTTTAACATCGGCCGTCATGTTGGTGCTACAAGTGGCTGTTTTAAGAGCAAAGCAGAGGCTGCTCTGTGGAAATGAGGTGACGTCTGGCTGAGCTGGTTGTTATCTTTCACGCGCACGTACACACACACACACACACACACACACACACACACACACACACACACACACACACACACACACACACACACACACACACACACACACACACACACACACACACACACACACACACCATATTCTCCGGTCCCTAGGTTTATTGAACCACTAGCAACGGAGCGACTGGCAGGGAGGAGGAAGTGGCATCTGGGCAAAGGGCGGAGGTAGTGAAGGGGAAGAGACTTGTGAGCGAGAGGAATAAGTAATGAATAGGAAGGGTGTTATTGTTATGAAACATTTTAATGGAGCGAATAGGCGAGGAAGCAGAATGAGAGGGGAGCTCGGGAAGGAGAATCGGTTGCATTTCAACACACTTAAAAATACTTTGCATTGATTGGCCACCCTTGTTATTCCATAACAAGGCATTTCCTGGACCAAAATTGATCAGCAGTCACATGAGACCGGAGCAAAATGAATAGAGACATAGACGAATAAACAGCCGTGAAATAGAATGGGTAAGCTAGTTGAAGATGCAGTGTGTTAAACATCCCCCGCTTGGGAAGCAGCGACCCCTAAAATCGTGCACATCTAAATGGCGCTGGGGAGCCACAGACAACACGCTGCCATCAATTAGGGCTCGTGATTATGCAATGCTGATTTGATAATGCATCTGCGATGACTGCGCCCTGGGTAATATCCTGCGTCAACAACGCGCGGTGATGTTCATCTCAAAATGGCCGCAGCGTGGTGCCGTGCGTCATCCGAAGAGGCTGTGCTCAGCCAGGTGTTCCCCTGATCACGCTTCGAGTGGCAGCAAAGATCATTAGAACAGCAGAACGGGGTGCAGTCGTGTCTGCTCCCGCTCCCACTGTAGCGCCGTGCTGTAGAAAGATGGATGTGAGATGGGGTTTTCGGGAGTTTCGATTTGTGTGTCTAAGCAATCTAGTTATGTATTGTTAAGAAGCATTGTCAAACTAAGCTAACACATTTTGGACCTGTATTGACGTTCAAATGTATCCCAACTGGTTGGGTGATTTTTCTTTTTTTCGGCTTGAACTGATTAATTAGCATTCCTGCTTTCCTGCGGTTTGTGAAACGGCTGAAGCGCAAAAACACTATTCTGGATTTTTTTTCCCTTAAAGCTAAGATTCAAACACTTAAATAAGTTTTGTGCAAGGTACTGGGGAGGAGGAGTTCTGTTATGACCCACAGAAAACTTTGTGATACTTTTTTCGTAACTTTGTGTAAATTACTTTATAATGAGCAAAAATGCACCATGGTATTATCCAGAGAATCTCAATTGCCACTCGGACAAGCACATTAAAATAAATCTCTGCTCAGATGGAGCTCCACACACACGTACACACACCGCAGCGTTATATAGAAGTGTCCGAAAAAGCTTGTAAAGCAGGTAACCAGCAGCATTTTCAATTCCTTATGACATGCAAGGGCCCCCGTAGCAGGGGATCACAGATGCTGTGACAGTAGAATAAAGGGGTTAATTCAGTGCTGCAAATGATGCACAATACAAATTTGTCAAAATCTTGAATTAGTTTGAAAAATCAAGGTTCTATTTTCAGGCCAAACCACCAAGCCCTTATCCCATCTATATGCAAGTTTATGCTCCTAACACCACCTAGTCATTGACAGATAATGGGCATTTTAATGATAGCCAACCACAGGTTGTGGCTGATGCACTTTAACACTCTTGACTATTGCTGGTCAGACACAGCCAGGCTGAAACACTAACATAAGTTGTCATGTGGCTGAGGTATCCAAATAAGCCACAATGAAGTTTCAAGCCTTTTATACTGTCATTTGGCGTCTTTCTGGCCATCTATTAGCTGAGGGTATGGAACCAATTCCAACTGGGTAGACCTTGTTATACATCCAAGGACTAGACACACAATTAGCCTTATGTAAAACGAGAACAATGGGTAGAGAATCAGGATAATGGTGCAAGCTGGAGAAAAGTGTTAAACTGTGAGTTTGTTGTCATGTTTGGATTATACTAATATTCTGTAGTGGACACAAATCCTGTATTGCTGCTGTAATTACCTAGTCTGACATCGCCAGACCAAATCGCTTATAGCCTAATACCTCTTACTCTAGAACCTCTCTGTTTTCATTTCCAAGGGGCATGTCCTTATCAATGGGCGCACACCAAAATGCCTCTGGACACAATTGGATAGACCAATCAGAGCAATGAAACGTGTGATACATCAGCTGCAGACCTATTGGCTGTTTATGAAAATGCCTTAACGCTGCACCCATAGGGGGCTCCTCTCGAGTCATCGTATCAGACCCGCCCCATTTTAGATGGACTGTTGTGAATGGCCCGTCCGGGGCCAGGTCTGCTGGAAAACTGTCTGAACGGAAGGGAGGCGAGAGATGCATTTGCCAGAGCAAATAAAACACAAGTTTGCAGTTTCCTCTGGTTCCCAGGCTAGTAATTACCATGGCATTGTGTTATTTAACCAACTGTCTAAATATTTTTAAAAGGCTTGCAAACGACTGGTCTTTTATCATACCCACAGAAGGTAGACTTTACTCTGTCCTGCAAAGTGTGAAATGACACCTCCCCGTTTTCTGCTTTTCATCAAATCATTCAGACCAAGCTCAAAACAAGACATCAAACTGGGCCTGAGTGTTTCTTTGTTGTGTTGTCTTTGTAGCACGGGATAAATGCATAGAAAGTCTACACCGCACTTTCTTCACTTTCTTGTTCTTAATAATAGGTAATTACTTGCAATTATTGCTGGCCACTTATGCTGCTTAGGGCCTCTGCTTCCCACATTATTCATGCCGACAAAGTGCGGACACTGCATCTCAAATTATGTCACAATAATGTATTCATATTTAATTACTCCATTTCATTTGGGATCCTACTTATTTTACAAGTCGATTTCTCTAACGGATATCCATATAGCATTCAAGATTTAAGATATCCTGAGATGCACTTCCTTTGATCACTGAAATGAGTGATGCTTTGTGTCACAAAATGTTTTGAATAAAACAGTTTGAGCCGTTGTCCTTGAGATGTTCGTTCATGATGTTCAGCTGTAAGAAGTTGTCCTTCCTTCCTAGCAACTAGTCGATGAACTTCAACTGAGGTGTGTGTAAAGCGAGGGGTTGTGAGTAGTTGATTGCAGTCTTGGTTGCAATGCGGCATGTTCTCGTGTACAAAGTGCTGAGTCTCCAGCTTGTGTTCAGTTTGGGTGTTGGGGTGTGAAGTAGGCCTGGGCAATAAAACAATAAATTATCGATTTGTGATAGACTTTTGATCAATATCATGTTCAATATATATCGATAAGAGACTGGACCACCGAATCTAGCAGCTGGGTTTGTTACACTAACACGGTTCCATGCTTATTTTCAATATTCCTGACTGTTTTTCATTGTTGTATCGACATTTGAGTATTTATCAATGAAGGTCATATTAAGTGTTAAACAGAAGTGTTTAAATCCAGCATTGTAATTCCTAGTCTTTTTAGGTCATTAAAATTATCAATAGTTATTGATATCGATCAATATGATGAAGTTATATTGTGATATGTCTTTCAGCCATATCGCCCAGGCCTAGTGTGAAGACAATGGTCCTGGTGCGGTTGAATGGTGATGAGGCACAGTATCATTACCCAATGGGGTTTCAACAGAGGACGATGGAAGAAATTATCGGCAGTTTTCCTGAATGACTTCAGCTTGTGAACCCACCCTGCTGGAATAGGAAATCGACATGCAAATGGAGGGGGTTGGCTTCATTGAAATTTGCATCTCTTTCATCTCCCTGTTTGGTTTTTGCCAATAAACCGTGTGTGTGTGTGTGTGTGTGTGTGTGTGTGTGTGTGTGTGTGTGTGTGTGTGTGTGTGTGTGTGTGTGTGTGTGTGTGTGTGTGTGTGTGTGTGTGTGTGTGTGTGTGTGTGTGTGTGTGTGTGTGTGTGTGTGTGTGTGTGTGTGTGTGTGTGATGGTTATTTCAACTATTCTAATGACATTATTGCACAATGAACTGCATGATTTACAAAGGAAAACCTTTTTTCAACGTTCCCTTTCTAAGCCTCTTCTGTATTGGTGTAGTGATCATCCCTCTATGAAAGGGTGGCCACTAACCTGTCATTTTCTGACGCACATGTTTACCGATCCTTCGGTATCCAGACACTGACATAATCGCTCTCCAATGCATGACATAATCAACAACTACCCCGGGAGTAATGATGGACCTGATATACTGGAGTGGCGACTGATTCTTTGGCTTTCATATCTGTTGAGTGCACTTTCCACCACTCTCCTGATTGCAAGCCGCTTCACTGCGCATAGGGAGTGTTGATCTAGTTGCTCATCACTGCTAAAAGATGGAGAGATGCATAGAGGGAGAGACATAGATGGAGGGAGGGACGGACATTGAGGGAGAGAGAGCATGAGAGAGAGAGATCCGTTCTTAGCTAGTACACACATTCATATGGTCTTCTTTTCATCTTTCTTCAATTTATATTTAATGTTGTACAGGAGAGCAGCTCCGTGGTGCAGGTCCACGGCCCTGAGAAGGCTGCACTCTGCACTCTCTCTTATCTACTTCCCTCTGTGGTTGACCGTTTCTCTGCCTTCTCTGCCACTCTCTTGATCTCTCTATCACCCTCCCTAGCTTCTCCCTCTCTCCACTCTCTAGAAGGTCTCCCTATGCAGACAGCTTCATAGCTGTGGGATAGATCTTCCACACTCTTTCTCCAACATTTAGTGGTTCTCTCTATTGGTGCGCAGACAGTTTCACAGTTGTGGGATCGATCTTCCCCCTCTCTCTCAACTCTAGAAATGTTCTCTATTGGTTCAGCCAGCTTCACAGCTCTGGGATAGATCTTTCCCCTCTCTCTCCACCCTAGAACTACTTTCTAAAGGTCTAAGGTCTTCGCTGGTGCCCATCTGTATAAATGTGTTTGATGCAGAACAGGGAGTCCTAGCAAGTTGGTGTCCATCAGCACCCTTTCTGGGTGACTGCTCCTATTCATTCAGATTCAGATTTGTTCGGTTCTGGGATAGTGCTTCCCATAGCAGAAAGAGGAAATGGATGGATTGGTGTATATTGTAGTCAACCAAAAAAAATCTTGGTCAGCTAAAATGCAACCTACTCTTGAACCAATTGATTGGTCGATGGTGTGGGAAAACAATGAGCCTGTATCTTTAGATTAAGTGATGCAGCCACAGTGCAATGTATGCACTCTACCTGTCGGCCTTAATGTCACCTGCTGTTTGGAGGAAGTCAATGGGTTTTGGATCACTCTCGGCCCTAGTCCGACTCGGTTATAGCAGAGCCTCACTGTGAAGAGGGTCGCACACCAGACGAGCCGCAGCGTAGAGCACCGCGTTGCGTAGATAGTGGCTTAGTTACTTAGTTGAATTACTTGACAATGTGACATGACATTCAGAACGTAGCTTGCTTCCATGTTATGACGCATTTCCAAGTAAAACAGCATATTGGCACGATTAATAACCTAGGAGTCCCTAGCAACCGAGCTGTTATGTGATTTGATCCTTTAGGATTTTAGTGGCTGATGCTTAAAGGAAAACGTAGATCATTTTCGAATAAGGGACTAATGCGGACCTACTTTTTGTAATTGGTCCAGTATTGAGTGTAAACACTGCAGCTGCAATCTGCGAAAAAATGCTACAATGTAATCCTCTTGAGGCAATCACGACCCGTCAATGTACATGCTCTAAAAGTGCCCTAGATTCCATCATTTTTTTTCTTTCACTGATAAATAGCCTACTGTGTGTTGGCCTGTTAAAGGTATTCGATGAGAGGGAGAGTAAAAGTCCTCTATGGTCACTGCACGACAGCCTCATCACAGTTTTCAGTTGTGGATACTGCCGATTTTAGATACTGATTTAAACTCCTAACAAACATGGCCCCTCCAAATCATAAACTGCACAGTGGGGATTAATTGCCCAATGTTTGCTTTCTGAACTGGGCCTCTGTGATCATCGCTCTCAGACCCAGATGCCTGGTCGGTAGACTCAACACGGGTACGAGCATGCCATCCACCGAGAGAAAATTCACAAAATGAACATTGAGCCTGCCCAGGGGTGGTCATGCACATGTAGTTATTATGAGATAGGAGGTCCAAATTAAATCTTCAAACCGTAGCTGGAACTAATTGGATTTCTTTACACGCACACACACCATCATCAGCAACAATATTATCATCAATGTACAACCTCATGAACGATGAAGGCTTAAATGACAGTGACATGACAATGTCAGTGATCATATCTTTTTGATCTCATTGTGGGTTGGCTGCTCCTGTAATTACTTGCATTTCATCGGGTATCAAACTCGGTCATCTTAATAGGATTATTTTGCTATCTGAAAGAGTGTTGCAGTACAATTAAAAGCAATGACTCACTGCTTCGATAGATTAGAGTTTAATAATAAGCTATATTGATGTGTTTTTTCTTTAGGGTAGTAAAGGTTGGTTTAATTTGAAAAAGTTGGTAAAAAAAGACAGCGATAGAGCATTGTATTGATTACCATTTTTTAATACACCTTCACTCTATCTAAATGACAGTGGAAATACTCCACAAATAAAGCTTTTCACTAAGGTATACATCCAGGCATTAATGGACTTCCTGTGTGTGTGGTTGTGTTTATGAGCGTGGCGGTCACTGCACACTAGGGGAGGCATGAGTGAAGTTATGGCTTCAATTTGTTTCGAAATCCTTCCCTTTTGGTGCTCTGTGTCCTCAAAATTCTTGTCTCACCGTCTTTCTTTTCAGTGGTCTGTCTCTCATCCCACACACACACACACACACACACACACACACACACACACACACACACACACACACACACACACACACACACACACACACACACACACACACACACACACACACAATAACTATGTGTATCAAGAAATCGTATATGCACAATATGATGAAATGCGTGGGAGAGTGCTGTGTGCTTGCTGGAGATTGAACTGCATGCTACACACTTTTTAATTAATTTTCACGGGGTGAATCAGATGGCAGCACATGACTGCCTGGAGGGAAGAGGTTCCGTAGGTCAGACGAGGACTGAGGTATTAAATGCTTTTTTCCATCTCTGCATCATTTGAATAATGATGATTCATACCTTTGGAGTGGCGAAACCAACCCTTTCATTTTTTTAAATTAACTTTTTGTTAACTGAATCTGAGAACCGAAACCACGGTTCCTTATGCGTTTTATGTTTTCCCTTTCTACCATCTTATTTTCTCTGCCACTTTCTGTGTGTGAAGAAGCGCAGACTTCTCCTATCAGACATTCATGTTGTTGTTGTAGAGTCAATCTCACCAGTCAGTGAGGAATATATATTTTTTCAAGCTCTGTTAAATACAAATATAGTGATATAGTTCACACTTTGCTCTGCCTCTTACTACTGGCCTCCGGCTAAGAACAGTATGGGAGTCTGAGAGAACTAAATATTCAGAGACCGTTCTCAACGTGCATTCACTCTTCCACATATTTATTTCTGCTTGCTTTTTGGCTCAATGGGAATTTCAGTAGAAATCATCAATATTTGTAAAATAAAAATGAAGTAGGAATTACAAACTCTTGGTACCCTCACTGTGGTCTGTCAAGTGAATCGGTTGAAAGCCAAACCAAATCTCTGCTTTATATTACATGTTATACATCCGTATTTCCGGATGGCTCAATTCATGATGGCTGTCTTTTAAAAGCCAAGTTCTTAACATTAGGGTGAGGATGAGTGACCAAAAGACCGACCGCCTGGTTCTTCTTAACAGAGCAACAGCTGCACAATCCAATTATTATGCTGTATCATGTCCGGTTTTCAACCTATGTGCCTTTTAGACAATGGTGACAAGAGCATTGTTAAGCTGCTGTCTAAAAGGTTATTTTGTCATTTCAAGAGATGCACGGACATAAACAGAATAGTGCGTTTTTGGCAGAAGGTGTGTGTGTGTGTGTGTGTGTGTGTGTGTGTGTGTGTGTGTGTGTGTGTGTGTGTGTGTGTGTGTGTGTGTGTGTGTGTGTGTGTGTGTGTGTGTGTGTGTGTGTGTGTGTGCGACGCTTAATTATTTGTGTTTGTGTGTCACTCCATACTCCTCGCTTCATACATTTATGGGCTTCATCCGTAGTGTATCTGGCCATTGACTGAACTGTCGTGTTATTTTTTTAATGTGCAGCTAGCATCGGGGATCTACAGCTTTGCCTGTTCCCTGTGGAGCCACCACACCGACTGCTTCCTCCAGCAAATCTACGCCAGTGACGAGGCCGCCGCCCTCAGCTCGCTGGAGAGGACGCTGCTTTCCCTTAAAGGTAACCTCTCACTCCGGCATCGGTACAGATAGCAACATAGTATGAGTTCTTCAAGAAAACTCCTCTGGGGTTTAGGTTTGGACATACAACCATACATTATTATTGCAACAATTTTTATCACGCCTCTTGTCCTGAAGAAGATTACAGCAGCCTCCCCAGACCAACGTGCGATCTACGATTTGAGCTTGGTCTGGCAATAGCCAGTCTAGTTTAATGGGCCTTGTTCTGGAAAACTGAGTAGAATAAAGACATCGATCATATAATATCAGATTTTTCCAAGTTCAAAACACAAACACATGAGATATTGTGAATTCTTGTAACTGTCTAGGTCTGGAAAGATATAAATAAATTGAGATATTAGATTAAACAAGCTTTCATGATTAGTAATAGTACAAATAAATTAATTTCATGATTAAAATTCATAGTTGATCATTTCTAAAGGACAGTGCACATACTCCAACTTTCCATCTTGAAAGAACTGCATTTCTAATTTGCTTAAGCTTGGATAGTTGATGTGCCATTGTCCATACTTAAGGCCATTGTATATAGAACGCTGTCTAAATACCATACTTTTTACCATAATTACTGTTGCCATAGCTTATAACCTATCCACTGTTGGCTATACTAACCTATTGGACCTAAATTGACCCTATTACGAACCATTACATATGGAAGGCCTAAAGAGTCAAAGCGACACCTCATTTTAGACTTGCATTGACATAAATCAATGATAAATACAGCACTTTTGCTTTACAGTGTTTTTATCACGCCATAAAATACGCAGATTGAGTGGTTCAAAACAGTTTTTTACTCATGTTTTACTCAAATGTTGAACAGTGTAAAATACTTTTTGACTGCTTTTGAACGCACTATTTTGCACGTTCAATATTTTCACGAGTCAAATGAACTCCTCCTCTTGATTCTCGCAGCCAGTAACAGCACTTTTAATTAAATTCTTCACCCAATCAACTATAAACAAAGTCAGATCAAACCAGTCCATTAATGATCTTTTGTTTGCGCTGTGCATTCACTTTACTACACTATGTTGTCCATGTTCAATTCAGTAATAAATTAGTGATAAGAGAACATTGAATCACATTTAACTATAAACATTTAACTTCACAAACATGTTTTATCTGCCCCTAACAAAACAATATAAGATAGCTTGCCTTGTAACCTATTGAAAATAATGTAATAAAAGCTCTGACTTCTATCACAGTAAACTCCTTTGGCAGGGCTGCAGCAAATCTTGTAGAGAGGCACAACCAATATAAAAAGTGGATCAACAAGTGGATTCGATTGTTTTTCAAATGGTGCCACATGCCGCAAAAGACGATACGATAGACAGCCCCGGAACAGCCCCGCTGACGCTGAATTTTCTAACTTTCTGTGTGGTCACTGGGATGGTATGTTTTCAGATGGTGAAATAAATTAGTTGTGTTTCCCATTCGTGTTGGCACCGTCCGACAGCATAGTTTATCCTGTGCTTCATCACTTTTTAGATATCCAAACCACTTCCATATAATGGAGGTTGTGTCACCTTTTTTATCTACAACTTCATCTACGGAGGATAATGCAGGTTCGCAACATCCGCGCTAGTTTCTTCACCCCCTGTTGTTCCACTCATTTTATCTTCAGTCGCCAAAGTCTTATCCTCTTTCCTTACCGCTGGAAACTCAAATCCATATTAGCACTTTTTTTGTGTTTTTTTTCATTTCCATATCGAGCATTCATGTCGAAAGCTTATTGTATAGTTTTATCGCAATCATAATCAAATTATTGCCCAGCCCTACTATAGGTTACTATGCTCCGCTAGGTGTCATCCAAATACTTAAAATCGAAAATCCACTTTCACGCCAATAGTAGTCTGATATGAGTGAAATGCGGATTAAACGCATACCGGTATTATGAGGGGTTGAATGGTGCTCTTTCTTGCATTGAAGACTCTCTTGCGGTGGGGGCTCATTCATCTCTTAAGAAGACTCTATTGTGGAGGTGGCTCGTTCGAGATGACGCTTTTGCAATTGACTGAACAGGTTATTTGAATAGCATTGCAAACCTCATTACAAGGTCCTGCTTTCATTTGTGTGTGATGTGACAAGAAATATGTCATCTCTATTAACATATTATATAAACATTATATTGATGCCATCATTATCAGCTGCATCACAAATGACCAACATCCATGAGTGATTCATCAATGCGCAAGAGGAACATTGACCCTTCATGATATGGGTTTCATCTGCGTTTCATTTAGACTACTACCAGAGTGAATATGGATTTTCTATTTAATGTGAACAAAATATTCTTTAACAATCGTCACCATTCATTTAATGAGGTAAATGAATATTGCCTATTGGTAAAACAGCCCCACTGAACATCAATTAAAATAGACATAGGCCTATGATAACAGTTCTGTACATTCAACAGTATGTTCTGTATATTTTACCATGTAAAAAAACACTGATACTCTGCTGTATATTGTGCCAAATATAGAGCATTGAACTTGTCTTCTGTGGGACTAGTTAGACCAGCCCACATTGGTTGATTTTCTTCAACCTTCTAGTCACCACATTAACAACCAAAATGTATTTTCCGTCTACTCTATAGGCACTTTCAGGCAATGAATACTAATTTCCAAACTGAGGACTAGAGCACTTATTCCCATCCCTAACCCACAGGCCCACACACAGTGGATTAGCATCGGGCTTGTCTCGGCCCTATACTACTAATGGCGCGTTTCCACTGGCGGGTACGCTTTGGACCCAGCACGCCTCAGCTCAGTAGTGAGGGTGCGGTATAGCCCAGCTCAGTTACGGCTCGTGTTTCCACTGCCACCAGTACCCATCTGGTAGGGTGGGGTTTAAGCCAGAAGGCGATAGCCACGGCAGCTACGTAAGCATCGTGATCTCATAGCAGCCCGACACAGTGTGGCCGGCTAATAAATCCAAAGAAAAAGAAGAACGCGCACATTGAACAAAGAGCATCAATGTAGGACGTCCAAGAAGGACGGCAAACTTTTGCGCAACGTTTTCTTCCATAAACTAAGCTTTCGCCGTTGTCCAGAAATACCTTTGCGGGTACTGTGTTTGTTTGTTATTATCCCCCTGTCGTACGGAAGGGACGATTCTGTCGACCAATCAAGGGATGGTGTGTGTAGCTCAAACTTGCCGGGACCCTTTCAGGCTCTCAGTACCCCAACAGAGTAGTACTGCGAGACGAGAACAGTTCAAAACGGCTCAGTCCAGATCACGCCCACTTTTGGCGGTGGAAACGTGACCCGTGCCGCACCTTTGCAGACTGAACCGTCTTGCACTCTGTGGTGGAAAACATTAATCTAAGCATGGTGGCGCTGAGGCATCACAGCATCAGAAAGCTAACGTATGCACCCATGTCTAGGCTGCTTATGTGTTCCTCTTTCCTTTGTTCCCCAGTGCTTCGCAAACTGACAGTGCATGGATTCCAGACACCACAGCAAAATATGGAAGTGATGGTGAGTTCAAATGTTCTTTGTAGCAGTATGGAGTAGATCCATTGGGTTATCATTTGCCAATTTGTTAAATGTATTCGGCCACTTTTGTTTTTGAAAATGCCGCCTTTCATAATGTGGTGAGTACTTGGTAGTGGTTGCAATTGAAAGTGTATTAATCAACGTCCTGGCTATTAAAGTTAGGACTTTCCTCACAGTTCTACGCCCAGCCATCTACATTTGGATGGTTCCAATAAAAGGCACTCTTAATTCAAACAAACTCACACACGCACACACACACACACACTCTTTCATTCTCTAATGGCTCCCACTTACAGAAATCCTTTGCTGAAAATGCCCCAGCACTTTGAACCCTAGTTGTGTATTCTCACCCAAGCCACCAGTCCTTTCAGCATGAGTGACTGGCTTGTTAAATAAATGCCACTGGCTGCTATTGTTTCCTGCGTTGGAGTGTCTCAAAGGACAATACCGGTCTGGGTGATCAAACCATTGTGACGGTCTCTCAAAGGCAGAATCGGTTTTATCACTTTGTATTGGAAATGATTGAATAAAGCCAGGAGAGATGGTTATGTTGTTTTGATCAGCCTGAACGGTATTTTCATTTTTAGAGGGAGCTTTCAGGCTCCTGTATTTACTCGTTCCCAGCACCATTTTGGTTAAATGCGACAAAGTGTAGGCCAGCGTTCTCAGAGCATTGGGTCAGTCGACCTGGTCCCATGGTGGACCGAACTCTTCCAAAACAGCCATGTGATAGATAATGTTTGAATCTCTGTACTGTGGTGTGTAATGATCTGTTTCAACCACACTTTATATGATAATCATATGGGGGCATTTCATATGGAAAGCATAATTCGGCTGCCCTTGACCGCAACCTTTGTTCAAATTAAGTTTGGCGTCTTATGATCACATTTGACCCTTGCATTTGAACGGTACTGGTATGCGTGTGTGTTGGATTTTCCTTCCCCGCTAATTTCCTTGTCATATGCATAGAAGAGAGGTGTTGAGGGGATTTCAACGATTGATAGAATGCTGTTAACCAAGCTGCATTCTGCTGCTAATGAGACCGCTCTTTGCTGCCAGCGAGATAATGTTGTTGGAATTCAACACATTAAAAATACATTATCTGTGAGCCATAGCTGCCTATTTTACCACAGTGACCACAAGGAATTGGACCAAGTGATTGGAGTGAGTGGACCAATTTCAGTCGTTTGTATTACCTCATACACTTATGTTTTTCTTTCACACTCTTTTTGCTTGATTCAACATATTATGTCAAATCTCAGAGTTTTTTATTTAGTTTACTTATGGCTTGCGATAACTAAAATGTTTTAAATGACCCCTAAAAAAACTCAATGCGGTGTACCTTCATTATGTGCCAGCATTATGTGCCAGCATGTAAACCACACACCATGCACCCACAACAATCCTTCAATTTTCAGCCTTGTCTCACACTGGCATGCTCACAAGTATAGATTATCTGTAGCCTGTAATCATTTACAGCATTGTTCGTCGACATGTCTGCCATTAACTTCCATGACCCGGAACAAATGACAAGATGAAAGACATTACGTGTTGTTCAGGGTAACACGTTGGATGATTCTAACAAGGATGATGGCGTGTTAATAAAGAGGCTGTGCTGATTGATTACGGGTCATGAAAACCTGCTGATGATGTTAACGTTGAGTTATTAAGAGAAACCTCCTCTGGGGGAAACTCCCACTTTCTAATACCAATTAATGCACACGTTCAAAGAGTTCAACATTTTTGAGCAATAATTTTGCAGCATTAAACAGTATGTCCCATCTCTTATCAAATGCTTATTTAGTCGTGATAATATAGGCATTGTGTATTCAACAATATTTGAGACGGTTGGTACAAGTACCTGCCAAATTACTTTTTAACTTATTACAAACTATAAAATGAAGGGAAACCCTTAAAAACGATATCTAAAGAACCTAGTGGCTTACCCAAATGAAATGCTGTTTTTATAATGCGTTTAATGCATTGTAAGGTATTGTCAACTATAATTGACTGTAAGGCTATAATTTGGCTGTGTTAAAGGTTGCCTATTTAAACATATTAACTCACCATCTTACCCAGTCTTCAGTTGTTCAAAGTTAATCAAACAGGGCATCATCAGTTCATCCTCTTGTCACTATTGACTGTAGATTCTTAAAAAAGTTTTTTGGTTTTGTTTTCTAAAGTTTTTTAGAAAATGGGTAAACTTCTCAATGAAATGGAGAAAGAAAGCCGCTTTGTTTGCTACGATTGTAAAAATGCATTTGAATTGAAAAATGAATCTTGTCAGTGACCGTTTCATGAGGAAGGGATCCACCATGGTGTGTGGTGCTGAATAATTCATTTGTTAGCAATGAGACGCACACACACACACACACACACACACACACACACACACACACACACACACACACACACACACACTGTGTGGCCCATTAATTTTGAGTGGACTGTTCCCCTCTGTGGAATCTTTTTTAAACCATGCCATGATGATCCTTTTGGATAGATTTTGTAAGTGCTTGAATCTAAACCAGTACACTTCATGAGTGACTTTGTTAAGTCAAAGTGTTTTATTATCAGGTTTGCAATACACATGATTATTCTCTACATAGATTTTTTTTATGGCAAGGAAAATGTGTTAAGCCATTACTGGTGTATGGCCATTACTAGTTGGGAATAGGTTATACTGTTGTTGTTTAACCAAATGTCTCGTTTGGTTGGTTATGAAGCTGACCGTTGAGCGAGATGATTTAGTAATACTAGTCCCTGCTCTCATTGCATGGCCATGCTTGCTCTTTACCGTTCCTGACGTGCTGGATCCGTCTCATCCAGATTCTGACATGCCTATAGGGATTATTTCATGCCTGACCTTCCATTTGTCTGTGTTTTTCTTGACGTCTCACTCCATCGCTCACGCGCATTGAAGATGCTGCTAACCTTTTATTTTTCCTTCCCACCGCTTTTTCTTTCTTTCTATACTTCTTGAACGGTAGGAGATTTATCGGCTGGTCAGTCCACCGACTGAGAATTTAATCACAACTGGCCTAATGATTTTCTGTCCCCATTATGTTGAGCTAGAGATAATAGAGATGGCCTTGAAATGGCAGCCTGATGAACCGAAACAGTGTACACAGTCACACACACGGACGCACGCACGCATACACACACAGACAGACTCTTTAATGCGTCCATAGTCTCAGGAAACTGCTAGGTTTGACACATGGAAATTGGGCTGTCCTTCAGGAGCCTGTGTATATTTGCACACCGGTCTTAAAGACAATTTTCACCTCTATGAAGTTCAGCATGGGGACATGCATCACCTATAGCATGCCATTTGTACATTTCTGTAATTATTACAGAAATTATTATTCCTCAAATTCATCCATCTTCCAACTTTGTGGGATGTTTACTATCGTACATTAGGTTGTTAGTAAATGTTTGTCTTTATAGAAGCATTGCTTTGACCTATCTTGCCTGTCTCCAGTACATACACTCTGCCGTACCCATACACCCCCTCCCCATCCTCTCTATGCTCCTCTTCATCATGTTTCCCCGTCCCTCTTCACCATAACTCGCTGTGCTGTAGTGGCTGTCTGGCTGGAGCTGTGTGTATGATGAATGGCCCTGCGGCTGACCTCGTGGCTGAGCACTAGCTCAAGGGCTCAACAAACCCCACATCCATCCATCATCTGCTTCCGAGCGCTCGTCCACAGCCATGGCCTAGTGTCGCTGAGGATTGACACTCAGCAGCAGATCCTTTGTTAATGCATGTGATTTAGGCTGTGCTGCATGTGTGCCCACACAAATGTTCACACACACACTCTTACCTGATTGGTTATGATCATGTACTGTCTGGATCAGAGCTGGACACTTGAGACTCAGAACTCGTGTTATGAAAAATCAGGACTTGTGGCTTTGCCTGGCTGGACTTACCTGCTGTGAGATGTGACTTGGCCTGCCAGCTGTAAGATGTGACTCCCTTGCTGGGAGACTTGACTTGGACTCCCTGGCTGCGAGACTTGACTTGGACTCCCTGATGTAAGACTTGGATTATCCCAGACCTGACTGCTTTGAGTGTCTTTGGAGCCTTGAAGCAAAAATGTGGTGCAAGTGCTTTATAAATTATAAATTAAATTATTATTGTATGAGCTGTTGGTTTTTTTTACATTGTTATTCAATGCAATAAATTGTTATCAAACAGTGGAAGTTTGAAATATATCCAAGCTTTGCGCATTTTGCCGGCACTGACTGACCAAAAATGTGGTGCAAGTGCTTTATAAATTATAAATGAAATTATTATTGTATGAGCTGTTGGTTTTTTTGCATTGTTATTCAATGCAATAATTTGTTATGAAACAGTGGAAGTTTGAAATATATCCCAGCTTTGCGTATTTTGCTGGCACTGACTGACCGGGGCGTGCATAAGGGGGATGTCAAGATTAGCCAAGCTAAAGTAGGCCTCGTGAGGACTAGATAAATAATTAAAATGTAAACAACACAAAACCATTCTAAATAAGTGGTGTACATTTTTTCTGAAGGCTACATTGTAACCTCTCATGGATTACTCAGCTGTCAAGCAATAGGCCTAGGCTCAAGCTGAAACAGGCCATAAAACAATCTCCTTTTCATTTACTTTCCCCACATTAAGGCTATGTTGTTAACTTGTTACAAAACCAAATGAATAAAATAAAATGAGGGGGGTTTGTTTTCTTCATGTGTACATGTTTATGACCTTGGATACCCCCTGCCGACTGGCTGCAACTTTGACTACTACTAAAATCCTTATTCATATGAATCCCATATCATTCGGAGCAGCATGCCTTGTGTTTGTACGGGACAAAAAAGGGACTTTTGGCTGCATAAATTCAATTCAATTTTATTTTCATTTAAAGCTGTTTTTTGGTTTTGAAAAAAAATCCCTGAATTATATTTAATGTTTTACATTATAGATCACGCAATTAGTCATCTTATACTTTCCTCATACCATTTATTTTAAATCTGCAACGATTTTTTGCAACTGTATCCGTGTTAATCTAACTTCTACTATGCACACTTGAGAGGTCACTTGGATTTCCTCGAAAGCCCTAGATTCTGTAGGGGGGGGTTGTAAAGTAAAGCTAACCCACTGGGGTATCTGAGGCTTTCTTCATTCTGCTCAACCGTTTTCTTTATTCATTATTACTGATTTCATTTATTTTTAATGGTCCATCGACGGATTTAGTCTGCAGGGTCCGTGAGTTAATAACCAGCACCACCATGTGTTGAATCTCTATCCAATGTCGCATTAGGCCTTTTGCAACTGTATCTGTGTTACTGTAACTTTTACTTTTAACTTTTTTTTTAAGTCTCACTCGCACACTCACTCATTCTATCTCTTATCTGTCTCTTATCGCTCTCCTCTTTCTTTTCCAGGGCTTCCTGAATGCCGTCTTTGAGAGGCTAAAACAGTTCCTTGAATGCTGTGAGTATAATGTTATCAACTCGACTCGAGCCAGTATATCCTAACATAATTTGTCAACTAGACTCATAAAGCATTGTTTGTTTGGATTGGGCGGGGAGATTGTATCAGACAATAACAACGGCAGACTGTAGCCAAACACAACTTGGGTATCAGCAACTGCCGTCCCCTCAATATGTCCACAGCTGATTACAGTGGAGATGGGGTCAAGGTCTTGGTGGTGTTTTGGGGCTGGCAGAAAGTGAAACTCGGAAAGCAGCTCGCAGGCATGAAATGGGTGGGGATCTAAGCCTCTGTGCTAGCCTGCTAAAGTCAAGAAAATAAGCTGGCACTCTCAAGTCTGGCTTGAGTTGTCCAGCCCAGGCTCCTGGCTCGTCCCCGGAGATGTGCTAAATTCCAACAGAGGTCACCTCTGTCTGTCTGTCCATCTGGGTATGTCCATCCTTCCGCTTGAGTGATGGCCTGGCTGTGTACTTGTCATGGCACCCCTCCTGCCCAGCATATTGATCAGCGATCGACAAGGGACCTGGCGTTGTGCATCTGTTTACATTACAGTGGGCTGCCTGTCATCCACCCGCAGTGAACGAAAGAGACATAGGCATCTTAGCCAAATTATTATCTGATTATATCTATATGCTGTCAGAACATCCAAAAGATTACACTCCGGAAATCTTTGAAGCCAATTGGTCTCGGAAATCAATTGTGTCCCACTTCAAATTCGTGATCAGTAGCATAAGGCACCTGAATGTCGTAATGACAGCAGTAAGTCACTAATAATGAAGAGAAGTCAACTGTAAATGTTGGTGTCAGGTCGGTTGGTTGATATATTAGGGGCGGTTGTAAAGCAAACCACCTGGGGTGTCTGAGGCTTTCTTCATTCTGCTCAACCTTTTTCGTTATTAGTCAATTATTACAGATTTGATTTATTTTTAATGGTCCATTCCTAAGGAGAGTCAACGGATTTAGTCCGCAGGGTCCGTTAGTCTGAAAAAAACCCACCAAAGAGGTGGCATTAATAACCAGCACCACCATGTGTGTTTGCTACTTGAATCTCTATCCAATGTCGCATTAATCCTAGTAGTTCTCAGCTCTGTCACACAGCCTCGCTCGCTGCTGTGGCAACCGTACAGCGACGGGCCCTAGACATTGCTGTTATCACTGTGTATTCATCGATCAGCTGGCCTTTTGGGAGACATTTCCTATGGCCAGAGAGTGCATTCATTCTCTGAAAGCAGCAGGGTGATTGCTGTTGTTGAGTGAATATATTGATTTCTGTCATTTTGTACAAGCTGCTTGGCTAAACATGTTAAGACATTGAATGTTCTTGCTGCTGCAAGGGTCTCTCCTCTTCATTTTTTTTTCGAATGCTTGAGGTCAGATTCAACCGTTTATTCCCATTGGTACAGCTTGTTACAAATTGGCAAACAAGTGCAGATGTTCTGCGGTTGAGAGAGGAGAAAAAAACTTTGTAAAAGCCAAGCATACCAAAGATTTAATTAGTGCCTCTCTACTGGCCTGTGAAACATTTTTTTTTGTTGTACTATATCTATACTGCCCTCCCTTTTACTTTGTGCGGTTGATTTGATTTCTCTCTGGCAGACTATCTGCAGTTTTTTCAAAGAAAGCCTTTTGGAAGATCTAAATTGAATGAGAGAATGGGTTCAAGAAAGAAAAATACAAGAAGTCACGAAATACAATATGTATGATAACACTCAGGAAACAAAGCCTACTATGGATCGTGCTTGGTTGGTTGGGTTTCTTTCAGACTATTGTTTGATAAGACACCTGCGAGTAAGTTTTAAATGATTCAAAACACTCAAAGACATATGCAATATCCACTTCAATAGTCTATATTCTTAAGTTGTCCATGTTGACAAGGATTGACAAGGAGGAACCAAACACTTGGTGACAGGTGACATCAGTGTCTGGGGGTTAAGGGGTCCCTTGGTATGAGTCTGATGGACCAGAAGCATTGAGGGACTGCAGGAGTGCTAAAGAAGCCAAAGAAGACATTTAAATGGAGCACGCACACAGTAGCGAGAATGTATTTTTGCATTTTGCTCGCTTAGTGTTAGACTCACTTGTCTGTTCAATGAGAAAAGTCCCAGACATTATTTGGCATCCGAGACGACTTAGTTAGTGTGCTTAGGGCTCTATGTCCAGCTCAGCTTAATGAAAATGGTGTTGCGTTTTGTTTATGAAACAGCTTTTCTGTGATGCCTTTCTGTTGCAGGTCGCCGGGTTGGCAAAGACGGTACATGCAGAGAGAAGCTGGAGAAAACAATTATACTTTATACTAAAGTGGTAAGTATGAATCCAAAGAATTCATGGTGCCCAAGTATGCATAGCTAATTACACAACACATTAATGGATTCGTAGTTATTTCGTTGAGATAATCTTTGTGGTGAATTGCTATGACGCCAATTAGTCCTAGTTAAAGTGCATAATAATGGGCTTGTCATTTGGTGACATTTCACAGGCTGTGATATTTTTGTACATAGGCACATAACACAATAACATGACTAGAGCGATCGTATGATGAACAAAATAAATAAAATAAATCTTAATCGTCATAATCTAAGACTTTTGTCAGTACCTTTTTTGTGAGCCTGAGGCATCCTGTTGCTGTTTCCCGGCTTCCACCGTCTCTGTTCCTCATGTCGTTCTGCAGTTGCTCGACTTCCTGGACTACCACCCGTGTGCGTTTATCTCGCTGATCCAGCAGTCCCTGGAGTTTGCGGTCAGCTACCTGTTCACGCCCGTCGGAGAGGGGGTCACCTTCGAGCGCTTCACCGTGCAGTGCATGAACCTCATCAAGATGATCCTCCAGAACCACACGTACAAACCTGCCAAGAACATGGAAGGTGAGGAGAGACGCCCAGGGGTGCAAAGATCAGGTGGAGGAGGTGTTGGCGGACCCGGGCTCCGGTCAGACTCAAAGGGCTTAACAGGCCAAATAAATCCAGGGACAGTCAGGAGTGCAATGGGTGCCACAATTGACATACATAAATACAGGCAAGACATTAAAATTGATGATGGGGTGCTGGCCGGTTAACCATGAGGAGAATCCAGGCATCCAGTCGCAGTCACCGCAACACCCTAGAACAGAGAGAATAGTGAATTAGAAGGGAAAAAGTACATAGTGGAAATGTATACTGCTACTCATTTAGTAACATTGTACTACATTGTAATAACTTTTAATCCTTACTTCTGCCAACTCTCCCATACATTATACCAATTTATACATTTACATTGTATTAACTTTTAATCGTTACTTCTGCTAACTCTCCTGTAAATTATACTAACTTACCATTATCATTTTTATATTGTAATAACTGATTTATTACACATAATCCACTTAACTTTGGGTAAGACAGTATAACGGAATAATTTTAGAGGAATTTAAAATTGCACAATGCAATAGTTTATAATGTAACTCACCTTTATAACTTAATAGAACTAACAACAACTTCTACTCAAATGTATAAATAATTATACAGATGCAACATGTACATTCAAAACATTTGTTTTATTTAAAACTGCACCTGCATGCATCAAATCCCTTCCAACAGGTCCAAGTATGTGCAAACTAATGAGACCCATTTGTCCCTGTCCTGGCAGTGAACTGGCACTACATTGCATACTTGTAAACTTTGAGATATAAAATATCAAACATGCGTATTCCAAGACCATACAGAACCAGTATGAATAAAAGTTCAAATATAAGTCATATATCCAAGACCATACAGAACCAGTATGAATAAAAGTTCAAATATAAGTCATATATCCAAGACCATACAGAACCAGTATGAATAAAAGATCAAATATTAGTATGAATCTAACAAATGTGTTAACAAGGTTACTGAGTGCCATGACTTCAGTTTTCAAAATCTCAAAAATGAGTCATGTATACAAGGCCATACATGACCAGTATGATACAACTATGACTCTCAAATCTGTTTAAGGTTACCGAGCGCTAGAACTTCAGATCTCAAAATAATCAGCAAATTCTTTCTTGTGACACTGCTCAGTACCATGACAATTTTCAAACACTGAATCTTAACATATAATATGTATAAAGAAAACCTAATAAAGTGCAAACCAAGTAAAACTGTAAGACAGTGGGAGTTCGAGGTACATAAGATTTGACGGTGAGTAACAGGAAGACTAAATTAGCATGGTGTTCAGAGGTCAACAATGCCAGATCTGGCATTATCAGTTAACTTGTGGATTCACTGAAGGAGTTTGTTTTTGAGGGATCTGACCCTTGCAGAGCGGTCTGTACCAAGTTCCATGAACACCTTCTGAACGGTTTCAAATGTGTACCTGAGATCTTTGGGGTACTTAAGGTTTAGAGCATAGATCAGTCCAAAGAGGTAAGCAAAAGCAGTTGGCAGGTCAGGGAGATCTTGGAGGACAATCTCTTCTTCCACAACAACAGCAACACCCACGACATGTTGAGAAGCTGCATTGCCATCATCCTCCAACACAGTGAGGATACCCAAAGTGAGGCCCTTCGTTTGCTCCACTTCCGGGTCAGTGTCCTTATGTTGACAGACATAGGAAAAGAACAACACATAAGGTGCAAGACATTTGTCATTAAAATCCTATGAATCAGAATAAGCAATTAGCCTAACATAATTCCAAATCATTGAATAAATATATTTTTCCAAATAGAGTTAATTATAGTTTTGACATTAACTATTTCCATCCCATACCCCACAATCAAAAATTGAAAGCCCCATACACAAATTAACTGACATTAATTAGGTTACATAAACTCATAGCCAGGACAGTACAACTATTGAAGACACCCATGACATTGGGAAAGGGAACAATGAGGATAGAGAGGTAGTGGTTTAAGTCAACATTAAATACAGTATAATAACTATTTATAACCACTCACAAGACAGTTCCTGAAGAGCTTCTCCTGACTGTCACGGAGATACAAGGGAAGGGCCTTCAATGCTGCAGTTTGTCGATTTGCAGTGATGTCAGATGTCTGAAACAAAGAGTTGCATGAAACATTACAAGTAGCTGAAACTGAAATACTGTATAAAGTAGAGTAAACATGCAAGCAGCTGTAAACATACAGAACCACTGTATCTCAGTAATTTGCTCTATAATTGTGTCAGTCACTTAGATACCCTTGCATTTGCAGCTCTGGAAAAAAATGAAGAGACCACTCCCGAAATAGGTATGTGTTTGAGTAAAATTATTATTACTTTTTGTTTTATTCCATCAACGACTGACAACATTTCTCCCAAAATTGAAATAAAAAATATTGTAATTTAGAGCTTTTATTGACTAAAAATGAGTAAACTAGTCTAAATAACAAATGAAGTCTTTTCAGACCTTGAATAATAATAATAATAATAATAATAATAATGATGCAAAGAAAACATGTTCATATTTATTCTTAAACACCACAGCAAGAATATTTTAATTCAGGCAGAGTTTATAAATCTGTTTTTGTGGAATAATGTCAATGTTTAATCCCAGCAGTGTTTTTTATAATCTTCCTAATCAGATGTGGTTCAGGGGATGACCTCATCAGTGTCTCATCAAGTACAATGAGTTGTGCTTAAAGAAAAGAATGACTGTCATTCATGTAGAGATGCTTTTAAGAAACATTTGTGAAAGTGGTCTCTTGTTTTTTTTCCAGAGCTGTATTTTGAGGGTTTGTCACTATAAGGGTCACTTAACATTGCACCAACTGCAACCAATATTAATACAGCTTCAAAGAAAAGGCAAAATTCCTTTTATAGAGAATGTGAAGCTGACGTTATGTTGCCGCCATCTTTGGAGGATCGTGGGTGTAAACACTTGCTTGTCTCCCTAAAAAAAGTCCACACAGTAGATCATATGTTTTTACACAGCAGACTTTTTTTTTTTTTAGGGAGACAAGCGAGTGTTTACACCCGCGATCCTCCAAAGATGGCGCTGGCGTGACGTAACTTCACATTCTCTATATCCATAATGTTATGAATTCACCTCTTGATCTAAGCCGTTGAGGATCTGATCCATCTCAGATGAAAAAGCTGTCCTCCTCGCCCGATAGAGTCTCAGGAGCCTCCAAGTGTGCTGATGAAGGGCTGCTCTGAAGTTGTCCAATAGGTTCTTGTTTGTGATGTGATAAAACTCTTCCATTATCTGTTGAAAAGTGTGAAAAGGAAATTCAAATCCTCAATGATGACAAAAATCCTCAAAGTCAATACAATCTCAACACAATCTTCATGTTAAAATATGCATTGTAATCAACACACACAACTCTTCTACTCACTTTAAAAAAAAAAGACTAAATCATAAACACAACATAATATATTCTTGGTTCACCTGCTTACCTCTGCCTCACAAAACAGACCAGGCCACCGTTCCAGAACCTCTGACACCATAGGCTGCAGCTCCACGATCTCCTTGTGCCTCAAGGAGAAAGTCAGCTCCATTTTTTGTCTGATCAGTGCATCATTCTTATTCTTCTTCTTTAACTCCTCAACCAGGGCTAGTCTTTCATCATCCAGTGAGTCATCATTGTGGTTTTCTGGATGGTCAGGGACATGGTTGATCTCACCTCGCTTTGCTCTCTTCAGAGAAGGACTCGCACCATCATCTTCACAGCTCCTTTTTTTCTGGTTAATGCTAACCTCAATACAGCCCGCCTGACGCAGCTTGGACCTGTAATTGCCAAGCTTATATTTTATGCTCATTTTCCATCCATCACACCCTGTTTCACTACCTGGCTCACGAAGGCAGGGGTGTCTACTGATGAGAGCAGAAGCAACTGACTCAATCTGGTCTTGATCAGGATATGCTTTTACATCAAAAACTGCCTGAGCAATCTTGTCCAAAATCTCTATCTTCATGTCTCTTGTTAGGTTGATACCCTTCTTGGTCTGTTCATATGCCTCATTGCCTTTGCGCAACTTCAGCACCACATCATAGGAGAAGGACGGGATGGGAAAAGGTGAAGGCCACTCCGAGACACTTCGCAGATGGTTCTTAATAAAAGTTGAGGGACTCTGGACTGACTCTCTGCTGGATAAACTGGCTGTGTCCAGGGAAGACAATGAATCAACAGAGTCTGACTCTTGCTGAACATGTGCAGACTCCTCCCAAAGGATGTGCAAGATAGCACGCTGTGGTGGCAACTCATGTATGTCAATTAAATTACAAAGAGCATTGCTGAAGTCTGGATCTTCATACTGTAGTGTGAAGCTGCCTTGAAGTTGAAGATTCTCTTGAAGAATGTTTTGCAACTGCTCAACCGATTCAGGTACTTCAGAAAGTGCCACTTTACGGGACATCCTTGGGGAGATTTTCACCAGCAGCAGTAATCCATCCTGTGTCACAACAAACAGGGACAAAACACAGAGGGGTAAGGTTGCATTGACTTTCAAGACAATTACTTGAAAAGTTAAATTCATAAACAATGTAGCAATGTCTTGCACTGTGTTCTACCTGCAAATCATCATTATAATAAATTAGATATGTGCTTCAAAATCAGATACTGACAAAAAAAAAAGATGTCTCCTTAGGCAGAGCAAGCTGGTGCAGCCCAAAAACACACAACCTACAAAAGAATCCAACAAAAACTGCACTGACAACCAAACCTAAACACATAGATAAAGGGTGATTGCAAACAGGAAACAGGTGAATGAAACAAGACACAGGTGAAACAAATCAGGAAATCAACTCAGGAGGGAAAACGAGAAAACACAGGAAGTAAAACTAACAGAAACACATACAGAAAATCTTTCAAAATAAAATGACAGACAGCATCTTGTTTGAATGAGAGAAAGAGAGAAAATGTGTGTAAGAGCAACACAGTTTTGTCTATAATGTGTTATCAGAGTTCACTCACCATTCTGTGTCACTTCAGTGGAGCAGGCACACTTTTGGAGTCACCAGCACCTTCCCTCCCATGGGGAATGCAACCAATGGATGATAGTCATTGAGAGCCTGAGGTTCAAAAATGTCAATGTCTGCATAGATGCTCTCCACAAGCTCAAAAGACCTAAAATGTTCAAGGTACCATGATGTGAGCTTTTTGCCAACAAAGGCTACTTTTTCAGAGTCAACTACTATAGTCACGATTTTGTAGAATTCTGGCAGTCCACTGCAATGTCCAGATGAAAGAATCATACCCTCCACATATCGGGTCCCATGAAAATAAATGTCTTTAGAAAGGGACACAGATTCAAGATGTGGATACTTTCTCTTAATCACTGTGCGCAGGGCAGCGTCCAAAGAAGTTGTTTTGATGTCAGTTACTTTCTCCACATGTAACATTGGCTTGAAAAGGCTCTGACTATCAAACTGACATGCCATCATCTGTTGGTGTTTTAATGACAGTGAGGAGTACATTTTTAAAGTTTTGAACATAATGCATAGTCTTCTTAAAGAAACTATGTTTTGATTCAAATCTCATCGTCCATAATTCCACCAATGGCCCAAAGCAGCGTAGAAGGTAAGGATAATGGTCAGCAAAGTGGTGCTTTGGGCGCAAGCTAAAGTCAGGAAAAGTGTCTGTGAGCAGCCTTCTGTGATCAGACAACTTGATCTCCAAGTAGTGCAATATTTCCTCTGAAAAAACAGGTGAGACCACTATCTCAACAATTTCTTTGAGGTCCATCAGAATTTCCCATGCAGGTTCTTGTTCGGGTATGCTCTTTCCAATGAGAAGAGGGAGGAATCGTAACAGGGACCAATTTTCGTGTCCATTGCCTCCTATGCTGCCTTTTGCAACATTTGATTTAGAAACTGCCTTTGGTTTATTCACCCTGTCTGAATATTTGTAAGGAAATGAAGTGATTAGGCTATTCAGTCTGTCCAAAGTAATATAGCCTTTTGAAATAAACTTTTTCAGACACAAAGACAGTTCAACAGGAAAAACACCCTAAAAAAAATCATGCAATATATCTGGCGGAAAACCAGTGACAGGGTGAAAATATGACAGATGCTTACTTAATACACATTCACTTTTAACACCATTTACATGTGGAACATGTTCATTATTAAGTTGTAGCAGAAATGTATTGTGCTGCTCTCTGGAGCGTAACTGAAAATCAGAAATTGCAGTAGTTGCTATTTCACCTCGATTTGTTACACAAAATCTACAGAAATTCTTCACATTGAAACTTTCCTGAAAGCCGGCAAGTGCGTGAGCTCCTAAATTGTCCGCACAGACGCAAAATACTGAACCTTTTACATAGTTATTAAGAGTTTGCACAAAGACTCCTGTTTGTTCCAGTGACTTTAAATCCTTAATTAAAGGACTGAGAAACTTTTCAAAACCAAACTGCTTAACATCACAAGTCTTTCCAAGAAGAGCTAAATGAATTGAGTGTAAAGTTGAACGAAACTTTGAGGGCAGATTAAGAATAACCCAATAAAGAGCAGTAATCTTATGAATTTTCTTTGATGTGCCTAATGGGTTGCACAATTCAAAATCGTCTATATAGAGAGCTAATGAAATTGACAGCTCCTCTTCTCCAAAATGTTCATTTTGTTTGAAGTAAGAACCATCTTGGAAAGTCTTGTAAAACCCTGGAGTAGACTCTTCACTGAAATTAAGTTTTTCTAGAAACTCTGCTCTGTTCAATAAAAGCTCAACGACCTGATTCACAGAAACATAAACAAAGGCTTTTTTTGAAGTCCTGTCGTACAATAACTCAGTTGGGTCAATGATAGAGAAATGCTCCCTGAAATATTTGTTTCTCCTATAATCAGTTGATAATGTACCTTTTTCTGATGTAGAAACAAGTACAGGGTTTTTGTCAAACACACTGTTACTTATCTCTTGAATAATTTCTTCCTCAACTTCAATATTATGTTTTGCAAAAACCTCTTTTAGAATTTCTGTTGTATGACACTTGGAAAGGGACAAAATATCATTAAATTCTTCTATAATTGCCTGTATTGCATGTTTCGACACATGTAGCAGACATTGCATACGAAGAAAAAGGGAAGCTAATTTGTGCTGAAGTATTTCAGAGTCTACATTCTGTACACGATCGGGTTCACCTTCTTCTGTGGAATCCAATCTAGGACAACTTGTCAAAGAAAGCCCAACTTCAGGATCTGCATTACATGGCTGGGTTGTGTCATTAGACTGAAAATCACTAACTGCTCTGACTGGTGTCAGAAAATCTCTCAGATTATGGTTTTTATGATTCCGTGATGTATGTCCAGTAAAACTATTAAGGCGGTTGGTTTTAAAGCTGCACCCCACAAATGGGCAACACACTGTCTCTCTGCGTCTAAGGTGATGATGCAAATGAATTAATATTTTCTTTTTACAGCAAATATCCTTGTATTCACATAACCAGCACTGAAATGATGAGTTCTCTTGCCTGGGGACAGTCCTGTGATTTCTTGAAAGATGCGATTTCAAAGAACTAATGGTTCTGAAATTGCAAAAGCAGTCCTGGTTGATGCAAGGCCAGGATGCACTTCTGTGATGCAGTCGGTAGTGTTTCACCAAAACAGCTTCAACGGCGTGGGTGAATTTGCAGAGCTTGCACTGCATTAATTTCAATCTGAAAAACAAAGATACAACAACATAGAATTTGCTGCGTATTAGTAAAGCAGTCAGTAGAAATTAACATTTTACCAATTCAATTCATTTTATTCATTTACTGATAATGTAAACAACAGACTGGACTAGGGATGACAAGACTGACAATATAATATTCTGTCCCATTGAATAACAATTAAAATATATTAAGGACACTACTTGGATAGCGACCGGGAAAAACACGGAGGACACGCTAAAAAATAACTGTGGCCCATTTCACACACGCACACACTGCGAGACTGTAACCCCAAAACTTTTTTTAGAAAATTAACCTAGCAACCAGCTAAAACACGGAGGACAGGGTGAAAATAACTGTAGCCTAACGTTAGTACATGCACCCACTGTAGGACTGTAACCCAAACACTTAAAAAAAATAATAAAACCTCCGGTGACGTTAGCGACCAGCTATGGAGGACGAGCTAAAATAACTGTAGCCTACTTCACCACATCCATGTACTTCTCACACGCGCACACTGGTTCTCCGAGTTCCTCACTGTCTCAACACACAGCCATTTACTGAGACCAGCAGACGGTAAACTACCCGCATGGCAAACCAAGCCGCAGCCTGTAGCCGGCTCAATCTCCGGTTCCACTCAGGCCCCGCTCTCTCTGTCCCTACTGTCAAACTACCCTGCTGCACAGTGCTCACCTGTGTTACACTGCCATTAAATGTTAGCTCATTTTGCGACCACATTCTGAATTGGCATTAACCCTGATGGTTACTAGCTGTAACATATCGAACATGAATTGACATAATACCAACCAGTCAGAAGATAAACCGGTATTTGCCCAGGCAAGTTACAGCGCCGCTAGCATCAGTTAGCCGCTAACGTTAGCTATCGCTAATGACTGAAAAACTGTTTTGCGTAAGAGCCTAAATGCTGAAAATGTGTAGGTCGCCTTCTCCATCAAACAACGTATACCGCGGCACAACACAACTGGGAATAAAATCAAATCCCCTTATCATTTTAACTTAATTGAATGAAAGGTTGCTTACCTGTGTGGAGCAGCTCCAGGCAGCACGGCCACAGCTAGAGTGAGTCTTCAGTGTGCCAACTCGGAAAGTTGGCTTTCCCGCATTTCACAACAAATAATTAAGAGTTGGCAGAACTGTTGTCCCTTATATTGAACTCCAACTTAAAGATATAAGTATGACCAACCAAATCGTTTTGAAGCACACAACTGGCTTGCTTTGTTGTGCTAACTAATATTATTGCCTAAACTGTCAATAATTTATATCTTCAAGTTTAACCAACTTAAATGACTGTTTTAGGCCAAAAAATGCAAGTTGGCTTTTTTGCAGTGCACCTTTCACGGAGGGATCCGATGATGTGCTCCGCTATCTTCACCACCCTCTGGAGGGCTTTGCGATCAGCAGCGGAGCAGCTGCCGAACCAGGCAGTGATGCTCTCAATGGTGCACCTGTAGAAGTTGGTGAGAGTTTTGGCAGACATGCCAAACTTCTTGAGTCTCCTCAGAAAGTATAGGCGCTTTTGGGCAGTTTTTACCGCCGAGTCTGCTTGTCTAGACAAGGTAAGGTCGTCTTTGATGAACACACCGAGGAACTTGAAGCATGAGACTCTCTCTACTTCTGCTCCATCGTATAAGCTGTAGACTTCTCGTGGTAGAGTTAGGTAGACCCGAGAGCACTGAATTACAATAATCCAGTCTTGATGATATAAATGCGTGAATCAGTGTCTCTGCATCTGCTGCAGATAACATTGGTCTGATTTTTGCAATGTTTCTCAGGTGGAAGAAAGCAATTTTAGTTATGCTTCTAACATGTTGGTCAAAGCACAGCAGAGGGTCGAATAGGACACCAAGATTTCTGACACATAGACTCTGTGGGATGGCCAACCATCCAACCACAGTGAGACTGTCTCCAATTTTCTCTGGTCCAGTTTTGAGCCGATAATTATCATCTTTGTCTTCTAGGGGTGTAACGATACGCAAATACATGCCAAAATCATTCGGCATGGGTCTAACAGTGCGATGCACGTTTAATTTTTTATTGATTATCACACACTCTGGGACTGTCTTGTCCTGATCATTTGTGTTGAGGACCACAATTGAAATAAGTCCCTGACTTTATTGTGTTTTTATCCTCAATTGTATTTCATGTCTTTTCATTTGTGTAAGGCATTTGTTTGATACAATTTAATAAATCAAATAAAAATCAAACCCCAAAATTTTTTTAAATAAAAAAAAAACCTGCTGTACCGAAAAACATACCGAACCGTGACTTAAAAACCGAGGTACGTACCGAATCGTTACTTTTGTGTATCGTTACACCCCTATTGTCTTCCCAGTGTTAAGCTGCAGGAAGTTCTGTGACATCCACCTCTTCACTGTCCCTTCACAGTCCCTTGATTCTACAGGAATAAAGAGTTGGGTGTCATCTGCATAGCAGTGGAAGCTATTTCCAAAGCTGCGTATAACGTCGGCCAAGGGAATTATGTAGATTGCAAAAAGCAATGGACCAAGGACCGACCCTTGTGGTACACCAAAGCATAGTTTGCAGTGCTTCGATTCTGAACCCTCATAGAGCACAAATTGTGTTCTATCTGTGAGGTAAGATTCAAGCCAGCGAGGATTCTGCATCCTCGCTTCAGGGTGCGAGTTTCTACGTTGAACCAGGGAGCTGTTTTATTCATTGATCGCTTTTTAAGTACGAGTGGAGCAACAGAATCGATGGCAGCAGATAAGACATTGTTGAGTTCATCATTAAGGCACGCCACAGAACCCCTATAGTTACAGAGGGGAGCAAGTGAAAGGGTTAACTTATCTGCCATAGCTGTAGTGGTTGCAGGGGTGATGCGACGACAGCTGAAAGTAGCCTGGTGATTGTCGCAGGGGCAGGATACCACCACCTGGAAAGTGAGCAGAAAATGGTCTGATAAAGCTGAGGTGTTGGGAGAGACAACCAGGTCTGAGATGTCTACGCCGCGGGTCAAGACGAGGTCCAGCGTGTTTCCACCGATGTGGGTTGGGTGCTGGACAAGCTGTTTGAAGCCAAGCATATCTGTAATGGACAGAAAAGCCTTTGCGAGGCCATCAGATGGGTTATTCACATCAATGTTGAAATCCCCAATAAGCAAAATATTGTCTGAATTTGTAACAAGATCAGCTGCAAAATCTGAAAACGTATCTACAAAAAGTGAATACGGGCCAGGCGGGCGGTATACTACAGCTAAAACGAAAAAAGACGCTAAAACGCCGAGTCCGAAACTCGTTTTGTTTGTCAGGGAATTGAGTAGCAGAAAGCATGAACCTCAAATGATGTGAATGTTAATTTTTTTTTGGCTTTAGTTTAAGCGTAAGTTAGATATTAGGCTAAGGCCACCACCTTTCTTTATTCTCTGGATAATTTGGAGCTAATGTAATGGGGGGGGGGGGGGTAGCCTCGTTTAGAGTTAATATTATTGTTACTAGGCAACCACTGAAATGCTGTATTTATTTTACATTTTGTATGTATATAAAAACACTATAGCTCTAGCTCCAGGTATGCAGCCACAGCCACCTTGTCCTCCATGTTGTTTACACTTGTTGTCGTTACCACCGCAGAAGGCCCCGCAATTCATCTGATTGGAGACGATGGAAAAAAACGTAAATAACGTTGGACGCTTCTCTGCTCTTAGTTGAAGTATTTGCAACTCGAGGCGTTCTGGGCGCTCTGCAAAACAGTGCTGTCTGATGGGGCCCTAAGTGATGTTTGCAGCGCTAAAGATAAGGGCTCAATGGTGTATTCCCTATAGGAGAACTACGTGTGTTTGTTTTTGTTTTTGTCTGTTATGCTGTCTGCGTTTTATAGACTTTTCAAAAGTAATACCTCAATGTACGCTTTTCTTTTTTTAACACTGAACAATTGTGTTAGCTTATGAAAAAAATGACTTCCATTATTCTGGATTGTGATGGAAGGAAACAACAAATTGTTGTTTTGAAATCAGTAGGAAAATCAGATTGTGTATGCAACAGTGGAGACATGGCTGTATTACCATCAGAGCCACATCAGCAAGAGAGTCTTTGAGTGGCCTCCCTTCTAGTGAGTCATCCACACTTCACTGGGCCTGTGTTCTCCGAGGGACCAGCCTGTTAGGTGTGTGTGTGTGTGTGTGTGTGTGTGTGTGTGTGTGTGTGTGTGTGTGTGTGTGTGTGTGTGTGTGTGTGTGTGTGTGTGTGTGTGTGTGTGTGTGTGTGTGTGTGTGTGTGTGTGTGCGCGCTACAGCCTCTATTGATAATGTTTCAACTTGGTTTGACTGCCAAACCACCCAGACATCAGGCTTTCAGTTGAGATGATCTATGATGAGTGTTGGAGCAAGCAGTCATGTAAAAATGAAACCTTCTTTGCTAATGTTCTCTATGATATTAGAATTGAAAGGCAACATTAAGCAGCAAATGTTCATTATTTGTGCTTGATATGATTTTATGTTAATAGACTGCCGGTAATAGATGAATAGATTTATGGTTGCAGTGCTGGTGTCATGCTTCAAAAAGACAAATTGCCTTAACATGCACAAAAAAAACTATACTCAAATACTCAAGAGAGGCAGTTAAATAAAAATGCATAATATCACATATAATAGCTGAAAAAGAAAGTATCCAAAAGATTACATCTGAGAAAATAAAAGGAAGTCCAAGAATATAAAAGGTCAAGAGATGGGCTAATCTCATGTCGTCCCTTTTTCCGGCCCACAGACAGCAAGCCTGAGAGTCTGGAGGCTCACAACATCAAGACGGCCTTCTTCACACACCCCACCCTGACGGAGATCGGACGCCGGCTCGTCTCACACTACTTCCTCCTCACCGAGGAAGAGCTGGCCATGTGGGAGGAGGACCCCGAGGGCTTCGGTAGGCTCTGTCAGACACTGCACAGCGAGATCTGTTGTTCACATTGAACAACACGTCGTCAAACACTTTGCTCGAGTGGAGATATTTCAACTTTCCCGCGCGTTTTGCTTGATGTTTTGTCGTGACAGCCTATCAGCGTTTACTCCCTTAAGTCCAGGTTGAACCGCAACACAGAGGAAAAAGTGATTGTTGCCGTTTGCGGACTCTCAAGAGTCCTATAATATCTTTATAATATAACATGATATATAATTTCACGGCCAAAAGCTGTGTGCTCCGCTGGATGATATTATGAACCCATAGACGATGGAGTTGGGTTCTCCTCCAACATCTCTAAATCTTGAGAAGGAATGCAGATTGGGGATCCCTCCTTCCAGGGATCATAAGGAGTGCAATGCTTGCCATAATTGACAAAAATAGTATTACAAGCGAACATTATTAAAACATTTTTAACATTTAACATTTTTGAAAATAAGTAACTATGTTGTTGGGATACTGGACAGTGATCATGGGGGGGTCCAGGATTCGAGTCCTGATCAGTCTTTATTATTTCCAATTGTTCCCTTCCCAACAGCTGTAGAGGAAACGGGTGGTGACTCCTGGAAGTACAGTCTAAGGGCAAGTACAGATGAACACATGACATAACAGACAAATGACATGCTGTGTGTGTGTGTGTGTGTGTGTGTGTGTGTGTGTGTGTGTGTGTGTGTGTGTGTGTGTGTGTGTGTGTGTGTGTGTGTGTGTGTGTGTGTGTGTGTGTGTGTGTGTGTGTGTGTGTGTGTGTGTGTGTGTGTGTGTGTGTGTGTGTGTGTGTCGTATGGCTATATAGAGGTACCGTAATTTCCGGACTATAAGGCGCACCTCAATATAAGCCCCAGCAGCTAAATTGAATGATGTGTACATATATAAGCCGCACTGGACTATAAGACGCAGGTGTTTTAATGTTTAATTACCATATGTAAGGGTTTGTGCACAAAGGGGATTGTCGGGAAAGAGGTGGCTGTTTGAGGAAGCTCTCATTTATTAACATTTCAACAAACAAGTTGCATATTTGCATAACGGATTCAAGTGTTACCATTTAGTGCAATAGTAGCTACAGAACATAACCTACTGTGTAAACTGTACTGTAACACATAGCGTTTCAAACACACAAACTTTTAAACTTTCAAACTTAAACGGTGCGCTCCCAGCGCACATTATAGCCTACAGTAGTACCATAACAAAAACAACAAAGCTTACAGCGCTTGACGAGGCAACATCAATGGCTAAATTAAATGTGTTTTTTTAAAAGTGCAAAATAAAGTGCCCATATAAAATCTACGGTTATCAGCCTACCAGAAAACTCATTAATCCTCATCTTCAACGTACAAGGTGCGGTACACGGCTGTAACCAGAAATGTCAAGTCATTAATCCTCATCTTCGTCTTCTTCCTGCGTACTAAAACCACCAAAGTCCTCATCTTCAGTGTCGGAAACTAACAGGCTCAGGGTGGCTTCGTCAGCCACTCTCCTCTCTCCTTCGTCGTCGCTCTCAAAACCAACAAACTCCTCTTCGTCACTGTCGTCTGTCTTGCTCTCGTTCTGTCTCTCATACCACTCTCGGTTCCACTTTTATTTTTGCGAGCTACCTGTCTCACTCTTTTCCGACCTCCAGCTTTTCCTGCTGGAGCCCGGCCATAGAGCCCATAGGGCCCTATCTTGCGCCCGGCACAATTGACTTTCTACACTGACGCATGTGTCGTTGCTAGTTTGCAAAAAAAAAGCAGGGGCGTGTTCCGGCGCAAATGATACTTGGTGCTATTTTAGTGATCTAAAAAATGCGCCAATGCAATTGCGCAACTGACCGAAAAATACCTGGTCTCTGGTGGACGGCGCAGTTGTTGTTGCTATTTTGACGTGCCATGGCAGGTCGGAACTACCACATAGCCTACGCTTACACACACGTAGGCTATACACAGCACAAACATGCTAACTATTAACTATTATTTAATGATTGTGGAAAAAAAAAATTCAATAGGGCTGCATGAATGAACATGAATGAAGTATAGTAGGCTATGACATGCATTAAAATAATAATAACAATAATACATTCGAGCAAACTATATTCCAGGCTTCCAAAACAGAATCTAATTTTAGGGTAAATGGTTGGTTAAATGATTTGGGAAAGAACAGCTGATACAGCGGTAAGTTCCTACTTTTAAATCAATGCATCTGCAAACACCGTACAGCAAACACATATGTTTTTGACACAGACATCGTGTACAAGCCCATTACTTTTAGGATTGATGAGTATTTGATCGTGAGAAAACATAGTTTTACCGCGAGTGTTTAAAAGAATGAATGAATGCAGGTGATGCTTGGTGCGCGTGTGTGTGCGCACCCATCTGTTTAAACACACGCAAACTAAACACGTAAAGCATAATACAGTCCATGGCGATGTATAGTAATGGGGGGACACATGCATATTATGAACATAAGTCGATAACGATAATGTATACAATACTGGTAACAAACAATGTTTGTTAATGTATTGCCGCATATCATTAAATAGACCCACAGTTGCGGCCATCGAGGACCGCGTCCGCATATCATATATGTTTTAAGTTGGCTTTGCTGCAATTTACATGACAAATCAGTGTTTCTGAAGTTGGAGAAGAAAACGCTATTCCATGTGTGAATTATGCCTATTATTTGGCCATAAACTGAGCCATTTGAAGTTTGAAATTCATGTGGTCATGCATCTGTCTCAGCGGAGACTGCAAACGCGCTGTCAAACTATCAACTCGCCAAGTCAAATGCGCTGGGTCTTAAAGGGAATGGCAGGTGGAACTCTCATTGGTTTATTGCACGTTACGCCCAAAACACACACCTACAGGTTTCAGCCCAACCCATTTTAGATTTGTGCCGGGCGCAAAGCTCATTTATCCCGCCGTCATAATAGCAACAGCGCCATAGAACCACCCACAAAGTACTTTGACTTTGCGCCTTGACGTCTGAGTTTTAGACCGTCTAACTAGGGCCCATAGAGTTAAAGGTGGTGGACTATAACCTGTAAAATCCATAGATTTAGGAGGTCCCCTGGTGGCCGTTAGCTGTAAAAATTCATAGATTAGCCGCACCGTTATATAAGCCGCAGGTTCGAAAAATGGGAAAAAAGGCGCGGCTTATAGTCCGAAAATTACAGTACCTTCTAGCTCCCTCACAGCGTGCATATGTTGTGAGTGGTTTCATAAGCAATGAATAAACCAGTTCTGCTATGATCTCGAGGCCTCACGGTGGGGCTGTGTGCCCGGCTGATTAAGGTGTTTGTGCAGACAGCCTGTGGCAACCTTGGGGGGCAACAGTGGGGTGTGCAGACCCAGCGCCCCTGTGATGCACAGACCCAGGCACAGCAGCCTGCCTCTCCCCTCTGGGTCTGTTGCTATCGCTGCACCCACGATATGGTCCCCAATGTACAGAAACCTCAACTCCAACAGCACACCATGTAGTGCTGGGCGCTATGACCAAAAATTGATTTCACAGTATTTTTCTAGAATAAACGGTTTCACGGTGTATATATATATATATTTTTTTTCATGCATAATCATAAAAAATAAAAAAAATAATAAAAAACAAAATAATAAATACGCGCTGAAAGCAGGCAGTCAAGCAGCAATGCTGCTCACGTTTACACATGTGTGCATGGTGAGGTTTAAAACATTGCTGCCAACATTGTTTTCAACCGCTCTGTACCGCGCTGTATTAATTCCCAAGTTTTGAAAAAAAAAAGTATTTGAAGCGGATAAGCGACGCTGTTTTTGATTTGATTATTTGGTTTTGAACGAATAGTTTTGGATGGTTTGTTACTTTGAAATCGGATATACACACACACACACACACACACACGTTCATTCATTCACGGCCGCACCCACTACAACCTCCAATCAAAACAACATCAAGTAAGTGATGCCGCACGCAGTCGTACCATGTGTTTAGAAGCGCAGCATTGAAAAGGGTCCTGTCTGAAACGGTCAACAATTAAAAATTAATATTTACGGTATTTGGTGTGAACCGGTATAACTAACACCATATCCTTAGCTGGGATGCTTTACAGGGAAGACACGGCACAGGGTATATAGTGGAAAGCAGAATGTCCTGAATGCAAAACAGTTAGATGAAGTCTTTTACAGATATGCTAGTCGCAAAGGCTTTTCAGGTCTTGCTGTGACTCTAAATCATTGACTGCACATCTATTGGTGTTGGTTTTATTTACATGCACACAAGCACACACAGCTCATTGAACCAATTTTCTTCTCTGCTTTCATCATGATGTGGTTTATGCTAAGCCAGTCTCTGCTTAGCTTCACCACTTGGCTTCCAATGCCTCACTTGGGCAGCTCTAATTCCTAGATGTAACTGTAGATGGCTCAGCTCACTTGGGCATGGCAGCGGGAGAGCTGCTATTTTTGAAAGCCTACCTCGGCAATAAAAACAGTAATGAAATTGACAATATATTTGTATTAATGTATTCTTTTTTTTGCACTAGCTTTCACTTTAATTTCCGCCTACCCTCTTTCAAATGCATTGCATGTACCACATATTCTACAAGTACGACTTCAGCTTTAGGACTGCTATGTCAGCATGTAATGTGATCTTAATTTATGTCATATTCATGTATATATTGCATATAAAATCTGCAATATATACATGAATATGACATATTGCATATAAAATATGCAATATATACATGAATATGACATAAATTAACACTACTGGACACAAATCTTGGTTCAACATATTGGATCAGCAACGCATTCAAAACAAATCGTACACAACACCGTCGTAACTCGTGGACATTTTCAGTACGTCAGTACGTTCCGAGAATAAATCATTACTTTCCATCACAGACAATGGAGATCTACTAGCTGATAGGGATGGCACACACCATTGAGAAGCACTGACTGAAGTGATTCACACACACACACTCACTCACTCACACGCTCTCTTAATGCATATGCTGGTTGCACTGTGGAAAAAGCTGACACCCCAGTCTCATTCATTTCACCTCTGCGGTGTAGGTGAATGGGTCATGGGTGGGGGCTGGTTGGCCCATCGGCGTCTCTGTGCTGCTATTATGTGGCCACCGAACACCCTGATTATGGACATGCCCCCCATCAATGCAGCTGTCATCTCTGTGTTCTACTCGGCGGATTAGTGATATTGAGTGTTAACTGACCTTTAACCTGCTCTTTTGAAAAGGCGGATGAATAAGGTCGTCGCTCGGTCGGCTTTCACCAACGGACTTTCATTGCGACAGTTGCACACTCTTGGAGCTGTAAAGGTCGCCAAGCGTTTGCAACTCTAATAATTGGTGTCATTTTGCATTTTGTCATCTGCCGGCCAAACGTTTAGCGTGCATTTCCTCGCATACATTGATATGGGCAATAGCCGTCCGTCTAGACAAATGTTGTTATTCTGCAATACTGATCACAATCATCTTAAATACACAGAGCCATCCTCTGTATATCCGACCACTCTACTTTCTTTAAAAGGTTCTGTTTTTTATGATTGTTTTCTGGTTTTGTCCTTACTTGATGTTTATAAATCCAAATGACAGGTCCCTCTGTCAACTTTCCTTAGGAAACATATAAAACCGAGACCCTCCGATGCACTCGTATCCGGTGTACACCGCATGGACTCTCTGCTGAACGGCGGGCTTCATGCATAGTTTGCCCACAAATGAGATTCTCTCTGTGTTTGCGTACCTCTGTCTACATTTCGATATGTGATTATATTCTCAACTCAAACGGACACACACACACACACACACACACACACACACACACACACACACACACACACACACACACACACACACACACACACACACACACACACACACCGTATTCTGCTATATTTACTTTCTTTCCTTTTTTCCCCTCTTTCCCACTCTAGCCCTGCACAGAAGTACTGTTCCTAGATTTGTTCCACAAATTCAGCCAGACCATGACACCGGTGCTACTGGAGATGGTGCAGAACCTGCAGGGTCAGTAGTAAGGACTTTAAAATGACCCGTTATTAATTATCATTGTTTGCAGACCCAGTGTCCCTCAAGTCGGCACATATACCAGACAACCTATACAGTTTGACAGCAACCTTTCTACCCCTTGTGACTATGATCACAGCCACTAACAACATCACCATCATTGCTGTCTACTTATTATGTCCAGGCCAAATTAGCTGAAACTGTCATAAAAAACACAGACTGCTCCCACAATTACAGGCTTGCTTCCATCAGCCGTTACTGAAAGGTCGGAAATGGCTTCTGTTCATGCGAGGAAGTCTGCCTGATTGGATAGTTGAATGGTAGAGGAGATATTGATTTTGAACAGGGATACAAGAACAAAGCATCCCCTCACACAAATGCGGAAAGCAACCCAAGGTTACTGATGAGCATGTTAGCATGGCACCACATCACTAGGCTATTGGCAGGCAAGCACAGTTCTTTGATACAAACATTACAACAAAGAAATGTATCTGCCAAATGGAATTGGGGTTTTCATTAGAGGATATTTAAATAGCTCTCTTTACGTTCCTTTTAGAGTTTGGTTCGATTCAAATTGGTCAGACTCCTACATTCATTCAGGAGCCCGGTACTTGGTTGATAAACATGAGAAACAATTACCTATTTTGTAGAGGTGAGGAAATTAGCTTTTAAAAGAGTTTTAAAATCATGTGATCTGATGTTCTGTAAAATAAGTCCACCTATTTGGTCCTGCGTGAACAATGGCTAGAATAACCAAGGAGCCGGTTATAATTCAAGCACCAAGGTGGCAGCTTGTAATGTTTTTGACATAATTTGAAATCCTCCTATAGCTCGCCACACTGGAAAGTTGATGTGATGAATACGTTGTTTATGAATGAATAAACGCAATCTGTCTCTTTCCAGGACCGACCAATGTGGAGGATCCCGTTCAGTTGCTGATGAAGGATGCAGGTGAGTGAAGGGCTGGCCTCTTTATGATGTGAATTCAAACCGATGAGGAGCAAGACGTGAGACGGGTGTATGTTGTTACACAACACATTCTTTCTATGATCCATTCTCACCCTGCGTGTCATTCTCTTTTCTCACTCTTCCCTTCACACTCTGTCATCAACTTCTCGAGTCCCCCCCCCCCCCCCCCCCCATCCTCTCTCCCTCCCTCGTCCTTCAGTACTTCGACCCCTGCATGTCCTGGTTACCCCTCCGGAGATCCATGTGGGCTACCCAATCATACCACAGGATTGTGTTGGGGTGCTCAAATGATCTGTTAAAGGGCTCCTTCCAAGAGAGTGCTCAACACTTTAATTGGGTATCAAAAACCAAAACAAAGAACAAATTGAAAAAAACAACTTATCTTTATCAACGGCAAAGCCTCTAGACCTCTTTCTTTTTTTGAGCAGCTGTTTAAAAACCCTACACTTGAATTGCGTTAATACCAAGAATTCCACAAAGTCATTAAAAACAAATCTCGGGTACTTAAAGAGGTAGTTCAGGATTTTGGACATCGGGTCTCATTTCCAAGTGAGCCAGTGTGTTATTTATCATTGGAGACTGTTTTCAACACTTTTCATTCAGTCCTTCTAGTTGCAGAAATCGCTGGTGCTAGGCTAGCGCAAGTTGAGGGGAACTGCTAGCCTGCCAATAAAAACAGTTTTACCCACTCCCGGGGCAAACCAATTATAATGTCTGACTATCGATGTAAATGTCTGTGTTGATAGAATAGTGTTAGAAATAAACTTCGCCTTGCATCGCATTGCATTTAGTTTATAATCCCTGTAGTTGGAAGCAAGCTACGGCAGCGGCGGGCTGATATTATCTGGAGTGCGCTTCTCCGTTTACCTTCTGCTGTAGTGAATTGGTTACTTCACCGGAGCAGTGAAATTCCGCCGCTGCTGAGAAAGTAGTCCCCCAAAATGTAATGTGATCATTGCGATACAAGGATAGTTTTATTTCTAATATTATTCTATCAACACAAGACATTTACAACAATAGTCGGGCATTATAATTGGTTTGCATCGGGTGTACTTTGGAGTGGGTAAAACTGTTTTTATTGGCAGGCTAGCAGTTCCCCTCGAGTTGCGCTAGCCTAGCACCAGCGATTTCTGCAACTAGAAGGACTGAATGAAAAGTGTTAAACGGTCTCTAATGATAAATAACACACTGGCTCACTTGGAAATGAGACCCAATGTCCAAAATCCTGAACTACCCCTAAGAAAACGAGGAGGGCTATAGGAGGGCTATTTTTATTGAAATGACTTTTGAAACTTTTGAAACGTTATCCCACTGCTACAGAGGCACTGTTCTGTCTGTCCTCACAGTGCCTCATCCATACATCCATTTGTCAGAGTAAATGAGAGGGAATATGTATGAGGACTTTTCTCTGGGTCCATATCTTGTTTGATCATTCCCCTTAGACTGGATGAACTGCACATGCACGCATGCATGCATGCACGCACACACATACACGCACACGCACACATTCGCACAATTACTTTGGCTATTTGGTGTTGAATTTGTGACTTGGTGTATTATCTCCACAGTGTACAATGCAGTGGGCCTGGCAGCGTATGATCTTTTTGACAACGTGGATTTTGACCAGTGGTTCAAAAACCAACTTCTAGGGGAGCTACAGGTCAGCCATCACAGGTAGGGTTAAAAAAATGTCAGATTGTCTGATTGCTGCTACTGCAACGTTTTTACAATTTTAATTTTAATAGGTGTGTATCCACTACACATCCCTGCAAGATAATTAACATTTATCTGTTATTTATTATGAAATAAGTGATTATCTTTGCTTGCAAGTCGGTGTCACATTTGTAGCACTGTGTTTATTCTAATGCTTAAACTGTGAAAATACCTCCCAGTTAAGTGGCTATAATTGGAAACTATGGGAACCTTGTTGTATTGAATTGCAATACAAGTACAAGTAATTGAATGTGATTGCGCATCTATTCGACCTTTGCAAATTGTTCGTCCATAAACAAATTAAATCCTTGTACCGTCACGTAAAGATTGTAACCTCGGGCAGCCTTTGCTTTCTTCTGCACCCATTCTGTACAGTTGGAAGCAGATTACAAATTAAATACGCTTTTTCCGGAAACATGAAGTAGGTGCAAACTGATTTAATATACAGTCGGCTCATCAACCAAATGAATTACAAAATATTTAATATGGGTGAATTGTTTGATCGGTTATGCCCAAAACACATTTTAAGGGCTGGTGGTTATGTTCAGAAAGTTACAGGACTTCTTCCGCCGGAGTAAAAAATACAGTAGTGAAAAAACAATGTGAGCGGTGAGGGGTTTGATCGGCCGAGGAAACACACCCACGGTCTCACACTCAGACAGACCTATCACCCCTTCAAAGCCATCAAAGGATATGGCCAGGGGCCCCGGGTTCGGCTCGCCACTCGGGGGGGCGAAGGACGGTGACGCCATGAAAGGTGTGCTGATGTCAGCGCGTCTGTCACCATGCATCTCCTCACACATCATCGTCCAGGTGGGAGGAAGGTCACCCACCCACTCATTAAGTTTGAGTCCTTTTCCTGTTTGTTTGTTTTTTTATTTTTAAGGGGGGTAGGCGAGGTGAACCTCTCATGGTAGATCCCAAACACTCATTGTTCCAAACTACAAGGCTGACTTCAGTCACCCCCCCTCCCAACCCCCCCTCCCAACCCCCCCTCACTGTTGTGTTTCTACCTTTTCTACAAAGGTTTTATCCCATGTTTGTTGGTTGGTATTGTATCATAGGAACTGGGCACACTCTCAGGGAGCTCATTTTGAGGAACGGCACCCAATGGCACAAGTGGAGCATTTTTGCACAGACTTCCTCTTACGCATGGAGACAACATGGTGCTAACAGTGTGTCAAGGTACACATTCATTAATGGCTACTACTAGCTCAGGAAACAAACAACAATAATTGTGACATTATATATTATATTACAAAAAGTAGTAACAAGCATTTTAAACATCCAAGAAGGCATACGGTTGAACACCTGCCATAGCAATGCCAGAATTCAACTGAAAATCATTAATATAAACAGTTGAGGATTCAAATACGTCCTTAGCTGAGTAAGGTAACCCTTTATGTGCCTCCCCGGCCATATTACTGCTTTCATTCACCACACAGCTGTACCGGCAGTGATCCGGAAATGTTTCTAGGTCTTGTGACTGTGTGCATATTTGTAGTATCAATCCCTGTCACCTGACCCAATACAGGATTATCTTTCGGAACAATTCAGGGAAAGACTGTATGTTTTGAAAGGGGCTTTGCTGTCTTTATACAGCAAACTGATATATTTTTACAATATGCCATCATCGTCCTTTAGGCCAAAGAACCTTTGGTGAGAACAGAGCTGAAATCTGTCTGCAGATTGTCTGGACGGTGTATACCACAGGGTGACAATGTCCACTTTAGACACACCATAGGAATTATAGCCGGACGTTCCTCCATTTAACAAATGGAAAATTCCATCTTAATTTGTGTAGACAAGATGGCATTTAGAGAAAATGTTGCTTCCATGATGAGATATTTTTGTAGTAAAACAAGGGTTGCATGGGAGGAAATGTAGTGGGAATGTGATTTGGATCAACCTCGATTTGATGGGAATGTGACAAAATATGCTATCTAGCTTTTGAAAGGCTGTTGAAAGCTTTACATGAAGAGATTAAGTCAACTGTAATAGCCCTAAATCACTATTATATAATTGGTATATTAATATTTTTTGTTATGCCTTGTTAAAAAGGTGAATAATATAAGTTTGGAAATTAGCTGACAAGTTCAACAGTTTATTTTCATTTCATGGTTGACCGCACAATAAATAAATATTTTTTTCTGATTACTCAATGGACTTGTTTACAAAATGCAGTGTCTGGCCATATATAATCTGATATTGTGTCAAACGAAGCATGGACTTCTGTGTGGATTCAGTCCCAGCTAGTCCTTAGGCGAGGGCAGGGTATACACTGAGCACAGTTGGTAAGGTACTTCTAAAGCATTTGTGACCTGGGCAGGTACCCACACCAGAAAGTGCCCTCCTTTTGGCATCTGCCACCAGCAATATTCCAAGAACTTGGTTTCGCTAGCAAATCACATTTGGATCCTTCTGGATCCAGCTCCATTCAGACACTAGAGCTTGAATCGGTGCTGAAAAGTGGAGCCAATAATTCTGTCTGAACGTGACCCAAAACTGCACCTCGCTAGCTTTTATAAGCCCAAAACCCAAGCCCCATCCCAAGTACGAGAGGGGACCAGACCATTGTCTCCTCTTTTGATGGTGATGTGATGCAGCCAGATTGGCTACCAGTGATCTGGCTGTGTGACAGGCTGTGAAAGCAGCGTCGCCACAGACAAATAGGAGGTGAGAGGTTAGCATTACCTGTCAGTGAACCAGCAGCTCTTCATAGCTCATGATTAGCTCTCTGTGGAGGGATTTTTTTTTTGTTGCTGGACTGGTTGGCACCTGGCTTTCCTGGGTTTCATCCTAGATCCCTGTGGAAGGAAATTTATAGCGTGATGTGGCTGTCTGGCTCCTGATACTTTTGGGTATTATCAGTTGAACCAGGACAGGACTTAGAGCAGCGGTCCAAGCTTATGTGTGATTCTGAGGGTATCCATCTGGTATGAGGTAATCACTAGGAGGGACATAGGTATGTCCGTGCCCCCCCCCCCCCCGAGTAAACATTTGTTGTGTTCATTTCGACTTGAGCCCTCTGAATGATTGCCTGTTATTGTTGTGCATTGGAGCCAATGTTTAAATATTAATGCCCACGTCTTTCCCCATTATGTAAGCCTGGCATGTATTTATGAGCCCCATATTCTGAAAAATGGCCTTCTCTTTGACACATGTCACTTTCATGTGCTCTCTTGAATGTTCCAATTACATTTTGTTGGCCGCTGTGCGAGGAGTAATGCACAGCGGCACTCGACACTAGCATCCATTCCAACACACTGTACCTGTGTCGGTTTTTCACACTTACATTTCTTCCATGCCTCTTGTCAAACAGACTCTTACACCTTGAGTCAAACCACCAGGGCATAGAACTAGATGGATGGAGAATCTATTACATGTTGTGGTGTTCTACTTATAGATCATTGCGGGAGGTGCATGACTTCGCCTGCGAAAATTCTAGAGCTGTACTGTCTTATCGCTTATGTTTTGCTATTGTAATTCACTAGATTTGCCACAGAACCAATATGTACTCTAGCTAGCTCTAACTAGCTAGCTGTCCCTCATATTTATTTGGATGCGTATGTGTGTATATATTCAAGTATATTCACACAACTTACAACACAGCCTTTATTTTGAGGTGTGTGTGTGTGTGTGTGTGTGTGTGTGTGTGTGTGTGTGTGTGTGTGTGTGTGTGTGTGTGTGTGTGTGTGTGTGTGTGTGTGTGTGTGTGTGTGTGTGTGTGAGAGATTCTTTGTTTTGGCAATTGTAATATCGATTGCCTATTTTCACTTAGCATGAGCTTTAATGAAGCAACACATTTTTGATTAATTGTTTTTCCCTGAATAATTCTGCCACAGTAACCAACTTTTTGAGGCTGATGGTGTTCCTATATCTACACAACTTTTGTTTGTTTGTCAGTGGAAAACTGATTAACTGTGAAATTGAATACATACATGTATATCAACTGGGGCATATCATTTACACACTGTTTCATATCATTCTGAGGGAGGTTTCATAACTCATACCCACAAGCAGGCCCTGGTGTAGTGGCTCCTGCCCTCAATTAGAACAATAGTCTCTGGTTGTTGGCTGAAAGTCATCCTGCTGTTGACAGAGATACACTACATCACGTATGGGGTGTGTACTATTCAGCTTTTGTGGTAATTTTGTTGGAAATTTAGGACAGTGAAAAGAAAGAGATAATGGTGACAAGGCAACAGTCTCTGTAGATGTCTGGGTCCTTGAACATGCAGATAGAATACACTATTAATATCCATTGACAAATAGGATTTGATTTGTATTAAATTGGAAGGTCATGGAGACATTCCACGCCCGTCCCCGTACCGTTTTTTTCAAGATGGAAGAGCGATTGTGTCTAGGCCTGCATCCAGACCTCCAGACCAGTTGTATATATCGTATATATCCCCGGCATGTCTAGGGCTACATGGCGTGTCCTGATAAGCATATTTGTCTACTAAGGTAGAAAATGGTGATAACCTGTCATGGGCAATATCAGTGCTTTGTGTATCAGCCAATGAAAGGTTCCTGCTCAGTGGAATGCTTTGGCAGTTTGCCTACAACCATTGCCCACTGGCACCAAAAAGCTCATCGGCACTGCTGTGCCCACGTTTCAGAGCTGGGACCTGACCATAGGCCTGTCTATGGCCCCCATTAAGGCTTTGCAGCACGCCATATTGGTTTGTCCACCTTCATTTGCTTTTGAAAGTTATGTGGCGCTGGCTTGTTCACTGCTATCTGTGTTTGAGTTCATTAGTACCAACATGTGCTTTTAAGGAAATGAGTTTCTTTGTCCAAGAGGCATTTCCCATGAAAAATAGAGTGAAAAAGAGTGATTGGCATTCTGGATATGCTGTGCTTTGCCTTTTTTGACAAAGTTTAATGTACAGTCTTGTTGGCACGCTCGCCTATAAACTCCTGGGAAGACTTTCCCAAGTGTAAAGGTTAACGGTTTAATCTATAGAGTGCCCGACAACATCACAGTATAAACCATGCTTTCACACGCACAGACGCACGCTAAGACAGTTCAATTTCTTTTCCTGTCTCTAACATCAGAACGTCGGCGTGTAAACATGCATGAGTGATGTTTCCTCTGTTTTTGCTCGCATTTCAAGTCGCTCATCCGCCCTCCCCTTGCCTAATCTCACGCTACAAAGTCATTTAGAGTACATTTAAATGGGAATCTCTGCTGCTTTGGGGGGACTCTAATCGTTGGTGAACACAGTGTTTGAGATTGGTTCTAACGTTGCGGAGTAGCGTCCGCATGCAAGTGGGACGCATCAATGCGGTTTGCTCCTTTAGATTCTAAATTGCACTGCAATCTCCATCAGACACCCGTTGTGATGAATGGGAAGATGCAGCGAGGAACGAAGGCACACATTTCCATGTGTTAAAGAAAAATCCAAATCCAAACTCGGTCATATTTGCTGGTTTCTTTCTTTGGTTTCCAATCACATCACGTAGATGTGATTGGAGCATCAGCTGCTTCATTTGTCTACATTAAGATAAGGGGGGGCCGTCAGACACATCGGAGGATGTGTCTGTGTAATGTCTTCTCTGCCTTCCAGAACTAACTGACGACCTTCACTTTGTTCTCACCTTGCTATTTTCCCACTTAATCTACATTTACCTCTCATCCTCCTCTGTTCGTGTTCTCTCCCTCCTGTCCATTTTTCCTTTTGTTCTCGTCCGTTGCTCTTCATCCATTACTCTTTTCTTCTTCCTTTGTGTCACATTTATGACGCTCTTACTCACACTTCCCCCTCATTCCACCTCTCTTTCTCCTCACCCCTCTCCCCCAGGTACAAGCTGATCCGGAGGCGGGTCATCTGGCTCATAGGCCAGTGGATATCTGTGAAATTCAAATCCGACCTTCGACCTCTACTCTACGAAGTCATACTGAGCCTCATGCAGGACCCGGACCTGGTGGTAAGTTAGACACAGTAAGAGTACTGTACTCGCATGACCTGAATCAGACGACCCGAATGAATTTAACCAGGACAGCATTCATTTACTGCTCCCAGGTGTGCTGCATCAGCTAGGACCCAATGACTATACTGTATAGATGTACTTCTTGGACTTTTGATGGGGTTGGCTGTTCGGTCTTGCCTGATTGCTTATCATTAAGTGTCTCAGTATCATGTGGGCCATGTCACTATAAGAAAAAATGACTCCATGACAAATGTGTCTTCTGTACTTCCATGAGAGTGGTAAATGGGATTGATTATCCCCTCTACTTTACTTTTGTCACTTAAATCATGAACAATTGCTTAATAAAGAGAGGGTTTACATATGTCTATCTAAAAATGCCATTAAAATATTTAATGGCATAACCTGGCAATAATAGGAGAAAATACACACTGGCCGATACCATAGCTTCCATTACGTGGAGTCACAGATCAAAGATGTCACTCTGACTCACCTGGTACAACATGCTGTTGTACTAGGTCCCCATGCGGTCCATGTTTACGACAGCACATTTTCCTTTCCAGCAGATTTTGTTGTCATTTTTTTTCTTTTTTGACAGAATCTTTTTTTAAGCTCTCCTGTTGAGTGCCATGTTTCCCTCCTTTTTTTCTCTCTTTGGGGTGGGTTTTGACATCCGTGGGAGGAGTGGCTGTTTACTCGAAAGTTGTGTTAAATTGTCAGCTCCCAGTTTCACGCTGCGATTCCACCCAGCCAGCTTTGCCCCACTTTCCCCTCTTTCCCCTCGCATTCAGTCACCTTCTGTTCCCCCAACACGCTCTGCTGGAGTGAGAAGTGTGCTCGCAGGCTTCTAAGGCAGATTTATTTATGTCCTGTGAAAAATGCTGTATAGATGAATGGTGTACATAACCAGCTTGACGGCTTTTATAGAAATTGAAGAAATTGGATGAATGGCTATAGAGGTTATAACTAGTGTTGCGATCAACCAAAGAAAATCTTGGTCGTCTGAAACTCGACCAACTCTATGACCAGTCGATGGGGAAAGTTAAATATTTACTTCTAGATTACCTTAATTGATCACAGTGCTCTCTATTCTACCTGGTAGCCTAAATATCACATTTGGAGGAAGTTTCAAAGTCTTTTGTTTTCCTTTTTAAAGGTCCAATGACATTAGGTGTGAGTGTGAATAGCTGTTACAAGCCGTTTTTAAAAAAACATCTAGGTGGACACGCCCACTTTTGATGTCAGAAGAGCCAGATTTTCAAAACGGCTTGTAACGGCTAATCACACTCACACCTGGTGGCATGTCATGGGACCTTTAACAAAATGCTGCCACACCAACGACTTACTTGACAGTGTAAATTTGCCATGTTAATATTCAGTTAGTATACTAGCAGTCATCCTTATTTTGGGTGAAGTCAAAGTTTGGAAAACTGGGGTGTTTGACCTCTTGTCTTGTCATTATAACATAATCTACATAGCCTAATATTTTTATTCATAATTAATGCTATTTCTAACACGATATAGCCCTATCACTCAAAAATTTAATACATCCGTCTGCATAGTCCCTCCCAAAAATAGTTTTCTGCTGTAGAATATTTCTGTAACGAAACACTAAAGAAAGAGTATTTGAACAGCAGTTGACATTAAGTTTGGATTCAAACTTTGTCCTCATCTTACAGCGAGTGAATAAATAGAATCAAATAAATAGAATCACTTAATGCAAAGTATATGCACTCTCATCAGCATAGTAAACGACTCATTATTCCACATCAGCTCGGCCCAAGGAAACCGGGGCTCAGCCCTCGACTACATCAAAGCACTTTTCTTTCCATGTTTGTCCAGAGGCGGTGCTGAACAAAGCCCCTTTCAGCTTGAGGGAGGGGTGAGGGAAAGGCTCTGGTAAATGGAGGGAAACAGAGGGACTACTATTGGCTTGATATAGAAACAGTAGCAGAAGGCTTGGGGTTTCACATTTCAGAGAAATAAATTGTTTTTATTTTTATTTTTTTTGAGCCTGTTGTTTAATTCGAAGTTAATCGAAAGATGAATATGACTTGACGGAAAATGTTTTTTTAAATACTTACAGCCACCGTGCTCTTGCTCCTATGTTGAAACATGTCATGCATTATACTATAATTGGTGATGGATTTGATACAAAGTGTTTATGTGGCTGTTCTAATGCTGTTTACGCTTTCCATCTGTTTCAATACACGTGAACATATCAATTATTATTTTTGTGATTCTATAAAATTTGATAGCAATTTCTGTTTACTCTTTTCCAATAACATTGCCCCTCACATTGTGAACCTTACATTTTTGTATAAAGGGCAATATTTATTGTTTCATTGTTGCTTTTAATGTGTAAAAGCATACCACCTGATGGCCTGTTCAGATCGCTGGGAATTATGGGGAAAACATTTTCGCGACGTTGGAAAGTTCTCGTGAACAACACCTCATGACACTCTGATGATTCTACTTCCTTTTAGCAACTGGGGCAAGGGTTTTGAATGAGTGAATAAATGGCACATCAATCTTTAAACCCCATTTCCCTCTAGGGGTAATATTTAAGCTTCTAAGGAATAACAATCTGTAATAATTTAGTAAATAATATATGAAGCTAAATAAAACGTTATCAGTGCAGATTTAAAACAGACTAAGCAAGAGCAAAGCAAGCCTAAACAAGGTTTGCCTGGTCATGTTTTGAATGACAAGGGCCTCATGTAAAATACTGGGGCTTGTTTGTAGGGCTACCCTTGTTAATCCCAATACCTAGAATATAATAAAGAAAAACTTTCCAAACTCATTAATTAAATTCCTTTGCTTTTAAACCTTTTATAAACGTAAACCTGGATAACGCTTGTAGTGAGGCATGAAGCATGCATATGCAATTATACTACTGGTATATACTTTGAACCTTTTGGTACGTGGTGCTCAGTAAAGCTTTTCCAAGGTATTATAATTATATATTTGATAGTTTTTTTTGTTTGCTTTGTTCTATGGATGCAGGTAAAGCAACAAACAAATGAATGATTTATAATTCTTATTTAATATTTAGTATTCCTCCTTTTTGTTATGCTTTCACAGGTGCGGATCGAGACCGCCACTACTTTGAAGCTCAATATCCTTTGCAAATATAACAAATCAATAACCCATTATCTGTTTTGATCTGATGTAGAAATCTGAATTACTTTCACCAAATGTAGGGGAATAAACATTTCACCTTCAATACCTTGCTGTACTCTCTAAACAGACTTCAAATCCACTTTACTTCCCTTAACACTTCATCACCAGTCGACGATTTTGAATTCAGGACTGAGCAATTTCTTCCAGTGAGTATTTTCACACAGTTCAACACAGTTCAACAAAATAATAGGAAAACCAATGGGGAGTGTGTCTGTGCAGCGAGCCCCAAACATGAAGTATTTTCCCTCATCCGCTGCCCCTCTCTTCCCACATCTCGCCGCAGTACTTGGAGTCAATCTTTGGGCTGCTCTTCCAGTTGCTGCAGCAGGTGACGGAGTGCGACACAAAGATGCAGGTGCTGCATGTCATCTCCTGCGTCATCGAGAGGGTCCACATCCAGGTAGGCTTTAAAAAACTGAAGGAATCCAAATGGGGACTGTAACTGAGGGGGGTGGGTCAGAGGGAACCTGGAGCTCAACATGCTTATTATCAGCTTACGCACCTCATACTGCTTAAGACCAGTGCTGAACTAAATATGCTTTGGGGAAACATGTTGACCTTGGGAAATATGTATTACTTTGTGCAAAAAAGAAAGTGTAAATTAAATGGAATCAGTTGATAAATTACATGAATCGTTCATCTCCCTGGGGGGGAATGTGCATTCAATTGTGTCCAACCACTACATTGGGCACAAAGCAATTATACAGACAAGAGACTGGCACAGAGTTTGTTTATTTGGTCCTCCTTCAAAAAACATTGATGGTTGTGAAAAAGCCATCCAACTGTTTGCACGAGTTCCTTTGTCAGCCTCTCCAATAGTTTAGTCTGCCTGCCCGGCCTTTGTTTTATTTACTTTGCCTTCTGCCCAGTAACTTTTTCTGATCCACTTAACTGCCGTCCCATGAATTTGACCTTCTTCTTGACCCCCTTCTGGCTCCTTCACGTTGTTTTTATAGCCTTCTCTTAAATTATCCTCAGACTCAAATCTGTCACCTAAAATGGCTTTCATCCTCCCAAACTGTCAGTTTAGTTAGCTATCCTCTTGTCACTGGTAACCGGCTAAACTTCCAGAAGTCAAATTAATATTTCATCTCAAGAGATTTTTGCCCTCCCCGCAACACGCTCACCAGAGATAAAAAGAAGGCAGCACTGGAGAAAGCTCAAGTGATGAAGCCATGGATGGATCATGAGAGCAAAACAAACATGATTGCACACACACAGGATTTATGTCCGTCTGGATGGGCTTGTTGCGCTCTGCAAGATAGTGTAACTGTTTTCCACTATGCTATAAGCTCACATTTTTGGGTATCGCGTTGTCATTTGGTTTTCTGCTATCTCGCCATCTCGTAATCGAACAAGCCGTGCAAAGTGTTATGGTTTGGATGAGGCTTAACCAGTACCAGTTAGCAATGACTGTAGCAGACAACCCTTTAAGTGTTATCTCTGAATAGTTGTGCTAGTTGATAATGGGTGATAATGGCCTGATTAATCTACACACATTCATAGTTTTTTGTATTAAAACAGTGCTCTGTAACAAAAATATTACTTAATTACTCCTATTTTTCTATTATGTATGTGCATATGTATATACATATGCTGACTTATGATGGATGAACTGCTATCATGGAGATTGCACTGTATATTCCAATAATATGTCCTCTGGAAGTTTGAATGTCTTTTGGGAAGAACTGAGCTAATCTAATAGCTGTCGTCATTTTGGTGCATTTTAACATATTTACAATGGGTATTAGCAGCTGCCGTAATCAATCAAAACGGGGCCCAAGTAATAAATATGCTCACGACGCATCAGGGAAAAATGCTTTCTTACATATTTAAAGGCCCCCTAATTTACCACCATGTGTGATGATGATTAGCTATTACCGGCCGTATTATTGACCCTCGCACAGTTGAGAATGACTACCATGATTAATGATGGGTAGATCAGCAACAACATCAACATCACACCTGCTGTTAAAAGATGGGCCCTTGATCATTTCCTCAGCCTTGTTGTTTATGTTGCAAACATTCAGACATATGCACACTGGTCCTTGGCTGCAATTAGTAGTTTGCTTGGTGAGACACTTTAGTGTGAATGTGTGTGAATTCTATGTGTGATTTCTGTTTTTCTTCTCTGGATTAGATCCGGCCATACGTAGGCTGTCTGGTGCAATACCTGCCTCTGCTCTGGAAGCAGTCTGAGGATCATAACATGCTGCGCTGTGCCATTCTCACCACCCTCATCCACCTTGTCCAGGTAGGGACACACACACACACCTACATGCACACACTGACAACACACCCACAGTCGACTCAAGTACATCGTGAGGATGTAATATGTTTGTGTGATGACACAGTTGTTTCTCTGTAGTCGGAACATGGTGGTCAAAGAAGAGTTTTCTGATGTTGCCCTTTCATAACCAGAAAAGGCATCTGTTTCTGTGGTTCTGTTGGAATGGTGGGTTTGGGATTTGAGGGGGAAGGAAGATACATAGAGAAAAGCCTCATAAACACAGTGCCAGTGCCTTATTCACAGTGCATTTGAATGAATAACTGGCAACTGATGAAAATATCTTTCTGAAAATGCAACGCAATTGATGTAAAAAGGATATGTAAAAAGTCGATGGATTCTTTATACGTTTTTTTTTTTTTTATGTTAAGAGTTCAAAATGGAGTGATGAAAATAGTCTGGCGGGCATGTAACAAAAGGCTAAAATAAAAAAATTAAAACCAAATACTATTTCACTTAATATACACAATTTGGGTCTTTCTCTCCAACCCACCCGAGTAGACGGCTCTGGTTCTGGGCATGGACTCATTGGCTAGACAATTTAAAGTTACAATATGCAGTCCAAATTCACAATACGGCAGAGAGAAGTCTCTGCCCGCCCCCTCCTCCCCAGACTTGAAGCTCACGTGGGTTGCCAGGTTGATGACAGATGATGAAAGAACACGAGCACAATGCGAGCCGAGCACATCGTATATATTTTAAGACGAGCACAATTATTTATTTTTGACAATGACGAGCGGTGGCAAGTTGATCAGCTAATGTTTTTTAGTGTATGTTTGCAATTTATAGGTCGGATAGAATCTAGTACATTCTCAGTTGAAGGAGGCTGTAGCATTGTTGTTGGAGCAGCAAGTATTCCGACTTGGGATGTATTCTTATCTCTGATGACTTATCATTGCCATTATATGATTAAGTTAAGTACATTAGTTACATACAGCTCTTTTAGTGTCCTGTGTTGTAGAACGCTACTCCATTTTTTTCCGAATAGAGCTGGACAAATTGAATTGAATGACCCTTCTCCCCTCACACCCTAACCCATCACAATTGGGTACCATTATGGCCATGAAAACCTGGAGCCATTCCCTGGCTGTATGTCTGCCTCTTCTGTTCTTACTAGCTTTTAAACAAAATCAATCTAAATAAATCAACATGTCTACCGTTTTCTCTCTCCGGTTAGATTGCCGCAACCTCAAATAGTTATAATTGCATATCATTTAAACGGTAAAACAAAACAACAACCAGTGACATAACATGCCATTCATTGCAGCATTATGGCTGCTGCTGTAAGGCAAGGCAAGGCAACTTTATTTATATAGCACTGTAGATAGTAAGGAGCAGCCACTTCGGGCTCCTGTCAGAAGTAACGCTATTTAAAGCCAAGACAATAGTCCTGGTTAAGTTCAGACATGGCAGCAGCATCACAAATTGTTGTTAGTCAGTCAGTAAATGTGATAAACACGTAGAGGTCTAGGAAAACCCAGCCACTACATGAAACGACTGCATCAACGAATAACTGACACAATAGAAAGGCAATGGGAGCATCTCTAGAAAACAATGAAGATAGAATTTGCAATGCCCAGTTATTTGCATAATTATCACTCCGATGTTCCACTGAACAAAAACAAGACAGAAATACCCCCAGGCAGGAGCTCCACTCCTCTGGACAGCACTGAGCCGATCCCACTGCTCAGCGCCTGCATGTGGGCAGCTGCTGCTGCTGGTTCACTCGGCAGCCAGCACACGCAGGACCCGGCACTGCCAACTCTTGAGACCAAAGTGTCAAGCCATTTGGCTGAACTGTTTGCATGCTAATGCAATGTCTTAAGTGCCAGGTTTCAAGACCGTTTCAAGTGTAGTAAGAAAAAGGTGTTCACATATTTGAGGTATAGGTAGGTGGAGAAAGAATCTCTTTTCAACAACCCCCATTTTTTTTGTACTTGATGGACACTGTGTATGTGTAAGAATGAATGAATAGTCTATATGACCTGAGATAAACTGTTCAAAGCAACCTAGGTGTTGTAAGTGGTGGTTGACGGAGACAACAGTATTTTAAATAGTTATGTTAAATAGTCTTAACTGCCGTTGGAACGGAGGTCCTTCAGAAGCGCTCTTTGGTAGGGTGTAGCAGTCTGACGCTTAAAGAGCTGCTTAACGCCACCGCAGTCTCTAGTAGGGGGTGAGAGGGGTTGTCCATGATTAACATCAGTCTGGCCAACATCCTCCTCCTCAAGCACCTTCTCAATGGATTCTAGAGGGCAGGCCAGGACAGAGCTAGCCTGCTAACCAGTTCATGTGTATGTATGTGTTCATTTTTAATGAGAAACAAGGTGTTAAGCAGTATTTTCCATTGTATAATTAAGGAAAGTTCATTGCTGCTTACCTTATTTCATTGCCAAAAAGTTTGAATATATTCAATATGTACGCAAAGTTACCAGAATGAGTTAGTTTTTTTAATTTTAATTGGAAAGTATTGAAAAATAGTATGGACCAGATAACCGCTTTCGCAATTACATGCAGATATTTTTTAACAAAATGCAACAATTGAGGTCATGTCATTAATCGTGCAGGTTGAGTATAAATGTGATTTATTGTACACACACACACACACACACACACACACACACACACACACACACACACACACACACACAGAAGCAGAGAATGACTGGGCATTGTGTCAGTAAAGGTTGAGTTTCAGGTGAAAGATTTAGCTACAATCTATAGAAAAATATGTTCTGAGGCAGTAGAGCAATTCATGCGACAGAATGAAACGGGTCCACACTTGGTGATTTTTAAGTGTTTGTGTTGCATTTTCATGCTGTGATTGTGTTTTTCGTGGTTATTCGCAGGGCCTTGGGGCAGAGAGCAAGAACCTGTATCCCTTTCTTCTTCCTGTCATCCAGCTGAGCACTGACGTGTCACAGTCTCCACATGTATACCTCATGGAGGATGGACTGGAGCTGTGGTAGGAGCATGCACTCTTACACACACACGCACATGCAAAAAAACTAGCAGGAAAAAGTAGATCAAAAAACGTGATTCCCCACCCCATGCATGATAAAAAGGATGTTAGATGAAATCTCTAGCCACGGTGAAGCCTGCAATATATGCCTAACACTAAATCCAATAACTACGTTCTTGACGCATCCCCATGCGTGCAGAGTATGGCTAGAATTCTCAACAGCTTTAATCAATATTATTTGTTTGTTTCTATAACTATACTGGCCTCATTTAAAAGGTAAATTAAGGTTAAATCACTGCGCACAGCAGCGATTACAGTTTGACAATATTCACTTGCAGAACAAAATTACCTGTTGAAAAATACCAGATTCTTGTTCACTGGACATTGTTCAATATTTCACACTATTATATTGATGATATTGATATTTGACATGGTATTTCCCTATCAAGGACAACGTGTGGCATTCTGGGAAACGTGTGAAACATTGTCCTATGTGTAAACAAGACTAATCTGAAATAAATCTGGTCTCAATGAGCTACTGAGATTAGGATTTTTAAAAGGGAATATTAATATACGTATATACGTTTAACTGAATTCAGCATATAATTGTGTTCGTCTGAAACAGACCTATTATATTAAATATCTCAAATATATCAATCACATTTTACATCAAGCTAAAAGATGTATTGAATACAGTGCGTGTGTGTGTGTTGTCGTTTCGTCTACACACAGCCATTTGTACAGAGTAGAGTTCTCAACTGCTTGATTCATTATTGACTTTGACGATATAGCCTATCAAACTAAATAATTGTGTTCCGGGGACATTGATTTACCCCCCAAAGGGTCCCTTCTCTGGGGTTATTACTTTCCCAAAGTACAGGAACTTTGGGGTTAGGGCTTGCAGCTCTAAACATACGTGCTGTACGTGAATTTCGGTTGTAATCTGTCGGTGTGCAATTGTATCTCAAAGAGTTTTGTTTTGGATATCAACTTAATCCAAAAGAGTGATAGCTAGCTATAGTTATCGAACATGGAAACAACCTCAATAACTAACATCTCCGAAACCGATGAATTAAAGATGCATACCCACATATCATAATCCCCCTCATCCGCAAACTGAACCGGAAAATGCCGCGAACAGATTTTTTTTTAGTTGACTCGATTTTGTTGGTCAGATTTTTCTCAAGTATTTCTCCCTTTGTCATGTTCTTTATTCGTTATATGCCTGATGTAAAAGGACCTTGACTTGCTTAACTTTTGTGGGCCTTTAGCCTCTGGAGGAAACGCAGGCAAGGCAGGAACCTTTGAGTCCCTTGTAATGTCCATCCCGGGACTAGAAGATTCTGGTCATTTGGGTGGAAACGCATAATTTATTTTTGGAAAAGCGCTACATCTTCATACACGCAGAGTAGACTTCACAACTGCACGATTCGTTACTATTCGTTCTTTAATAGGATTCTGTAATTAAAAATGTTTGAGTCATTTTTTGGATAGGCTTTAATATAATACAACACAATAAGTGTGCTTGTTGTTGTGTTGGACACATAAACCCATATGCACAGAGTAGAGTTCCCAACTTTCATATATTTTTCACTTGGTAGCTAGATAGATGCATCTTCCAAACACAGGACGCAGCTTTAGGTTAAATAATGTCTGTCAGTCTGATGTCTAAGTAAACAGTTTATTCTCAAAATAAAATTAATCAGCCACACCAATAAATAGCAAAAACAAGATACTTTTATTTTAAATATATTCCTGCACTTGGAAATCAAATCAAATAAGAACACACATTGCCTTTTTTTGTGTAAGGTAGGTTTGTTTCTGCGCATGTATAGTTATGTATAAAGCCTAGTGCATGTGTATACATATTTATATTTATGTGCCATGCAGGCTGTCGGCAAACCAGGGTTTCTTATGCGTGTACTGCAAACTGTGAAGCATGAAGTGCATTTCAAACATTTTATGAAGTCTCATCTGCCACGAATGCACATATTTTTACCATGATGACAGTAAACAGGACTGGTTTTAGGAAATAAGGGCTGGCCTTGGCCTATGTTAATGAATCCAGGCACATATAATATAATTGCTATATGCATACTTGTGATGAAGGATTTTTGTTGAAACCTTGAGGGAAATGCAACGGGACATTGAGTTTGATGTTATCTGTGCTTGTCCTTCAAACCGTTGACGTAAATGTTCAAACATATTTTTGCCTTTAATTCTCGGATGTTTTCAAATCCTTTTCATTCACCCACCTGTTATTTTTCTCCACCTCCTGCTTGCGTTTCCTGGTTCATCCTTCATATTGCCTTTGCCTCTCTTCCTCTCTATGCAGGTTGGTCACGTTGGAGAACAGCCCTGCCATCACCCCGGAGCTACTCAGGATTTTCCCCAACATGTCAGCCTTGCTTGGTGAGCTTGCAGTGTGTGTGTGTTTGTCTTCGTCTGAAATGTTTCATGTACGCAACATATTCGCTGGTGTGTTTGTGCGTGTGTCTGTGTTTTGCCAGATGTATCATGAAGCACCTTACAGAGTTCCAGTGATTACTAATACCAGAAAATCCTGACCTTATTTAGCACCATTCTCTATTAAGTACACCATGAGGTCCACAAAGTTTGTCGTTGTTTTACCTAACTCCCCTTTCTCTGATGTTAATGTTGCACATAGTGCAGCACCATGACAGAACGAACCAGTTCCAGGGATTGTAACCGGATCAGTCACTGCCATTAACTTTAATGTGCCTCCCAGTGACCTTATCAGGCAGACTACTTCTAATTTTGTTTGCCTGCTTAATATGCAAATAAGTATGTACAACACTTTCATAACAGCTCTTGTAGCGCCCGTGTTCAAAGTCGATTTAGGCAATTTAAGGTAAGCTCAATATGTTGACAGTATTCTAGTTGTGTGCCGTGTTGTGTGCTGTGTGCCGCAGGATGCCAAAAATGCAGGATTAAGCTATTTCATTTGACCTACGAACATGCGGCTTGTCCTTTGAAAGGGTTAAGTGGTTTCCAAAAGTGAAGTTAAAAAAGTTGGCATGCTAGCTAATGTAGTCCTGTATTGTCATGTTAAATGTACATGGTTTATGTAATGTGGTTTGAAAATGCAACCGGAAAAACTTGGCTGACATAAATCACAGAAGTTGCTCTAACGTCACTTTGAGGCTGGATAGCTGTTTGTCTGTGGATTGTAGCTACCAGTTGCAGGTTAAACGGAATTTGATGGATTATATATCACAGGCCTGGAGCTAAGGGACTGCATATTTGGTGGAGGGTGTGCAATTTTGTGTTTCTGTGTATGAGTAGATCGCCATGCACAATCAGTTATTATTTGTTAGTTCCTAGTATGCATAATTAGTACTCCTAATTAAATTGGAAATTTAAAAAGATTTAGATTGAAGCTGCAGTGATGACTGCAGTGATTTTAGGTAAAATATTCACAATATCAGCTGATACTGATAATGGCTTATTGAGATTAGGTATCAAACATATTAAAGGTCTCTTAAATAGAGCAATAAATCTTACGGTAGGCTATTGTTGAAAAAGAAATAGGCTACATCAAGTGTTTGTGTTGTAATGTCATGGTCTCAAGGCAAGCGCCTCATCATTTAAAGACAAAGCTTCAAGAGGATAGCCCCCAAATTCCAGCCACGCCGAGTAAGAGTCCAGCCAGGCCAGTGTAGAATAATTGAAGAAGGCCAATGGTGTACTATGCAAACAACTGAGCAGAATTATGAAATATTATAAAATATATTAATATTATAAAATAACGGTACGATTAGAAGGAAGGTTGAATGAAAATGACAGACAAATAGATTAATAAATTGGAATGGGCTTCAGTAAAGGATGAGAGGTTGGATCTGTGAAAAGACAATCATTGGTCAAATGTGTGTCAAGGTACTATCTGGTCATTTTTTTATTGTATTAGTTTGGGATATTTAAAATGTCACAAGCTGCATAAAGTATTATAATTGTGATATAGTAATTAATAGTTGATTTACCGAAACAACTAATCTTAATGGTTCTCAATGAGTCGTTACTAAAAATAAGCACTCACATGAATTTCACAAATGAAAGTGTTGCATTTAAACTCATAAAAACACTGTAGGGGTGTTACAAATGCTGTGGTTTATAAATTAACTTGCTTTAACTGACAGTTTGAAAAGCTGTCAACTTTAAATTAGCTATTGCAAAAATCTCAGTCAAGTGGTGCATTGAAACTGACTGAAACAATGTGTTTTTTTTCTTTTTATATTTCTGTTAACTGACAGTTAGCAAAGCCTTCAACTACACATTATTAAGTCAAGAGTAATGAGTGTTGGCACCATGCAGTGGATATGTCAATCTGCTCTGGTCCATGAAAAAAGACCTCCAAGTCTACCCAAATGCACTCTGCTCCAACGACCCCATAAAGATTGAACCCTTTATTTCACTCAGGTAGGCGATTCTACAAAAGAGATGCACAATCGATTTTCATTGATCTACATGCAAACTCCCTGAGAGTGCATTAGTGCAATATAGATTTTAATGAGACAAGGGAATCTGAATGTAATGTGTGACAGAAACTGCAGTTATTCAAATTAAAGTAACAATTAACATCGTACATTAAATAAGTTCACATGATTTTGACTAACACTAATATAAATGTTAATTTGTCAGGTACATGGTCCCATAATTTAGCAAACAATACCACATCACATTATGATACATTACCCTTGTCACTCCAATGACAAGACTACACTGCAATGACAAAGACTACCTGCAAGCCCTAAAAGAGATGGGTGATATTGAATTATAATTAGTGTTCATTTATGACCATAGGCAACAACGACATTAAGAGCCACTGAGGGACAGAGACTATGTGAGAAAATGCTGCATGAAGATAAAAGGATATATATTATTTTAATTTGGCTACGGATTTAGCAGATTGTTCTACCAGTTGACATTTACATTTACATTAAGGGCATTTAGCAGAAACTTTTTATCCAAAGCGACTTACAGGAAGTACATTTTTCAGAAGAAAGAGAAACAACAATATATTTCTGTCTGTACAGTAAAGATGTTCATAGAAACAAGTGCCAAGCCCTTACAATTGCTAGGTTAACCCATTCCCTTTATGCAGCAAGATAGCTAGGATAAAATGCTACACAATGTATAAGTACTATGTTTAAGTGCCAGTTGAATCGCATAGATGCCTGCTGTGCTGACTAACTGCTAGATGACAGTTATTATCGTAGGTCTTGACTTACCTTCTGTGATGTCAAACTCTGAAACCTCCTTCTCTCCCGTTTAGTCACCAAACTACAGCTTGCGTGTCTTTTAGATGCCAAGATGTAAATTACCGCTCTCCTATACAACCTGTCAACAAAACATAACGTTTTTGGTCGACGTTCCATCAGTCCATCTTGGTCTCCAGACCTTGATGGAAGTGGGCTCAATATATATATACTATATTTTGAGACCCAGTAATGTTTTTCCTTGTATAATTAGTTACTCTTTTCAAGGCCATCCAATCAGAGAAAGGAATATTATTCCTGCCCGGTCTCATTTAAAAAAACTTTCCAAATTAATCAAGATTGTCATGCCATTTTAAAAAGTAACGGCTACTGAAGGCTTGAAGATATTTGAGTACAACCAGTACAATCAGGAGCGTGCACAGGAGTCAGATGGTAAAGACTCAAGTAGTGCTCCTCTGTATGTTTACTGTTAAGTACGATTTAGCTTTCATGCTTACTGCCAAACATGCAAAGATGCATACAGTGGCATGCATCTGTGTACATCCCCAATTAAAAAGTGCAGGTGAATACCTCTTCAGGGCTGTCGAATATTCTGCCTTCTGGAAAAAGTGGCTGTATTTGGCAGGTTTTCATGGAATTCCTGTTGGGTTGTTGTACATTGTTACAATTGTCCAAATTGTGTTGCTGGATAGTCATTAGTAATAATTAAAACTTTGTTTTGCTGTATTTTTCCTATTGTCACAGAAATTAAGCATTCAATTATATAAATAAAAATTAATACAGTAAAGCAGTACTTTTTATACATATATTGTTGTCGATGGCAATCATATTTGGTATATTGAACGGATTGATATACACTACATGTGGTTTATTTGACTTATTTTCCCTGTTCATCCATTCAGCAAAGTCAGACATTGGAGATGAAGACACAGGGGGGTTTTCCTTTTCAACTTTCATCTTTGAAAGTTGTCATCTTTGCATGAGAGGGTATTCATGCATTTTTGCCACTTAATTGATTCCCATGCGGAGCCTCTGTTTCATCTTCTCAAGACATGATGACTCAACCATGACTTTTCAAAGATCTGGACAGGGTATACACCACAGGGAATTTCTTTATTGCTTCATCTTTCTCGATGGGATCCCTTCCGGCCATGTTGCTGCCATGTTTTACAAACACTGTCCTCTCTATGCAAAGGCCAAGCAAACATCTCAAGCCTTTTTCCTTATGTTATGCTGCAGGTGTGCTTTGATAGTACTTGTTCAGGAGGGATGAGTTAATTATGGCCATAATGTAGTTAAACCATTAATACGCCTTGCATGGACCCTGGCTCTTTGCTTCCCAACTGAGGGTGATCTTTCCTAATGTATATATTAAATACAGAATTGTATAAAAGGGCAAAAGTTCTCATCTGACACTTTTCACTGGAAAATGGACTTGGACTCCTAAATATATTTAAAGCCGATGAAAATAAATCAGTGTTGATCTAATGTGAAAATAGATGCAAATGCCCATTGCATTACAACACTAACATTTCAAACTAATTATTCATTGGTTTGGCATTTGTGTGCTAATCTGATTAAATATTTAAGCACTTTTAGAGTACAGGTTTTGGCAAAACATTAATTTCCCATTTTTATATGCAAAACAGCTTTTGCACACATTTTCTACCTAAACGCATGTGACATAGCAGATGTTGCTTTGGGAGATGACCAATATCCGAGCAGTATACACAACATTTTATTGCTGTGGAACTTAATCTCACGTTTCAGTCTGTGCCAAAGGCAATGCAGAATAAATTAGTCTTAACGTTTTTTCAATATTTGATAGTTAACAGTAGTGATGGCCTACTACTCCGCGGGTGATAGTGCATGAACATGCGTTCAGAGGTGTTCGATTCACAACTAGAAATGTGTTCTTGTAAACACTGTGCTATGTTAAAGTTCTCCAACAATGCCAAGTTTTACAGTAAAGATTGAATTTATTCCAATTAGTCAAACTGATGCCGACATGGATTATTTTTTTCAGTGAATAGAGTGTAATTGTCACAACAAAAATGTGATCGGCTGAGTTGTTGGTACTCATTTTTACAATGTTGTGAAGGAAGGAGGAAGAACGCCTTATCGACTTTGTTTTGTATTACTCAACCTCTCTAGGCTCTAGAGGCACAATTTGATTCATATTTGCTCCTGTGGATATTTCCTTTCCCGACCCTGATACCTTGCACATATCTTGGTTCATACGAGGCGGTTCTCCAGAGGATATTGCAATGTGCACATCTTATCAGGGCTGCAAGTAAGGGCAGTGGTGGCTGTATTGGAAAGGATGAGGAGGAGCAGTGGGGTCAGTGGTGCTGGACAGATGTTGGCAAAAGTATATGCATTGAGCTTTCCTTTTTGTCGTTATCCTAATAATTAATGCGAGCAGTTGATGAGGATCAATGTTCAGGGTTTTTATTCATGCAATCACTAACGTGCTGACTTGTGTCGAGAACCTATTGGAGGTCACCGCTGATTGTCTCATTCTGAGTTTCAGCCTGTTTTAGTGGTGAAGCAGGGCAGCTAGGGTAAGTGGTGGTTAGTGGTGTAGAGGCCTGGGTTAGTGGTGTAGCGGGCTGGGTGGGTGGTGTAGCGGCCAGGGTTAGTGGTGTAGCGGCCAGGGTTAGTGCTGTAGTCGCCAGGGCTAGTGGTGTAGTGTTGTGGATAAAACCCACAATCTAATACTCAAAATACGAGAGTGTCGAGAAGGACTAGGGTTGAATGATCAAGGCTTTATTGGCCCTGCACAGAGTAACAACATCACATGAGTTGGTTTGCAAAGAACTCCCGAACGGTCTTCAGCAAAAAGTGGTTGGTTCTTTACTGGATAACTCTTTAGGGAACCATTAAAACATATATTGTTAAGCAAGTGTCTTGCTTAGTTAGTTGTGGTCCTTTTACCCCACTGCAATCCATACTCATACTTTCATTAAATGCCTTCTGTAACACCCCATTGTCCCCCAATCATCGATCGGTAAGAAGCTCAGCTAACTGAAATGATTTATATTGGGCTCCTCTGCCAGCATTGATGTATCTGGATTATGTGTGTGGAAACGCGGGTGTTCCTACCCTGGAGATTGGTGGCAGAAATCAATGCCCTCGATTGGAACATTTAAGGTGTGGCTCTAGTACTTACATTAGCCTTGTTTGGTCTGTGCAATAATTGCATGTACATATTTGACATACCTCATGTTATTCTACAGAGCTTTGTGCTAATTTATATGAATGATTTTATATCTCATGTCGAATAGCGGGATTCCCTGAATGGAATTGCTTGCATGCGTCCAGGCACATTCACACAGTGACACTGATGCAGCCGTCTTCAACTTGTTAGTGTTATATGGTCAATAATTGCATTTCCCAGACCACCTATCTCATTCTCAGAGGGAGACAAAGCATTGGATTTAGAAGAAAGGTTAACCCTCAATTGTATATGATCATGGATATTGTATTGAATATCATTCAATTACATTTGAATAAGGATCTTCTTTGTGTTTAGTGTTCTTTATTAAACGTATGGTAACCTGAAGGTTATGTTAGTTATATTTAGTTCCATCATGTTTTTTAAGTTATATTTTCACAAATGATAATTGTAGTAGTATAGTATTCAAATATATTATAAATAAACGTAAAGTGCATTCTGTAACATTTTAATTTAGGGAGTCATTCATATTTATATGCTGAATATTTTATAGTTAATAAATTCAGTTTGATCAAGAGCACCTGCTCCCAAAGGGATCTGATTAAGTTTTCTGGTTACACTCTGCAAGAAATTGATATGCAGCAATTTTGACGTGCAGTGGCTCTCACAGCAAATCTACACTTAGATCTTTGCAAAACAGAACTCAAATAAATGTTCTGCTTACTCAACAGCAAGATCCATTGTTTTGGCACACGATGCAAACTTCTTCAATGATTTATAAATGAAAGTAAGCACAATTCATTCCAAGAAATAGCCTAAAGTTATTTTTGCTTACATAAAGTGAACTAGCCATTAGATGCGACGACTACCCCTACAGCAATAGCTAACATTATGTTGCGAAATCAATCGTGGGGGAGCACAGCACTGTTATCCGGTGTTAAGACAATCGTAAAATAAAAATCTGCTAGTAAGATGATTGGACTCTGTGGGACTCTTGAATCTTTCTTTATACAGTCATGTTCTTGCAGGCAACTTAACGTGAGAATATCCACAGGTCGTAATCACAATACCCTGGGAATCCTGCATAACACTAAACTGAGGAAATCGATTTTTCCCATGACCATCGAAAAAAAGTCATTAATTCATGCAATTGTTTCTTTGGATATCTTCCAACTGGCTGTCTGTCAGCTAACTGACAGCCAACTGGCTGTCTGTGCCGGCGAGTGGTCTGTGGTCGTGTTTCGCTGTGTTTCAGGCCATTTAGGGTCGAATATTCATGCAGGCTGATGCAGAGGCTGATGAGTAAATAGGTTCATTGCATACATAATGTTCCAAAGCAGTTCGCAGATGGTTGCATACATTAGCGTTATTGCTCTGAAGTTGCCGACAGATGTGTGCCTACATAAACATTATGACGTTCTAAACCATTATGGTCAATAGAGGCCATAGAGATACAACTGGGAACTCCTTTAACCACAAACTCGACACAAACTTCATCAAAGCTGGGCTGCTCTCTGATTAAAGTTCTATCAGAACTAGTTCTCATATAAATGTCCCTATATAGTCTCATACTTCCCCATGCATTACCGGTTGACTATATGGTAGTTCAACTGCAACACCCATCTAGTTGTGCAGCAGTGTAATTTGGCAGCCCCATGAAGAGAACGAGCAAAACATTATGAGTATTTGAGTCTGTACGTCTGATTTATTCATTAGACCTATGAAAGAAGCACTGGTCCAACTGCATTCCCTGCGGCGTTGCTTGTCTTCTTGTAGTTGGTTGGTGTTGGTTTGCTTTAATCAGACTTGATGTGTCTATGGGTGTGTGTGTCAGTGTGTGGTGCCTAGGGGAAGTAATAAAAAAAAAACAATATTGAATATTGTTGCTTATTAAGGAGAACATGGATTCATGAAATATGAAATACTTAGCTCATTCTGGCATTGGTAAATACTATTTTGGTTTACATGCAAAAATAGAATAGTGCAGATTATTAAATTTTTTTTTTTTTTTTAATGTTCTATTCAAATGTTTTTCATTTAATTTGTGTTCACAGATAAATACATATGTTTGTGTTGGAACGGTCATGGAATTAGTACTGGGCGGTATACCGGTTCACACCGAATACCGGTGTGTATTTTTGTAATGATATTCATTTTTAATATACCGCCATTTACCGCCAACGGTATTTGATTGCACAACGTTTGGAACGCTGTGCCACGTGACTGTTTCAGACGGGACCCTTTTCAATGTTGCGGCATCACTTACTTCATGTTGTTTTGATTGAAGATCGGCAGGTTGTAGTGGGTGCGTGCGTGAATGAATGAACGTCTGTGTTTGTGTGTGTGTTGCGAGCGTATGCGATTTCAAAGTAACAAACCATCCAAAACTATTCGTTCAAAACCAAATGAACAAATCAAAAACAGCATCGCTTATTCGCTTCAAATGCTTTCTTTTCTTTTCAAAACTTGAATTAATATGGCGCGATACCGAGCGGTTGAAAACAATGTTGGTGTCTCCTGTGGCTGCCTTGCACACCTGCGTTACTGTAATTTCCGCATATAGGCCACATCATGGATAAAACACAAGCCTTTCATTTATGTAAGAAGAACAGAATTGTGCATAAGCTGCACCCATATATAGGCTGCACAAGTTTCAAATAGGCTAATTATGTAATGAATAGGCATATAAAACCCTTCAGCCAAGTGGTCACTGCAAATTGATGTTAAACTTGAACTTGCTTTTTCCCCTTAATGTTAAGACTGACTAGGCTTACTGCTTGGCACTCGTGCATTTTTGGGCAGGAGAACGGCGAGAGCACATCAAACGTGCGTAGCAGCTACAGGACTGGTCTTTCTTTACTGTCTCCGAGTGCGTGTCGCTGTTAAACACCTGACTGGTAATAGGACGCCGCTGGAGGCTTACAGATACGCAATCTTTTTTAGAGATTTTTAGAAATCATTTTCCCATGTATTGGCCGCACCCATGCATAAGCCGCATAGCTTACGGAATTTTGGAACATTTGTGTATAAACCGCGGCTTATAGTCTGGAAATTACGGTATATTACCTAATATTACGTTGGAAGTTATGTTTTAAACCCCACCATGCACGCAAGTATAAACACAAGCAGCTTAGCTGCTCGCGTGTACACTTGTTAGCTATACAATGCTGATATGGTTGTGTGTTGATCAGTGTAATGATCAAACCTTTTTCCTTTTAAGGTCTAAACATGGTTATTGAGATCCTCTGAAACAGTCTGCCGGAATCACTTCACACCTTTTTTTTAAATTATTAATTTTTTAAAGTATTTATTTTTAATTAATCGTTAAGATTAGTCAACTAATTGAAAGATTAGTCATTATAAAATTAGTCCTTAGTGGCAGCACTAGTGAACACCTGATTATGCATGAAAAAAAAATTACTGTTATATACTGTGAAACCGTTAGAATTGAGAAAAATACTGTGATGTCAATTTTGGTCATACCGCCCAGCACTACATGGAAGTAAAGAATTATATAGGTGTGAAGTAAACCGTTGGCTAGCCAATCTGCATTGTTATCAAATCCATGAAGACACGTCTACAATGTGTGGCTTTGTGTGTATATTTGGATTAATTCCATAATGCACATGATGTAAATGTGTACAAATATGAATTACTCAATGTTTATTTTTTCTGTTGCTTCAAAACAAACCACCAATGTCCAAAAATCTTTAATCTCCTTTCTCTTGTTTTTATACAATTGTTATTCACGCCTCCTTCTGCATCAGTCAGCCTCTTTCCAGCCATTCTCCTTCATATTGTCTCTTTTCTCATCTTCCACTCTGTAGCTGTTAATTAAAGTCGAGTCCCATTCTCAGATCTCTTCCAATCTTGTGCCATTGCCCATCACTCTAGTTTTCCAACCCGCCACTCGCCCCATTCTGTCTTCTCTGCATCTCTCGTCTCTTGATCCTAATGTTCCATTTGCCTTTTAAAAAGCCACAGTGTTTCCTACGGTTATCAGGACCTCAAACTGCTCCACCTCCATTCCGGAACACAAACACGCCAGCGCGCACGTAGTAATTGGTCGTCAGGATTGTCGAAAAACAACTCCACCTCCATACCAAAAATCGCACACACACACACCCAGAGACAAAAGGCACAATTGGACATACAGTACAAGCGAGAGCCTAAACTAAACTCTTTATTCCTAGTTCTCATTGTGTGAAGTGTCCTTTTGTATCTCAAGTGTGAAGTGTCCTTTTGTATCTCTCAAAGTGTTGAGGCCTCTTTATCTATTCAAACATGGGTCAATGTCATCCCTATGGATGTGTCAACACAGCAGGCGATCCCCGCTAAGTGCATGATAACGCACACACAGGCTCTTTGCATTCCGTCTCTAGTGGGGTGTCGTGTCACTGCGTGGTTGAAAGTGCTGACGGTGTGTTTGTTGATTCAGTCATTAGGGGGGGGGGGGGGGGGGGGGGATTGTAAACCCACACATCTTGAGGGCTGTACTCCAGGGAAACAATCGCAAGAAGTTGAAATTGCCCCCTGTATGAGCATCAGGCTGTCCATCCCTCCCAATCGGGGAAAGCAATTGTTATAGGCGTCTGAGCAGGGAAAATTACACAGGTGATGGTGACGCACAGACTGCGGGCCCGCTGAATAATTCATGTGTAGTCTTTTGTTCACGGATCGCACAGAGCTCTTTTCACCTAGTGGTCGTAAAGGATGAATGGATGAACTGGTGAATCGATGAGCACAAAGCAGCCTCGTCCATGCTCCCACTCCTTATTTCTTTATCTTTACTGTATTGTTAACTATTATACTATTATTACTATCTATTTAGGCCAACAGAAGGCCGGTCATTTGATCTGAGAAATCCTGCTCATAAGTTAGAGCGGTAATGAGACTCAAAGCAGTTTTCGAGTTTCAATGTTTTAATTTTCAACTTCCAATGAAACATGTGTGTATATCGAGCGTGTATCTAGAACAGTCGAGCGACCCACGACTGCACCCTGTTGGTGCGAGTGGCGTTTCGGGTCCAAGTTTCCCTTGGCGCTGCATCCATCTCTGGGGCTCACCCCGGTTGAAATGGAAGGTTACACTCGGGGTGACTCACGGAAGCGTTCCTGTCGGATACCTTAAGCTTCTTGTCACAGCCGCGGAGCCCTGCTGATAAACGCCCTATTGCAGAGGTTTCCTGATTACCTCGGCGGCACTAAATGTTTTATTCAACTTGGCATACAATTCACTCTTCGTATCCACATGTGTCAGACGTGCAAGCAATACTTTTAACTCCTTTCTGTCAAATGCCGCAGCTCATTATCTGTGCTGTTCAAATAATTTTTTGTTATTACACTTTTTAGTGCTTTTATTGTGTTGTCTCAAAGACTGCAGCAATGTGTTTGTGTCTGCTTGGTAACCCTCTTAATGTCTAATGTCTACGCTGCCTCATTTCCCTGGCTAGATTATTATTCCTCACAAGCGTATAATTGGGTACATGGAAGCTTAGAAGTGGCACATCCAAAGGGTCGCTGTGTTTTATCTGAGGTTGTTTGTTTTGCTCTTAGTTTAATTGAGCCAACTCGGGTTAAAAAAAAAAAATGCTTTTTAACATCAAACCTCACGTAGCATTCAAGTGTGAAAACCGCTGACAAGAGTCCAGTTGTTGTGCTGCAGACTATAGAAATACATACAAATAGCCCTTCTTTTGGTGTTATTTGGGTGCTATTCTTTTTTTTTTTTTAACCAGAGTTCCCAAAATAAAACGCTTTGCACAGTTTAGCAAGTGCCAGCTAGAAACCATGTCCAAATTTGTCTCCCTCCATGCTCCATTTCCCCTTCAGGCCTCTGTCCTCCCACCAGATGTTTTAGCCCCCCTCTGATAATGTGGAACATCTGTTCTGTTTCAGAGCTCACCTCAGAGAACATGCGGACCTGCTTCCAAATCATCAATGCCTACATCTACCTGTCTGCAACTGATTTTCTTCAGGTGAGGCCCTTGCAGACCAACAGATATACACACAAACACCCATACAAGTGTATGCTAGCTATACAATGCTCATATGGTTGTGTGTGTTTTAAACAGTGTAATAATCAAACATAAAACCTTTTTAATGTGTAAACATGATTATTGAGATCCTCTGAAACAGTCTGCCAGAATAACTGAAGGCATCACACTGTTATAAGTGTTCAAAATATGTTTGTTTATCTTTATTCTAAAGAACTTATGTGTAATTGTGTTTAAAATGATCCTTCAAATGTACCCCTCAGGTTATAATCTTCATTTCATTTCTTGTTTTCACATTGTAAGTGCTGTCAATACAATGTGATCGATTGAGTGACTCAGCCAGCCAATGAAGTTGGCTAGGGAGCGAGCGCCTACGTTCTGCTTCATAATGTAACCCCCCCCACCCCCCCCCCCCCCCCCCCGGACAAGATCGACCAGCTCTCTGAATAACTCGGCCACTTTCTGCTGTGCTGCCGTGTGTATTTACAGAACTATGCAGAGGCTTTGTGTCAATCCTTCTGTCATCTTCTCAAAGACATCACAAATGAAGGACAAGTTCAAGTGCTCAAGGTATATTCTCGCTCTCGCTCTTGCTCTCTCTCGCTCTCTCTTTCTTTCTCACTCATTCTGGTTATCTTTTTGCTGTTGTGACAGATCCTTATCCCCCAGTTGTCTCTCCCAATACATTGTATCTGCTCCCGGTTTCTCTCGTACTAGAGAAACCGGTTTCTCCCAGTTTCTCACTGCTTTTTTTCTCCTATCCACGGAGCATGTTCAGCCTCCACAATGGCCTCCATGTATATTTGATGGTGACCTGAATTATGGGATTCATGAGGGGGGACTGAGTGGGAACTGTGGGTGGGACAACGTAATAATGGAGAGCTATGCAGACTTTGTGCCATACTGTCCCCCTTCTTGACTTCGGTTCTAAAACTTCTTGAAGTAAAGTGTGTGTGTGTGTGTGTGTGTCATTTCTCAACCACATTGATTTCACATCAGCCGAATATGGTATATATAAATATCAATGTTGCAAATTCAACTCTTGTATATTATAAAATGTGTCTGAATGCAAGGTCAGTGATACTCAAAAGCAACCTCTTTTGGCTTTTTGCTATCAAGAGAACTCTTTCATCAAATCAGAACATATTGTTTTGTCATTTACTTCATTGCTACTTCAGACAACCTTCTATGCAATCACTTATTATTTGCTCAGGAATGTTTCAGCTGCTACTTTGGCAACCAATTGATCATATTCACAACTACATTATTCAAATGGAAACGCCCATTGAATATTTCTCAAAGCAACTCCCATATAATGATTTTCGAAAAAATAAATATGGAAATAAAGCTGACAAGCTTTTCCCGAAGGCTTTGGCAAGTAAAATACATTTTAATTATAGACCAGTAATGTTTTTCTATTTTTGACCTTCACAAACACAATATTTACCACTTTTTTTCCATATCATCCACCGTCATACAACCTATCTTCCAAGCCTGCTAGGAGTGATAGGGGTCACTTGACTCCACAAAGGCTTTGATGTTGTTGTACGTTTTTTATTTTAGGAATTCCCTTTACATCCCTTTTTTCCCTTAAATGAATAGAAGAAAAAAATACATTATCTCCCATTTATCATGATTGAAGCTTATTTATTCTGTTTTGAACAGAGAATTTTGCACGTTGATGAAATTCCATGCCAGGAAACCAAGCTGCATAAAATATTTAATATAATTCATCAAAGGCAATTTTTTTGGTATGGATTTTTGCTGTGGTAGACATTTTGGCATGATCAAAGAAAATCTGAAGTTCAGATGGTCGCTGCCTCAGAGTTAATGAGTTAAATGCAGTTAAAAGCTTTTTAGTGGATTTTTGGCAGTTAATTTAGCTACTTTTTCATGCTATTTCATGTTATTAATTAACCACCAACCCATGTAGTGCATCTTGTAATCGAGGTTCTGGGGTGTGCCACTCAAAGCGTGATCTGTGTAATAGGGGTGAAACAAGGAACATCAGGGTGGTTCGGTAAGGTTCAGCACGGTTTCAATACATTGACAAAATACCTTCATTACCTCCATTTTTCATTTTCATTGTATTTCGATTTTTCACATAAAATAGGCCAACTTTTTAAGGCAGGTATAGCTGTCTGATCAAAATGTATGCAGGAAGTAAGTGTCTTGCGGTTCAAGCACTTCAAACATGTTTTTGAACCGTGATGTCTTTGACACTACCGGAATCAACCGCATGTTGTTGCCTGAATGCTCGGGGGAGAGAAGTTGTTGCTGCTGGATAAGATACATTTTTCGCCTATTCCTGCACATTGTCTCTAACGAGTTCACTTGGGACGTACTTGCTATTTGGGGATTTTTCTCCATTAAATAATTTTGGATAAATTCTTTGCTATTTAACTAGCATCGTTCAGTCCGTGCACCGCAGACCACGTTACCTAACAGTTGATATACATGAACCATTTCACCCCTAGTGTGTAACCATGTACTTCTCAGGCAAAATGTTTCCAAGGGAAAATCTGCAAATTAGAGCTGTAATCGGGCCTAAGCATAAATTGCTGGCAAAAGTGGCAATAACTGTTCAATAGTGGTGGCTCGTTTACAAACGAATCAGTTTGAACGAACGACTCTTTAAAACAAACGAACCGTACTGATTCGCCGCTCTCGTTCGTCGTCGTTTGTCTCATTCGTTCTCCGAGACTCGACTCCCAGCTCCACCCTCTAGTCGCTGACTCGCGAGTCACCATTCGTTCACTGACTGTGTTTAGCGGTGAAGACTCAAGGACTGAGAAGTCACGAGAGTCAGCCGGGCAACAACATCCCGATTCCGAACATGAAGCACTCCTCAGCTAAAAGGAACTTAGTTAATGTTGTGTTGATTGATGACCGTTTGCACCATTGCACGATCGTGATTTGTTTGAGAACGAGAACGAGTGAGGAGCCGAGTCTGACCGACTCGGCATTCGCGAACGTGCATTCACGATTTGTTTGAACGAGAGCGAGGGAGGAGCCGAGTCTGACTGACTCAGTGACTGAGAATCATGATTCACCGCTACCGGAAATGCAAACGAACGACAGAACCAATGAACGACTCTTCTTGGCGAACTGACCGACGCAAACTGATTCTTTCAAACGAATCATGAAATCCACCACTACTGTTCAAGGTATTGCTGTATCAACCAGAGTTTCACTCGGTTAGTCCTTGTCAGCATCAGAGTGTGTTGGAGGTCACCCTCTTCTCCTTTTTACTTCACTCACCTCGCTCATCACTCCCCCTCCTCTCCCCCAAGTAATACATCATCTTTGGCTGAACCTCATCACTTTAATAATACAGCATATGCCCCTTTCATTTGCAGTAGGGGCTACTGTTTCGGCAAAGTGCCGCCGTGAGCGACAGAGACCGTTATTTCCACCCCACTGGCGAGCCTTAATTTCCCGTGATGTAAAATGCCAAGGCCGGTGTGCCCGACAATGCCTCACTGGCTGCTGGGGTGATAGAAAAGGCACCATATAAACGCCGCTCCCCTCCTGTTTGATTTAGCTTAGTGGTTTTGCGCCAGAGGCCGCAGGTACAGGACCAATTTAGCCGCGGGTCTTTGCTGTGCTGGAAAATGCTGCAGTTATTTATTGATATAGTTATGCTGTGTTGGCACAGAACATAATGTAATAATCCTTCTCTGAGTTATATGAGCATGAAGGATGATTACTTGAAAGGGACGGGTGTGAAATGTTGTTTGTACTTTATATTTCAGTCCAAACTGTCTTGAAGTTGATTCATGTCCAAATGATCAAGAGGATCTGGGTTACTAATTGTGTATGAGTATATAAGTGCAATTTGAGCAGTTGTAACTGCATTAAATGGCCATGTTTCCTTCCACATAGTGAAGCAGAATATTCAACCATGAAGGATTGTCGTTGGTATAGTTTTTTGATTTGTTAGGTTTTTGCCTGGTTCTTTGAGGTTTTTTTAATACCTCTGTTGTTTTGCACTCGGTTCCCACACATTATTTTGACTATCATATAATTATCCATGGAGGGTTGATCTTGATTTTATCATTCACTGTTTAAGGACAAAAGTGTCCACTAATTGAATGCCGTGTGAAGTCATTGTTTTTTGTTGTTTTGCGTGTGTGCGTTTTGGGGCTTGTGAGGCACCAGCACGCTAAGTTGGGAAAGCTTAAGCTCAGCATTACTACACATCTGGCTCCTTTAATCCTTTGTCGCATCCCTGGGTTAACATTCATCAAGACTCATGGCAGCTCACCACACATGGGCACCCTCAGGACAAAAAGGATGAAAGTAATCGGTATGTGCCCCTTGCGAGAGTTCTGCACAAAGAAGTTAATGTCACTTCTCCGCAACCTTGGCTTTTTTTGTGTGTTTTGTCACATTTTTTCCACTCTCACATATTTAATTCATTGCAACAGCTGTGTCATTTAAGTCACTGACCATGACATTAAAGATGGCCTTTGAAGCCATGATGTGTAAAATGCTTCATGTCAAAGGAGGGAGAATGAAAACGTTTGCGCATGTTGCAATGGAATGCAAAAATAATTTAGACATTCTTTCTGTATTTGGGAACCAACTGGTGTTATGCAACAGTAACATGAGCTCGCCGTACTGTCATCACCTACTTATTATGTTTGTATTATAGTTGGAAAATACAATTCTATTTCTATGACAATCGAGACAATGCTATAATTTGAGGGAAAATAAAGCCTGCAGTGTCTCAGGCTGGCTGGCCATCTTATCACTAATGCTGTTTAGCAGTAATACTGGCTAACAATGACCAGCCTGGCCGCTCGCCCCTTGTTTCTTTGAAAGCAACACACTGTGATGTCTCACAGTATAAATTGGCTTCTACTAAGGAATGACCTTTTTATTAAAAGCACCAAAACTAAAAAAAAGACCGGTCACTGTTGGGCGTGTAACCGTTTCTGACCTGCTCTTCTCCGCCCCCTGTATTATCGGCTATGTCGAGACGCCTCGACATAGCCGATGTGTTACTTTTTTTCACCCCCTGTTATGCAATCCTTCCATCTGCCCCCCCTCCCCCCCACCACTCTCCTCCCTCGCTCGGATGCTCATCTCATCCATCATCCCGGCTGTCTTCTTGCAGGTGGTGGAGATTGCGCTGAAGGTAAGCCCCATACTGGGGGCCCACATGTTCCAGCCCCTGCTGCCAGCTGTCCTCCGAGGCGTCGTCGATGGAGAGGTGGGTCTGGTCTATAAGCCTACTGGCTCCGCAATCTGTCGGTTGATACCCTGTAAGTCACATAAACAACAGATTCCCCAGAGGAAACAATAGTTCAGAGGCATGTCAATATTCATGTTCATGAATATTTAGTGATGTCCCGCGTCTGCCATCACCTCTCCCGCTGTTGGAAGGTTCTGTGCTTCTTTGCCAGTTTCTTTGCCATCAAGAACTAAGCTTATGGCATGATGTTTTGAATAGGGCTGCAACTAACGACTATTTTAATAGTCGACTAGTCACCGACTATTGAAACGATTAGTCGACTAATCTGATAATTATTACATTTTTCTTAAATTTAGCATGAGGTTGCTTTAATTATGTGTCAAATGATAATAAACACAATAAAGATGGGTACTTCAATGAAAAATGCATATTTTATTCAATATATATAACAGAGTTAGTAACTGAATTACTAATAATAAAAGTAACTAGTTACCAGGGAAAGTAATTATTTGCGTTACTATTCTATTATCGATTTTTGTCGACGAATCGTTGCAGCCCTAGTTTTGAATGGGGATAATTATTACTGAGCCGTGCTTTTTAAGTTGTGTCTGCCCGAGAGTTATTTTAATGCTGTGTGTATGTCCGTGTCCAACAGAGGTACCCCGTGGTGATGTCGACTTATCTCGGCATCGTAGGCCGTGTCCTGCTGCAAAACTCCAGTTTCTTCTCCTCTCTGCTCACACAGATGGCCTCTGAGTGCAACCAGGGGGTGAGGCTCTCCAGATCCTAAAGAACGATCTGCATCAACAGACTTAGTATTTGTTATGTCCTATGTAAAGCCACAGTAACACTCAAACATTGAGTCTTCGACCCCATTTTTATTTATTTTGTTTCTTTTGAAAATGGGAAAGGAGTCATTAACACAATTGGTTTTGAAAAGGTTTTGAAAAATGTTCTCCAAAGGCCTCCAAAGAGACCAAACACAACTTGACAGGCATGGGAGTCCATTAGACTGACCCTTGTCACAGCGCCTTGACCCCAATTTGAAATGTCCAGCTAAGGCCTCCTTCAGTCATCCGTTCACTTTTGTTCCGTTCTCCTCATGACTCACAATTTCTCCGCCCTCTCCCCCATGTTTCGGTCCTATTCTGCCTCATTGCCAGATTGACCAGTTGCTGGGCAATGTGATAGAGATGTGGGTCGACCGCATGGATAACATCACCCAGCCTGAAAGGAGGAAGCTTTCGTCCCTGGCCCTGCTCTCCCTTCTTCCGTCGGACAACAGGTGAGAATATTGTGTCAATCACTGGCATAATATCCGTCTGCCACGCTGTTCCAAATCTCCCTGCGGGCTTTGTGCCAGGGAATTGTGCTGCGTCAAGCAGACTTTGATGGCTGTAAAAAAATGAGAAGGTAGATGATGTGTGTCCGTTGGTGATAGACCAGACATTAACAAGTGTATATACTGGGATATCACAACAACGGCAAGACGCATCGATGCATGAGGGCCTCATGCACACGCTTTTATAAATTATAAAATCAGCGACACAGCATTTACATCACTGTTAGGAAAGCTGTGTTTCATAAAGACCTACAAAGATGCCATTAATGGCCATCACTGACCCACTTATTTCTAGTTTATTGCCCGCACCAGCCAGCTCTCCAGCACGTACACACAAGATGCATGTATCAGCGCACATACAGAACGCATCAATTTATAGTGATCCCACGGGGCTTCGCTTTACTCTTAAGGTTCTGAGAACGGCAATGTATTGACCATAAGGATAAGAGCCATAACTTCTCTGCCTTCTTTCCTTCGGCCCGAGGCGTCTCAGGAGGTTTAATGGGTCATCTATCAACTGGGGGGCTGCCGGTCTGGCTTGTTGGGCGCCGAGCAGTCCCTCGGCAATATGGCTAACTCCTTTTGCCAAGAGGGTTGATTCCTTACATCACTGACACCCGGCGCTGTTGTGAGTGTGTGGGTGTGAAAAGGGGGGGGGGGGGGGGGGGGGGTAATGTGTGGCATCACTTGTTAGCAGTGCTTTGCATGGCCGCGGAGGTGTTGCATGATTGCATGTTTGTCGCTTATTCATGGCTCGCTATTTAGGGCTTTTCTTCAAATTCTGAGTTTACGTGCCCACACCTGTGGATCCCTTCACATAATTCATGTGGCGCAGTCTCTTTCTATCCCACTCTATCCCTCTTTCTCATTTCATCTTGTTTCGTGTGCATTGCATTCATGGTCCTCTGTGATTTTGTGTCACATCTATTTACTTCAGTGCATTGGAATCGGTAATGCACTCGCAGCATCATTTGTTTTGGGAGCCATTTACTTGTATATTATTCACAGGTTTCTGTATGGTGCATCTATTGAAAACGTGGCTGTAATGACTACTTTCCTGAAAGTAGATTCACAGCTTGAAATGTGAGTGCACTATAGAAGGCGATGAACACAACCCTGTCGGTACAGTTGATTGATTGAGTAGAAAGGATACTCGTCAGAATCAATAGCCATCAATATGGCTCCACTCTGGGGCAGAGAGACACACAAAGCTGTGAATGGAAAAACACACACACACACACACACACACACACACACACACCACACTCAGTGAGGCCGGTGCAGGGATCCTCAGGGCTGTAGAACAGTGTTTATTTTCAGGATGTTGTAGACCATATTGCTGTACTTTTTGTTTCTTTGAGATTAAAAGTTGCTCCTGAATCTCAATTCACTTTTTACTCACACAAGCGGTTGGGCATCATCTGGTTGATGATGCCTGTAAATGCAAATCTTCTTCAATTACCTCAAGGAGGCAGTGTGAAAGGCATGAAATTCAACCTGTACTTCGGAGTGCTTTTTTTTTTCCACGGCTATATATCGCATCCAGACATTAATTTCAAATAATTGAGGGGAGAAATTACCAAATTTCCTGTCTTATCAGATGCTCTATTATGGAGCTAGTGAACAGAGGAAATGAGACGGCCCTGCAGGTAGAGAATCCCTCTCTTGCGAGTCCCACGCCATGCTTAAGAGCTCTCTGTGCACCACCTTCCTTGAGTGTCAGGAAAGAATGAACCGGCACTGCCTCACTCACACTTTTACCTGGGGGAGATTTAATATGTATTATTGTTTTTGTTTTTTTTACAAAGTAGAGGAACTTAACAACTGCTTGATGTGTAATGAAGGTTTATACTTTAATCACAAGTAAAGTTTTTTGCTTTCTCGTTTGGTAATCAAAGGCGTAGACGAGTGTGAAATCGTAGTCCTTATTTCTTATGCTGCACATCACCAACCTGCTTGATGAAGATGTCTACACTTTTTGTGCCACACCCAATCACAACACATACTGGAAGAAGATGGAAGATGTTCCAAGGCTTGGAAACAGTGTATACTGTATACACATTTAGTTACAGAAAAAAACATACTATTCAGGGAAACTTCTAAGACCTTAATTAACCTTGCATTGGATCAGCATTCTAAAATATTTAATAACGAACGCATGTGTTGAAATAAATGATCAGTTTTGTCTTTCTTTTTCAAATTCAATACTTTGCTTGGTAAGCTAGAATGAACTCAATTAACTTGATTCATCGCCCAGCACATAGAATTCCTCCCGATGCATGTCTAATAAGGAGTACATTGTCAGGAAATGAAAAATTATGTACTTGCACAAAATCACTTTTTGGTATTGCACACAAGATACAGAATAATGTATTTAGGGTGAAATATGGACAAAAAATATCACCACTTAAAGGGGTAGTTCAGGATTTTGGATATCGGGTCTCATTTCCAAGTGAGCCAGTGTGTTATTTATCATTGGAGACCGTTTTCAACACTTTTCATTCAGTCCTTCTAGTTGCAGAAATCGCTGGTGCTAGACTAGCGCAAGTCGAGGGGAACTGCTAGCCTGCCAATAAAAACTGTTTTACCCACTCCTGAGGCAAACCAATTATAATGCCAGACTATCGATGTAAATGTCTGTGTTGATAGAATAGTGTTAGAAATAAACTTACCCTTGCATAGCATTACATTTAGTTTATAATCCCTGTAGTTGGAAGCAAGCTACGGCAGCGGCGGACTGATATTACCTGGAGTGCGCTTCTCTGTTTACCTTCTGCTGTAGTGAATTGGTTGCTACACCGGAGCAAAGTGAAATTCCGCCGCTGCTGAGAAAGTAGTCCCCCAAAATGTAATGTGATCATTGCGATACAAGGATAGTTTTATTTCTAATATTATTCTATCAACACAGACATTTACATCGATAGTTGGGCATTATAATTGGTTTGCATCGGGTGTACTTTGGAGTGGGTAAAACAGTTTTTATTGGCAGGCTAGCAGTTCCCCTCGACTTGCGCTAGCCTAGCAACAGCGATTTCTGCAACTAGAAGGACTAAATGAAAAGTGTTAAACGGTCTCCAATGATAAATAACACACTGGCTCACTTGGAAATGAGACCCGATGTCCAAAATCCTGAGCTACCCCTTTAATGTGTTATTGGGAAGATCATTCTTCTCATTATTGCCGTGGTCATTGTTGTTATCACAAATAATATATTAGAAAAGTTATTATATAGCTATTTTGATTTGCAAATGTAGCCTTGAGGAATGGAAATCGTCCCAAATTGATTTAAAAGTGTAATAGTTATTTCTGTAGCAGTTCAAAAGTTTTTATACATGTGAATTCAGTCTCGTATTCCGGTTACATATTCATTCAACATTATGTATTGCTACTAGCTTTTATGCTACCAAATGTACTAAAAAGCACTGATAGTGCTATGTCATATGTTTTTACTTTTATTTTTATCATACATTCTATATCAACATATTTTTCAACATGTGCAGCTAATTCTGCTACAGTTCTTACAACAACTCTAACTTTCCATTAATCTAAGGGAAATCTTGGTTGCTGTGGTAAGCAAACGAGTTCAGTGGCAGCAGTCATCGATGACTTGACTTTGACTTGACGTGGGTGAGAGTTAACGTTTCCCATAGTAACAGTGAGCTCCACCAATCAAAGACATCTTGTTAAACTTAAGGATTGTGGGTAGTGTATTAGTAGTAGCTGGTTTCAAATGACATTGCGATCAAAACTTGTTTTTCTAAAAACTAGAAGTTTACGTCTTTAACTTGTGGCTTCTACAGGAGCATATACAATCGTTTCACAATATAACTGTGCGTGGTATCTATACTTTGAATGGTTTCTACATTATGGCTGTTAATAAAAATAAAAAAACATATTGAGGGAATGAATGGGATTTTAACCTCCGGAACCACACTGATATGCTCTAATGATTTTTGCACGGATGAGTTGTTCATGTTCGCGCATGGAAATAAATTTTTCGTCACAAGTTAACCAGCTTCTTTTATGTCCTAATATCGAGTATAGAGCAGCTACATCTAACTTTGATAACGTGATCCATCTCTTTGGGTAGATTAATGGATTACAGATGCAATTGGCAGTGCACTGGTAAATTAGTTTCCGTAAATTGATGAGGATTTATAATCCTGTCAGTAAGTGTTAAGGATACTAACAAATCCTATCACTGCCATTAAATGAAAGTAATAAATAGAAATAATGAATCTTGAAGAAAATATATTTCAACTGTTAACTTTAAATTCCAGCTGTTATTTTTGCTCTTCTTGTTGTACGTCATCCTGAACTAAGCTGTACTTTTTTTTAATACATAAAATAACAATAGAGCTGGCAAGAATGTCCGTTGCACATATCCCCTTTTTAATCCACAGAGGATCAAATCGTTGCTATAAAGGGATAATATCTGATCACTTGAGCACTACCTAATACTCTGAAAGTTGCTTCAGCCTATGTTTACTCAGGATTATCCTACCTTTCATCCTCACAAAACTTTTCTGAATTGTGGATTTAGACTTTCATTTCTTGAATTTAAAATGTTCGACAAAGCTGTCAAGACAAGGGGAGAACTCTGGCACTCGGTCACAGCCTCAGTCCAGGTGAAGGCATGTGTGCCATGTGCAGTTTTACATTTAGGGCATTTATCAGACGCTTTTAACCAAAGCGACTTACAACAATTATATTTGTCAGAAGAAAGAGACAGTACAGTAAGGTTGTTCATAGAAACAAGTGCCAAGCACTTACATTTGGTTAACCGATTCTCTGTATACAACAAAGATAGCTAGGATAAGATGCTGGACAATGCTGAGTACTCTTTTTAAGTGTCAGGTTGTACAAACAAACATTAAGTGCGGAAGAGGGGTGTTTTCAGGAGAGTAAGGGAGGAGAAGGGGCAGTGGGGGGTAAGGGAGGAGGCTATGGAGAGTCTAGGTGAACTCTGAACAAGTGAGTCTTGAGTCTGTTGCGGATGCTGGTGAGCGACTCTGCGGTCGTGACATCGGCAGGGAGCGCGTTCCACCAATTTCACATTGCCTGCAACCTAATCTGAGATCCAGCACTCTGACTATGTCACAGCAGAGCTCCTGGGGAGAGATGGCACAGGGCCTGTGCCAGGACGGGCGGAGTTACGCTTTGCTTCCTGTATCGTTAGAGATGTTCTGTGGAAGAAAACACTATTTGTGTTGTACATGTCAACTGAGTTGAATACATGTGTTTCTGCAGTGGCTAGTCTGCGGTTAGTGGCTAGACACTATGATGTTTTGAAACAATTACACCGTTTTTTTACAGTTAACTATTGCCTGCAGAGTTTGTGGTTGCCATCCATTCACACACTCACCCACCTCCAGCAACAGGATTTGTTGAAACAAATATGAAGGAAGAAAGACGCTCACCCAGATTTGAGTCTGTATAAAATAAAGTCTAATTTGTGAGGCTACCGCAATTAAACTTCCAATCCCTGTAAGAACAACCTGCACCCCTGGGCCTTGTTTTGATTCATGGTGGGGAGTCATTGTAATTTATCCTGATTATGAAAAACAATTATAATTGCATTTCTGTGGTCCATTTGATGAAGATACTGTTTGCGTGGTTGTGTGACATTATGAGCACATACATGGAATGTTAAGCAACCATTAGAAAAGTCATTGAACATGATCCAAACGTAATCGAAAAAGTACAAATATGGGGTCACAAGCATTTAACGATTGCCTGTGCTTTGAGGATGCTAGCGCTGTCTAGCATGGTGTGAACATTCGCGATTGGATCAAATTCATGAGTTATTTAACCTTGAACTAGAGCGCTGGTGTTGGTAAACAATCATTTGTGGTTCAACGGTTTCCAATAAATGCTCTATATAATAGCTTTGCGAATCCAGTCCTCTCTCCCCTAAAAGCTATAGTCTGTTGTGCGTTCTCTATGCCATGTTGCCGTTCCATTATCAAGGGGTAATGGGACAGCTGGTGATCAAGCTTGCAGGCCGAGTAGATGGGGTTTTTAAGGGACAACTATTGCGCCAACAGGTGTGGTAATAAAGCATCGTGACCACAGCGAAGCAGATGGTTATGTAGAGGATATAGGAATAGGAAAAGTCCATTAAGAAAATGCTTAATTTTCACCTAAAATATATGTGGATGAAAAAGGGTTTGCTATATGTTGGCATGAGTCTCTTTGCATGCTCTGACTTAGTTTACTTTGATTTCTACTTTCTCTTCCGTTGTCCACGTGTGAGCCGCATAGCCCGAGGTGGACGTCCCCAGCCTGATACTCATGAGGCTGACAGAACCTTTGAAGCATCAATGCCCACTCCCACACATATTTCCCTTTTCTCCTTTTTGAGCCGATATCGCTCTACTTTCTCTTTCGTTATTATTGTCGGACTCAAAGTCTGTCAAAAAGAATGCATCATTTCTTTGCCTACAGGCACCAATTAGCGTTTTAAGGGCATATGCTTTTTTGGTAGAATTTTAAGGATGAAAATAAAAGTATTTTCCTAAAAGATTTGAACAAGCAGATGAGTTCTGGAATGACTCAGTGATGTCACATGACTCGGTTTTTGGGGGGTAGCACATTGTGATCAAACTAATATCTTGCGTGTATACTGAATTAAATACGCTATCCTTTATTAACCTGGAATTGTCCACCACAACTATTTCAAGGTGGCTGTTGTATTCTTGCTTGGGAGACCATCCTGATATTCATGTTGCGTTTCGCAATGGATATCAGTCTTGCTTTGATTGGGCAGCAATTGCCCAAATGTGGCCGCAGCCTGACTTTGTTAAAAAAAAAAACTCCAGTCAATCTGAGAGACGTCCATGCTCTCTCGGCTCTTGTCGAATCCGGTTGGAAGTAAAGCAAAAACGTATTGTTATCTTGGTTAAGCCGGCGTAGCAGATTTTTGTTCATCTTTTAGCATAGTTATTAAGTATATTTCGGGTACATTTAGCAAACTGTTTTGATTGCTACACTTTCCTTAGGCCCCGGCATTGTTTTTTTTAATCCAGCAGACCTTGTTCGTGTGAACTGAAACTGATCCCAGAATTGTTAAATTTTTGGAAAAGGCTTTGAACGAGAGGCCAGACCGATCTGCAGACAGAAAAGGAACTTGCAAAACAGGATGGTCTCACAAGGTTTTATCCATCTATCCTGCATGAATTTATCTTTGTAGTAATAATACATATATATTGGTAATACAAAGATGTCACTTTTTGAGTAATCTGGTGTTTGTTTGTTTGTTTGTTCCCCAATGGAACATATCTCTATTTGTGACTAACAAATGTTGTCGGTCTGGGAGCTGGAGGGAACACAATGTGAACATCAATTTCAAAGGCGAACGCAGGAATTGCTAAAATATTCTATTCTATCTGGAAGTATGTGTACCAGTATGTGACCTGATGCACACATTGGCACCCACAGCGAGAATATTACAAACACTTGTGACCATTTCTCTCTACTATTAGTACAATCTCAGATTAAAAAGCCGGACCAGTGCAGTTTGGTATATCACAAACGTCCTGTTTTTTGTCTTTTTGTTTCAGTGTGATCCAGGACAAGTTCTGTGGCATCGTCAACATCTGCGTGGAGGCACTGCACGACGTGATGACCGAGGACTCTGACACGGGCACCTCCAGAGAGTAAGGCCACTACTTTGTCACTTTTATCTACTATGTCTTCTCTGCCAAGACACACTACCTGCTGAGTTTAATAGGAAAACGCCTGAGAAATGGATGACCCTGAGATTTCTCACCAAAGCAGTAAAATGGTCAATGTTGGGTTTCTTTGGACACGGCATGTTTGCTATGATTTAAGACGGTTGGAGGGTTTGCTTTGGAAAGTGGGAAATATTTGGGTCATTATGGCACACCTTGGATTGGAAAGAAATGGGAAATCCACTAAACCAAGGTTGAAAAATGAATTGATATACACAAAGGAGCATCAACTGTTTGCCAAGGACAGTTTGCAAAAAGGGGAAGATTGGAGTGGGGGACTCTGACAAGAGACGGACACTTTTGGGCTGGCTCTTCCGATCAAGAAGGGGTAATAACCTGTGAAATAGCCCAGAGCACATTTGCTCAACCTGGGAGGAAAAAAAAGGAAAACGCTGTCCTCTCTTGCTACACGTTTACGTCTACTCGGCACCCTACCCTGACTTTATCCTTGGTGTCACCCCTCGCCTTACATTGACAAACTCTTAACAGCACAATGTGTCTTGAAGTACAAATAGTGTTATCCTAAGCTGTCTTCTGGCTGGCACGGCATACTGGCATTCAAACAAAACGCTACAATGTTTTTCTTCCACTTTGCACATATCATTTGAAGTCTGTATATTATAGACACTTTTTCTGCCATAGATTTCCATGTTCATCAACCGCCTGCGTGTGTACAGTATATTTTTTACATGGAAATAAACCACAATGCCTCAGTTATGCTGAACCACGGTTAAGACCTTGGGGAGCATGTGACGTAACTTTACCCAATGGCAAGTGCTCAATAAGTTGAAGAGGAACAATATCCTTATCCTCCTTCCTTCCTTCCTATTTTAACATTACTATTAAAAGGGAACAAATGCCTGCTGGGACCATGTGCGTTAGTTGTGACGTGTCTTGGGCATTGATTTGTGTTAGTTTACTGGGCTGGGCAAAATTTATATTCCTGCATTCACACGGAAATGCAGCATTTGGTGAGGCTTAGAAATGGGTATTTTCACAGACACGCAAAATAGTTATAATTTTCCAGCTGCTTTTCAGAATGGATTCAACGGAGGAGCTACACTTTTACTCCATATTGTAATCTACTCGGTGCAGTGTCATAATTTAAGTGTTTGTCAGCGGCCATTAGCACATGCAATAATGAGGCATGACGGTTGGCAAGCCTTTTCATATTGCACTTTAATATTATTATAGACATCCCTTTTGGCCAATATATTCTGTTATTGTGTAGACATGGTTATTCTGTTCATTTGTATGCTGCCTGTTCCTACTTGTTGATACAGTTTTCATTTTCAGTTGTCGTACGCATTGCAAATGACCATGGCAGTAGGGTATAGACAATGTACATCTTTTCCATAGCTGCTTTGAAATAAATAATAATGTTAATTTATTAGTAATGGTTTCAAAAACCAAAAAAAAGCACAGGTTTGTGCTGGCGGGCGAATCATGTTACTACACACACACACACACACACACACACACACACACACACACACAATTAGTCATGTCCTTCTTTACCATCCATGGTAAAGAAGGACATGACTAACATAGACCAGATCCATGCCCCAGGCGTGTTTGTGCGTACGGGTGTGTTTTTGCACATATAGTGCGTCCATGTCACATGCCCATCTCTATATTCTCATCAGATCTCCTGCAGGTTATAGGTCACGTAATGTAGAGGCAGGGTGTTGCCAAGGACGGTGGGTTCCCCTGAATACAGATCAGCCGTTCTGGAAATCTCACTGATCGACAAAGAATAGCATCCGGAATTTTTGCAATTTATCGCGTGTGTGTGTGTGTGTGGGGGTGGGGGGGAGAGCGAGAGAGAGACGGTGACTAATGATGAAAGAGGGAGACAGTTGAATGTGAATTTCTGTGCGACCATCTGAGTAGTATGTATGTGTGTGTGCGTGTGCCTGTCTGTGTGTGTGCCCTGCCTTGAACTGAAGCGGTGTCTAACTGTGTCTGCTGGGGTTATTCATATTGAGTGGAATATTTCTGTGTCTGCAGCTGCATGCTGATGAGCAATTTTGAGGAGCCCAAACTAAGTGAGGATGAGGAGCCACCCACTGAGCAGGACAAGAGGAAGAAACTGGTGAGTGAACACAAGCGCACGCAGTTAAAAACACTAGCTCACACAACTGATTATACAGTAGATGTCACCGGGATTCTTGTATATATCTTTTTTTTATAAATACCATTCTATATTTTCTTGTCTTTTATTATAATGATGTGTTTCAGACTTTTAGACTCTTGGCTTAGCCTGTGTTAACAGTGTAGTGACTCCAGGACTGAATCACAGTAACAGAGTGGTTCCTTGATAATTAGGATCCACAGCATGCTAGTTTTGACACAAAACTTCTTTGTGTCTCACCGTCTCTATTTTCCCATATCTTGCTCACTCTCCATCTCTCTCGCTTCCTCCCCATTTCCCTCTGTATTAACTTTATCACTTAATAATGACCCCTTTTGTTACATCTTTGATCGCTCTCCTCTGCGCTTCTAACTGTCTTGCGACCTCCCCCACACACTCTTCCTTTTCATTCATCACATCCATCTTTTTTCATTTTCATCACTCCAAACCATTCTCCCCCTTCTTTATAACGACAAATGACACACACACACACACACACACACACACACATTTGTTTTCTGTGCGGCTGTAGGCCACGTTTATTTGGAGGAACCATGAAGAACTAGTATTTCCACATGGTAGTCACAGTGGGGGTGCAGAAGGTGCCTCTAATTGGACTGTTAATTGGCTTCTCCTGGAATCCTGATGATGCAGCAGACAATCTTATTAAGCCTTCTCCATTGAATTACTTTGGCACAGTCGTCTATGTTTGGGCTAATTAGATGTTGAAAATTTGCTTCCATGTTGAATCGTAGACTTTTGCCTTTCACAGTTACACTCATGCATTCACCCATGCACACACATACACTTTTGTTTCTGTGTAAGCTTGGTGGTATCCTCCCCAAAGCACTTATCACCTCAGCCCAGACCCTGGACTGAGCTGACGTTTTGCCCAAGGGAGAGGGTAGAAGTGGAAATTCGGCACTGTGTCATCCACAGCCACCTTATCGTGTGTGTGTGTGTGTGTGTTTAAAGTATCCAAGTGTCTTTTTGAGAAGACAGAGGAAAGGCATCTGTGACATTCTCAAATGACTCCCTTTTGTCCTCTTTGGCTACAATGTTGGCTGTTGATCTGTTTCTCACTTATTTTTTTATGCGTGTGTGTGTGCGCGTGTTAACACACAAAGCAAAGTTTGTGTGTGTGTGTAAGAGACGGGGAAACCATTTGTTCTGCTGTGGTCTCTTGATGAATCGTCATGCACTTTTTAAAATTTGCCTTGCAGTTACTCAGACACCGCATTATATTTATCGCAGAAAATGCAGACATGTTTTTGAGAAAAGTATTATAATTAATGGCAGGTGAAACGTTTTAAGCTACAAATTGCAAAGTGCAAAGTTGTTTGTCGTGTACAAACAACTCTTCAAATTCCTTGCTTCCTTGCTTGCAAATTCCTTCCTTCCTTCCTTCCTCCAAATGCCTTGTATTCTTTGTAATGCTTCCCTTGCCTTTTTGCCTGGAACTACATCCTTTAGCATATTATTATATCAAAAGCATTCTAGCTTGCTTACCTAGAAGACACAGTGGACTACTAATGCTACTGGCTGTTTGAAGGCATTTCACACCAATCTATTTTTGTATCGAAATGTTCTTTTGCGGGAGAACAGGTGTAAACACACTCTTCGACTTTGGCTTGCAGTGTCGTGTGTGTGCGCTGATGGCTGGTTTAACCTGCGCAAATTGATTGCTCAATGCCCATGAGGTGTGCAGCCTCACCCAGCCCCACGGTCTAATCAACCACACACGCTCCACACTTACGCTCTCATCATCCGTAGAGCAGAAAACAGATTGATGAGGCTACGGATGTAAACAAAGAGGGCATTAATGTCTCATAACCATAAACATAGCCTGCACCGTTTTCATGTCTTTAGTATTGCCAACAGCCGTTATCAATAACGGGGTTATATGTAGTCGACATGAACAATGACCAGTAAGTGATCTTGTTTTTAGGCAGATTTTGCGTGCTAACTTTTAATCCGTGGCTCAGGATCAACATGAACCGTCGACTATTGTTCCAATGTGTTTTTTGTATTATTTGTCTTTTTAGTTATCCACTGTACAGCGCTTTGGTCAGTCATACTGTGTGTAAATGTGCTTTATAAATTACATTTACTTTACGTTACATAGCTGTGCCATTAAAACATAGATCTTCCAGAAGAGTAGTACGGTTAGATGCAAACAACCACTTTTAACCACATCCCCATGCTGTGCTCGCCTGCCATCATGAACTATCCGGGTCTGCACTTCCTCTGGTCAATCATTCAATAAATGGACCCATCGTGGAGCAAGCGTAAAATAAAGACATGGGAGGGATTTATTTAGCCAATAAATCTTTAACCTTTCCACAGACGTGGATCATCGTTGCCCTCCAGCTGAACCCTGTTAAGTACAACACTTCATTAAGTCTGTTCAACTTTGCTCCATCCTAAACACCCCCAGAACCACCATGAGTCCCTCTGTCGCAGTAGCATCGAGGCATTGGTTTTGAATGGATGGGCACTGTGTGGCTATGATAAACAATGTGACTCCAGCCCATTTTCATGCTGGGCGGGAATCATTCGTGCCCTGGTATTAGGCTGCACAATGACTTTTGAAATGATTGTCAATCATTGTACACTGATTGAATCAGTGTACAATGATCCTGCCTATAGCTCAGCGGTAGCTATTTATAATACTACATTAATCATCTGTCTGCACAATGGTGTATAGTTTTGTATTAAGGTCCCATGGCATGCTATTTTATGGATGCTTTAATGTAGGTGTTAGTGGGCCCCTAATAAAGTACTTGAAGACATTCAAGAAATTCAGCCTTGGTGCAGAGTTACAGCCAGTATGAGCCAGACCCACAATGAGCTCTCCACAACCGTGCCGTTTTTAGAGGCGGGTCAAGGTGGATGGTGGGGGTGTGGCCCTGAGCAGCTTGTGGCCACGGTACCATGCGCTAGTGTTTACAGTGGAACACTGAACACTCCGGGTGCTCCGGCGGGAGTCCTGGAGCTCTATATCTAAATAATATCTGTTTGCGCCTCCAGATTATATTATGAATCTCAAACGACTGGGACGGGTTCTCAGACGCCTCTGGTTCTTCCACTTCCCGCGGCAGCGGGGCTCCAGCGGGGGACAACCCCAGGCAACAGGCAGCGTTCAGCGGGCAGCAGGGCTCCGGCGGACAATCCTGGGCAACAATCCTTTTCTCCTCCATGTCGCAGTTCCCAATTCCTTCTCAACCATGGCCGAGATAATCCCCACTACGGATCTCATTGTGGAAATACCAGAAACCTCAGAGAACCCGACACAGTCTAGTCTTTTCACCAAATGGGAGCTTTATGCAAGCTTGCATTATTGTGTTGCGTGTTATGCGCCATAACACCAACAGCAGAACGGTTATCCAAAATACAAAGAACACTTGCGTTACAGTGTGTGTATTCAAATTCTCTGGGCGGGCCAAGCAGAGAAAGGGGAGGTAACTTGGCCCCATATGACGACATATGGGGCCAGATCCCAAATCAGTGCGTTTGATGTTCATTTTTTCATTTTTTTTTCAAGGCGGAGCAAGATACCTACTGCTCGTTTTACACCTACAATTTTTTGCTACTGGGGGACCATAGGCAGGCTAGGGGAACTCATATTAATGTTAGAAAACCTCATAAAGTGAAAATTACATGCCATGTGACCTTTAAGAATAAATCTGATGTTACTGCATAACTTTTGCAAAGTCTTTGAGGAAGTAATGCAGGGTTTCCTGCGTTCCTCATGGTGAATAGTTATTAGAGGGCTGAACATGAACCAGGCCTTAATACGCCGAGTGAGGTTGTGATCGTGGCTCGTGGAAACAGGTGTGATCACCACTGTGCCCAGATTTACAGACCCGGAGGATAAAATAAATAAAGCATGGATGTAGCTGTCTGGCAACCGGGAATACAGCAAATTGCAAGCATTCGCTCATTGCTCTGTTGCCTTTTCCCTCAAACTTAACTTAACACCTTCTGTTCCTTTTGTTTGTTTTTCCTCCAACCTCCGTCAGCTCCCTCCTTCCCTTCCACTCTAAATCTTCTGCCACCGCGTGCTGTCTTCTCCCATCCCCTACCCCGCTGTAAACACATCACTCATGATGTCTTTCACCGTGCCACGGGAACTGTGCACTGTCTCTCTGTAGCTGTGGGTGACGCCTCTGTGATTAGGCTGTTTTGTCTTGTCAGAAGAGGAGATTTGCCAGTTCCTCGGTCGTTGCGTACCATCCTGAATAAAAGATGAATGGCGAACAGAGGGATAAATGGAAAATGACCTCGCCCTGTCTCCCTCCTGTTCTCCTCGCCATTGTTGTTGTTGCTGCACGAGTGTGTGTGTGTGTGTGCGCCATTCTCATACTTCCACCACCACCTTTTCATTCTTCTAGTTTCTCTTGCTAGAGACATGTCCAGCAGTGAGCATGAGTAGGACCTGAATCATGTTTGTGTTTATTAGTGTGCAGCATTCTCTGCCCTGTACCAGTAAGGGTAGGATTAGGGTGGTATTGGTGACTAATGGATGGATGGAGCATAAAAAGGATGAGGGGAGGTCCAACCAATGGCACAGAAGGTCGAGTGGGTCCGCAGCCAGGGTTGAAGATGAAATTAAGGGGAGTTTGCCCGCAACAGCTGATGGAGGATGACGGATTGTACGAAAACATTGATGGACTTGGTTTATGATTTTTAAGAAGCCCATAAATCTGTCTCTTGTAGTGGAGGGATTGATGGGGCTGATATTTACAACCAGGCTGGGTACGCCGTCCAGAATCCTATCACTTTGCAAGACGTGTTTAAAGACGTCTTAACTTTGTCAAGTTTTATATTGCACCCGAGAATCGTAGATGCAAAGCGCGCAGTTAGTGCTGTGCTTTTGGCATCCGTTTCGAGTCCTCACCTTGTGCTCATCATCAGTATAATAGAGTGTAAAGGAGCTTCCTTTTGGTTGCCTGAATATTGCATGAGTTCATACACTTTGGGGATGTTTTTGATTTAAAATAAAAAGAAGCTAATCTTACACTAGCCTCTGTTTTACTCCTCTCCGGGCCTAGGTGGAGGTGGAAAGTGACAAGGGTTTGATGTTATGTAGCCTAATTAATCCAGCCCACACACCCTTGAAAGATTAAAATGAAAATCCTGTATTGTGTGTGTGTGTGTGTGTGTGTGTGTGTGTGTGTGTGTGTGTGTGCGCCCACCCGCCCATGTGTGTAATGAATGTCTATGTATTCCCCTATGTGGTAACGCTTGGTTTCGCCGCAGGGTCAGCGATCTCTGTCCTCTGTGGTGTAGAACTGCTTGGTGTCTTCTTTTCTTACAGTTTAAATATTCCTTCTTTAGATCCTTAGGCGAATCAACTGTGCCACGTTCTGAACTGAAATTGCAGACCAATCACCAAAAATATTTATAGCCTATATAATCTTTAAGGGCATATCTGTCTGTTTAAAGAAGGCCAATGTGGAGACCAGTTAATTTAAGTTGAGCTTGAGCTCAATTTAAATCACTCATACTTTGGTCCCATTGCGGTCCACAGTTTATGTGCAGATTACATTTCAAAATGTAATGAGTCGTGTCTATGTAAACTGAGTCTATAGCACACAGACTATACAAGGGTGCAAACACACATTCATTTTGAACAACATTCTAAACCTGCCCATGCACACTCGTACCTGAAGGAGTTTTCTTTTCTTTCAAAGGAAGTTTTTCTTTTTTGCATGTCTGTAAAGCAAAGAGGACTAAAACACAACAAAACGGGTGACGCTCAAACTTCACTCTGAGGCAAACACAGAACACAGGCGGAGGATCCAAGGCGGGCTCCTCACCCCTCGAGGGGCCCTGTGCAATTGCTTCACTGCTTCCGTCATTCCTGTCTGTCACTCTCCGTGGGTTTCGATATCAAGACCGCCTTTACGGCAGGTGAGTTCATGTGGATGCGCAGGTATCCCCCAGAGCTTCGCGGTGCCCGCTGGTTGGTTTATTTTCGCTAGCTCTGTGGCGATCACGAACACACACACACACACACTCACACTCACACTCACACACTCACACACACGTTTGACAGTTGTCTTGTCTGGGATTTGCCGCTCTTTAATCATAAGTTGTTGAGGAGAACTCGCTGAAGGACGGTCGCACTCAGGTAATCCACAGCTTAGTTCTTTGTTTTTCCTGGCGAGCATTGTCCGACAAGGACCGTGACATTAATGTATAATTATTTCTGTATGTACTGTACCACGGGCCGATGACTCAGACTCTTTGTGTTGTAGACCCTCAAACTGCGCAGCCCACTTGAGATTTGGTTTTGTCTCCCCCACTTGGAACGCAGACAAACTGCCCACTTACACTTTTGTTTTCATAGCGCCTACATCTTTCTTTTTTGAAAAGCTATTTAAATTTTATGGTCCATTAGCCAACATTATATTGAGCCAGTTTACACAATATATAGTTAAATATGGTGTCAACTGCATGTTCTCCCTGCAAGCGGTTACCAGGGTTATTTTATTGCAGAGTGAACATTTCCTTTAAAAGTGTATTATTTGAAGAGGGACATTGTCATTGTTTGTCCCAAGTGAGAAGTAGACACTTTTATTATATCAATATTGCAATCCAATTTAAGCAATAAATATCAATCAGATGTCTTTCTTCATGGACTTCATGATTTAGGGTGAAACAGTCATAAAACAGATCAGGGCATCAGTCTTTCACTACTTGATGTGGTTCATATGGAATCACAGCCTTCTTCAGAGGGAGGGCAGGCGATCAAAGTACCTTTCAAGATGGGGTTATTTTAAATGCACCTATCAAGTGTTAGATGGACCATTGCCTCGGGTCAAACCAATGGATCAGCCATGCTGTATTCCCATTAGTAACTTGGGTGCCAAGAAAAGCTTCATCGAGCATGTCATTAAAGAGACCTCATACTGAGGGCCAACGTCTCGGCTCCTCTGTCTCCCCCTAAGCCTCTACAAGTTTATTATTCCAAAGCCTGACGGGAGTACTCACAGGATATGTTCAAGTTCCTGTTATTTTCTGGTTGGCCTCAAATGCCTTCAATGTAACACAGATAATAGTCTGTGTATTATGATGGAAAGGCCACTGACTACATCAAGGAGCACTTTGGGATGTTTTTTGAGCAGAGAAGCTGGACTAAACTTTTCCATAAAACAAATGTCAGGATTGAATCCTCTGTTTATTGCAGGGATATGTATGTATTGTTTTTATGTTTAAGGCTAAGGAGAAGATGACGTAGCAAGCCTGCTCGTCTTGAGCTCCACCACACAGTGATGGCATTTAGGGTTCATACAAAGTTCATTAAAGTTCCTATTCTTACTTTAGATCACTGCAAATCTGTTCAGTCTGCCTTAGTTGAATGTGAACTCGGATCTCTTTTTAAATGGTTTTATTTAGATTGGGAGTGGATGGGAGGTTTTTGTTCTTAGCTAATGAATTGGATCTATAAAATACCATGTCATACCATGTGTGGTTAAAGTCAATGTAGAATGGCTTGGGGTGAATGTCTTACTCATTTCACGTTCACATTTCCAAGTAAAACTATTTAAAACTGAAAAGCTATTTAAGCCAAGTACACATTGTAGGATGAAGATGTTTTGCCCCATAGGGAATTTATTGGATCATTCAAACCTGGCAAAGTGTTCCAGGTCTTTGATGTGTTGAAGGGAAAGGTTAAACTGCCAGTAACTTTTTAAGGTCATCACAAAAAACCTTTTCTCAAGAGGAAATGAAGTTGATAACATTCTGCTATAAAATTACTTGTATAACAGACATTTCCTTTTGCATACTTTGTTGAATAATAATTTGCCTATGGAAATGAGTTGCCAAGGTTAAAAACAAAATCATGTCCTAGGGTATTCCACCCAAATTGTTTATGGGTTTATGGCCAGCGGGGTGCGGTGGGGTATTTCAGTGCTCTGTGCTGAAACTTTTCTCCTTGATTTATTTATTAAGTTCTCAGGCACTTAGTACACAAATAACTTTTTTTCGTAGATTTATTTTCTCCTTTTCTCCAAAATACCTTCAATGCACATGCTCTATTCAGATGTTTCACATTCTGGCTTTAGTGGGATACATGTGATGGATTTAACACTCAATCAGGTATGACCATCATTTATATTTATATTTCGTACTGTTCTTTGTTTTGTTTTTTTTGTTTTTTTAATATAAACAATAAGTTAGGTGTTGTACTTTGAGAGCAATTCTGATTCTGATAAGCATTGGGAGCGTTGTAGTCTCCTCCTATCAGCTTCTATACAGTACAAATGAGCCTTTGCTACCTTTTCTTGTTGTTCTTCACCATAAGCGCAGCCCTGCCGGAAATAAGCTATGCACATAGTAGTGCAAAATAACATTAATTATTTTACGATATTCAGTAGTAGAGTAGTCGAGTAACTGACAATGATGTTTGACAATGATGAACAACGTTTGAGAGTGCTGCCCATGGTGCTAGATATGCGGCTGGATTAATAAGCAGTGCTACGGAGCAGCTATTCCCCTTAGGTAACAATATGCGTATTTCCATACATCCTAGACTGCACGCATTCCCAGTGTTGAAGTTAGTGTGATATGGTGACACTGAACAAAAGGCAGAGAGATAGGCCTATTGCATGCAAAAGACGATGATAAAGGCTGTTTTGAGTAGGCTGATCATGTGAATAACAGACAAGTCGGGGATATGCCAGTCCACCCTTAATGGTGTGATGCTCGCGGTTTGAGATGGCTCTGTTCACCTGACTCTGGGCCAGGTTTGTTTGCGGTACATTGCAGTTGCCAACAGTGGAACAGGTCAACATTAATACGCAACTTGCCGTGGCAACCCAGTTTTCCAAATGCTATCGTAACTCGTCCTTTGAGTTATAAATGAATGAAACAAAAACTCATGATTCTGAATGAGCAATCCATTCTTTGAGAAATCCAAGTAATTATGGGCTTTCCTTGTATATGTATGTTATGTATATGTATGTAAATGATGGGAGTTGACAGGTGTCCACTGTTCAGACACCACTGCAGAGTACTGTGGCCCCCGCTGGAGTTTGAATGTCTGGAGGGGTACACGACCGTAAACATTTCTCAACCATTGTTCTAAGGCCCTTACCCCTGTATGGGAGTCTACCCTGGACAACTATTTCCATGGTTTTGTTTCAATATCAAGTCAATACTTTCTTTCGGCATCTTGCTATTCTTTGTCAATAAACACAAAAGCTGTCTATACCTGTTTGTGTCACTTACAACCGACCATGGCTGCCACCAATTCTTCACTACCAAGCGCCAACTGTGACCTCTGTGGTTTAGCTCAACAAAGTGGGGTTAAACCTTGCTGACTCACACCACTATTTGTTGCATGCATCAATCTCGTCACCTAGCCAGCCACATTCAAAACGCATCAGTGCAGAGACGCAGTGACTGATGGATTGCTCTTTGCTCTAGGCAGGTTGATTGATGGTTCAAAGTGCTCCCCTTGATTGATTGATAGAGCACAAACTGAGATCCAGGTTCCACAGCGGGTATGAAACAATTTTGTTGTTTACACCATGCTACCCACGTAACTGTAGTTTCAGCTAGAAATTGTTTAAAAACCGACCCATTAATGTTGAGGAGCAGACTGCCAGTGTCCGTAGGTGTAAGGTCAGTTGACCTTTCAAGTTTGGCCCTCAGAATAACACACATCTGGGATTGTACATTTGCAATCAATGTGTATTTGTGGGTGAGCCAAAGGATAAGGACAACAAGAAGTTCCCTTTTGATGTTACTTAACATGTACACTCTGATGGTTTTAAAGAGCATACAAATATACAGGTATACATGCATTTTATTCATTGAAAAGTTTTTTTTTTCTGACAATCCAGAAGCATCCAATTCACAGGCCAATATTGTCAGCACACGGATCTCAAAGGAGAATCTCTTCTGTGGGCAAAATGCATCTGATCACCATACATTTCTTGAATGTAAATATTGATATATATATATATATATATATATCAGTTAATATATCCAACTTTCCTTGTTGGAAATATTAAAGTGTCTTTATTGTTTTTTGCAATAAATTCAACAGTCTCATTGGTTGTTTTAATTGTGTGCAGTGCCACCCAAACAAATGGGCCCTGAAGCCAGTCTGTTGCGTAAACATGTCAACATGTCGCTGGTGACGGTTTCCCTGCCGGTGCCCTGCTTTACCAGTTGAATCAGGCTGGTTGAAGTGGATAGCATAGACTGCATCTCTAGTAGGGACTGAAGACCAGGGACTGAATGCGTCAGATATCCCACATAGCATTTCTGTGGTAAACAGTGGTCAATGTTTTATTTTTTTTTAGGACTCCCGGAAGAATAAGTAAAACTGAATGCTGCCAAGTTGCATTTAACAGTTACAAACGCGACACCCTAATGGCTCCATCAGAATTCATGAAATGGATTTATTCATCTTGGCCTGAAAATATGCAGGAGTTTCTGATGCCAAGAGACATGGTCTTTTTGACCTCCTATTGTACAGATCATTTCTCTGTCATTTCATTGTATTTATTCATTCAAGCCTAATTACTCATAGATGAGTTCTTACCTCACCATCCAGTTTGCTCTCTGAATTCTCCAGACTGTACTGGACGGAATGGGTGTTTGCAGCAGGCCTCAGGAATGAATGTAGTTCAGAATAATGGATGTGATGCATTGATAGGAAGATTAGCTTTCTACCTGTAACCAAGATGACTGCACTCAAACTCTCATGGGTCCAAAACAAATCAATATCCCAGAATTGGTGGCCTGCTTGGATTCCCAGAATACCACATCAATGCCCTCATGAAAATTCTGTAGGGTCAAATAGGTTCTCTGCAGAGATCCGTATCTAGATGCAATTTCCATTCCGTATGGAAGATTGGCAGATACCTGTTAAAGCTTGGGGGTTTGGGGTGTCATGAGACAAGCAGACATAGAGCAGAACGAAGAGAAAGGATCACCGCTGACCAACTTTAGCTGTGGAAACACTGTACAACACAATTGCAAAGTCTACATTTTACACATTGCCATCTACACTAAGGAGAAACTAGCCTCTTGATTACAAATTGATCCAGAAATATTGACATGGCCCTACAGTGTTAAAAAAGCGACCGCATAAACCAGTCTAAGTAAAGCTGTGTAAAATCTGTTCCTCTCATAATGTCTTTATTCAGTCCATTTCAAATAGTACCTGTTTTTAATGCTCCACAGATCGTTACACTTTTGCAAAACAATGGCTCCACCATTGTTTTTTTGTTATTTGGCAGACTTCAGCGCTCATTGCGTTTATATATTTTTTGGGGGAAAGGCTTTCAACTGTTCTGCAGAGAGAAACACAATGTGAACATATTAGAATTGGATGTTCTCATGAGGATGAGAAACCCACCCATCAGTCAAATTTGGTATTTTGATCAATGGGGAACATTATGTTAACGACTGCATTTGTCAATAACAATAGCAGTCCCCGGGGGTTCTAGGAAACACAGCATTTATCCAATTACATTATTGACGCAAAAAAAAATATTGGGTCCACTTTCACAATGACTTGCTTCTTTTATCGTGGATTACAATACTGGTTGTCACTGATTCGTTGTTTCAGGGATTTATTAAACTTGGAGGGCTAGCTAATTTCCTATATCTGTTATCAATCACCTGTGGGGTTCACTGCTATAGCAATATCATGTGTGACTCTAAACACTTACATTCTGTTCAACAGAGAATACAAGCAAAAAAAGTATTGGGTGAAGGCTATGACGTAGGACATGATCTGATTAAGTGCTGTCTCTTGAAATGTCATTCAAACAGCTCCACATTCTGAGTTTTACATTTATTATGTGTCACACTGCGGTGGGGCAAGATTAACAGCATCATCAACCACAACGTCTTTCCGGCCAGATTGTAGGGTTGTTCATAAATTGTGTTTACACTCTATTTCATTAATACACAGGATCAGATGTTATAATCCCTTGTGCCAAAATCCAAGGAAAACACATATTCAGAAGCCACATGTCCAAACCAACCTTATAAGCACGCTGGCTACTAAGCTACCAACCAAAGGTGAAAAACACGAGACAACTAGCCCAACTAACAGCAGTAAATACAGCAGTAAGCAGAATATCATTGGGGTTATCAAGTGGGCACCCTCTTTCACAGATGTTTCGTTAAGTTAGGCCCACGACACCTCCTGAAGGCTTAACAATGAAACCAGCGTCCTAGATTCACCCCCCTCAATGCTGCCACCACATTGCCACATTTAATGCACTCTACACTCTACACTCACTTTAGATTAGATGTGCTCAAGATGGCTGAAAGGCAAATGGAATACCTATTCTGAGATTAGGTATTCCCAGGGCAGGCAAAAATGTTGTGGTGTGTTCGGCTTGGTTAGGCAAAAGGCTTAGGCCATGAGGAAACCTGCAGGCTCAAACACCTTTCAGCACAAATCACAATGTTGTTATCCAAATACAATTAGATGATCAGTCAATAGCACACAATGCTAACAGCTGTACCAGCTATTAGAGATATACTATATGTATAGTATATCTCTACTACTCTCCACTATATATATATATATATACTATATATATAGTGGTGGTAATATTGTTGTCTGTTAAACACTAAAACATTATCTGGCTGATTCATGCACTGATCAAACCTTATGTATTGCACAATAAATAAGGCACTTGGTCTGTCCTTGATGTTGATGTTTAGTTACACACCACTTTAACACACATGTTTATAACCAGATTCATAACTGTGGTTAAAACTAAGGAAGACAGGTTTCAAAACTGGTCATACTCTTGTTATTTTGTTAATGCCTCTAATGTTGTCAGTCTGCCCTTTCAGATAATTGAGGGTAATTAAAGTGGCATATGCTCCTTAGGTCAAATTACAGTAGTTGGCCCCAAGTGTGTTGTTTTTTTTGACTCTGCCAAAGTGCATCCCTCACTGTCTGTTGAAAGCGTTAGAGATACACAGCAGTGTTTGGATTGTAACACTTTTGCTGCTGCCCTGCTGCAGTGGGCATCTCAAAAAGCTCCAACAACACTGTAAATTGGCATCCAACATGATGGAACCAAACTTGTATGCTGATTCGAGGCACTTGTTTTTAGGTATTTTAGGCTATGTCTAGTGGACAAGAAAACATGTACACAACACACAATCAATGGGAGGTTACAGACATCCTTCTTTAGATTTATGGAGCTGAGCTGAGGAATGGCTGTGATCAGAGCGCTAGCACAGGTTTATGTATTATAAAGGCATTGAGTTAAAGGTGGAAGGACAGTTTTATCTGTCACACTGTGAATCTTGTCCTGAACTGGCCCTGTGCCAGTCGCTGTTCCAGAATGTCTTATTTATTGAGTAAATTCTTGATTTTGATTGCAAGACATGAATCTTACTTATTCCTTGTGTACTTGTGTGTAGGTTTGTTTTTTCTTTAGTTGCCTGGGCTTCGCCCTTTCTTCCGGGTCCTTGTATCCATCCACTAGTGGTTGGATGGTGCGTCCCCCGAATGCTGAGCTAGATAATTGAGGGCTCTGGTAGTGTGTGTCCCTGTCCACAGACACTCGAATGTGATGACAACGATAGCACAGCAATCTGTGAATTACAAGTGCTCCTTGACCTTAACTCATCTTGTTCATTTGAAACCGCTCGCTCTTTTCCAAGGCAATAGGCACCGTCGGGATGATTGATTTAAGCTGTGGAGAAGTTTTGTTTTTTAAACCTTTTAGAACTTTGCACATTCTGCCCAGTGCAGGGATACGAGTCGCTGTAAATAATGAAAATAATGTATTTAGTCCTTCTCAAGGTCATCATAATTGCGACAAATGTCATACTTTTACTTTTGACCGCTTGACCCCTGCTCCTAGTCTTAAAGGGCAATCATAGTCCTGGTCACACTCAGGCTCACACTCACTGACTTACTTACTTACATAACTAATAAAAACACCCTCATGAGTTTGCATTGATTAATGATTTCATTGTAAGACGTTCCTCCTTTGGGTCTCACTGGAGCCTGAAGCAGTCTTAATACTCTCCCCTACAATGTATATACTAACGTTTCATGAGCGCATCATTACTGTAGAAAGAGCAGATGGCTTGGCAGCATCCTCCATTTACCTTCTGTTGTTTTGTTTTGTTTCTTAACCACCTGATGGCATAGTAATGTCCTTAAAGGTCAGCCCTTTCACGCCTCGCTGGCTCAGTTTGAGTGCCCCTGCCAAGTCCAATAAACTGAATGAAAGTCCAATGAGCTCAACTTTGAAATGTAGTTTTCTATATAGTATTTTTACCTGCTTGTTTCATTCAATCAACCAATAACCTTTATTTTCCCTCGAGAGACACTGAGGTTTCCCTCATTTACAGTGACGACGAGCATACACTAAACACAATTACAAGGATAACATATAAAAAATGACGATAAAATATATCTATAAAGTATATTCAGTACAAAAAGAGCAAGAATAAAATAGGATGAAATACTAAATTAGGATGAAATCAGCTGAAACTGTTAGTGGGATGTGTACAATTCAGAAATCATAGCTTTAAATAAACCAAAAGTAGGAAGAGAAGTCATTTTTAAGTTGCTCTGCAGAACATTCCATGAGTTAGGAGCACTGATGGAAAAGGCAGTCATTCCTAGGCTGGAGTGAGCTCGGGGAACCTTTAGGAGGAGCAGCTCACTGGACCAGGTACAATAGGTCTCTGTGTCCCAGTTGAGCATGGTCCACATGTAAGATGGCTGTTTCCCAATGAAAGCTTTAAATATAAATAAAAAACAGTGTTTCTCACCATACCATTGGGAAACTGGTTCTATTCCTATATAAAAATCAAAATTTCTGACAGAATTTGCAAGTTTATTAATATGAGATTTAAAAGTGAGTTTTTCATCAAGCCAGATGCCTAGATATTTGTATTCAGAGACTTCATTGCTTGATTGTTGTTAACTTTCCTATAGCGGTGATTCTCAACTGGTGGGTGTTTTGATTGGCTAGCAGGGCATCTGCCTCTCCTTAATCTTTAGAATGAAGCCCATATATAAACTTATATTTCATTTTTAATTTATATTTCAATGGCCTACTTTTTCAATCAGTATATCCTCAATTGTTGCAGCTTTTTGTTTGCTCTGTTTTTTTAACAGTACATGAAGGCATGGTTGAATTCTGCAATATTGGTAAATAAATATAGTAAACCATAATTTTTGGCTCATGACTTGTCTAATGTCTAATGATGTATGTAAGTCCTAAGGCTAGACCAGTTGAGAACTACTGGCCTAAATCATTTTATTCAAACTTGTATACCGATTTGCTGTTTATGCATTTCTAATTCTTTCTAGTAATTATGAATAATGTAGGGTTGATGTGGCTACTTAAAAGTACTCCAGTAGCCTACATTTAACTCAAAGGGATTCATCTAGCAGTCTTATGTTTTTCTGTTCCCTGTTGTGGCTGTGTTTGTGCGAGGCAGCTCAAGTGTTTGCACTATCAACACACAAACTGCCGGGACGTTGTTATATTTCGACCCTTTAGTCCAATCATAATTTGGCTGTAATAATTTGTGCTGCTTCATTTGATGAGGAAATGGATGCAATCAGTGCCATAATAATCCCTCCGAGTCGAAAGACAAGGAATTAGTTACCCGATAGAGAGCAAGGAGGGAGGACAATTAAAAACACATCAGGACTGCTTATTTTTTTAATTGTTTTTTTCTTGTTGCTATTTTATGTGCTTAATCTTTTTATATCCAACTGTGAATTAATCTCTTCAATAGAAGAGGTTACAATCCTTTCCTTGGAGAGGACAGTTCTCTCATCTCTCTCTCTCTTTCTCCCTTGCTCTCTCGTTCCCTCCCTCGCTCTCTCTCCCGCTCTCTCAGTCTGTCTTTGTCTGTCTGTGTGTGTGTTTATTCTATTGCTCAATTTTTCTTCTATTCCCATGGCTTTCTTACTGGCTCAGTTCAGTAGTGGGGTTGTTCTGGGTTCCTCCTGGTTAAGTGTTTGAATCAAGGGGGCAGTCCAGAAGCCCATCACAGTGTAGCAGCAGGGCACAGGGCGAGAATATGTCGTCTTGTTGGAATGTGGTTTGATGGGTAGGGAGCCAATATTTTGAGCTGTATTGGAAGAACATTGCAACGTTAATTTGATCGTTCATGGTGCATTCCAGTGTGTGAACCACTATTATATTAAACAGACCTGTGAAAACAAACCTGTGACCTTGCCAAAATACTTGCAACAGTTGTGACTGTGTTATATCCACAACGCAATTGTTTTACATATAATACAGCTGTAAAGCAAATGTCTGTTTGTATAGAAGATATGTTTGTACATATTGATGGTCAATTATGTTCATGATTTTATGGATCTCGGTAGAGGCTGTAACTCGGTTTTACTATCAGATTTACCGCACAGATAAGCACAGCAATCCAAAGGTGCTAAATCAGTTTGTCCAGCTTCTGTTTGTTCAGCTATTGCCAAGAACAAGAACAGAGGAAATAAACACAAATATGCTGTAGCTAACTGGCCCTCCGATCACGCAACACGATACAGGCAGACGTAGGGGCTAGGCAAGCTGGAAGGCTCGGTCGTGTCAAAGAATACGCCCAACATGGCAAAATCAATCTGATTGGGTAGGGAATATGACAATCAACAACATCGTCCCCATTTGATTCAACAGCAGAGAGGATTCACTCGGTATTTTGAAGGCATCTGGGATTTTTCACCCAAGACGGCACAGGTGCACAATCTGATAGGAAAAAAAAAAAGCTAATTGATGTGAGCTGCACTGAAACCAGTGCCACCGAGGGAGAGAGTAGCATCAAATTACGTTAATATACTGATATAAATTAACTTGATATATAGCATTAATGATGAAAAAGATATATAAAACTAGGACTGCTAGCAGTCACACAAGGTATTCACACCCCTGTGACTGGCCTTTTCCGACAATATGCAGTGGCACGTCAGTAGGGGTCATTGACATAAGTGTCCCAAAGGAGATTCTGAGTGAATCCGAGTCAGAGAAAATTCCATTTATATGTATTTTAGAGCATTAGCGGTTATTTGAGCACTGGCGCTTGGCCTAGAATTTATTAAATTGACTCTCTGAAGTCATTTTTGGAGATATCAACCCGATATGCGTACCTCTTAAGGGTGCTTCGGGTACATTGTGAAGTGGAATAGATATTGAGTGAAAATTTACATTTTTCGGCCATCTCTTATTTGTTTTTTCCGCCAAACACATTTTTATCAGACATGTCCATAGAGCATATGTATTACGTTGTTGGTCATTTGATCCTGTGGTTCTTTTTAATAATATTTTTTCCAAAATGTCACATGTCGCGTGTTTGAATGTGTCCTAAAAGTATAGCGCCCTCTATGGGTGAATCGCTCCCACATTTCCTGGAGGTCTTAGTGACCGGGATACGTATGTCGTTGACACATTTTAATGGCGCATTTCCACTGGGGGTATGCTTCGGACCCAGCATGCAGTAGTGAGGGTGCGGTATAGCCCAGCTCAGTTACGGCTCGCGTTTCCACCAATGCCAGTTCCCTTATGGTAGGGCGGGGTTTAAGCCGGACAGCGAGAGCCACGGCAGCTACGTATGCATCGTGATTTCATAGCAGCCTGACACAGTGTAGCCTGCTCATAAATCCAAGGAAAAAGAAGAACGCACACAATGAACAATGAGCAACAATGTAGGACGTCCAGGAAGGAAGGCAAACTTTTGCGAGACATTTTCTTCAATAAACGAAGCTTTCACCGTTGTCCAGAAAAACCTTGCTGGTACTTTTTGTTTTCCTGTCGCACGGAAGGGACGATTCAACCAATCAACGCACGGTGTGTGTAGCTCAAACTTACCGGCACCCTTTCAGGCGTCTCAACGGAGGAATACTGCGAGACGAGTACGGCTCAATACGGCTCGGTCCGGATCACGTCCACTTTTGGCGGTGGAAACGCGACCCATGCCGCACCTTTGCAGACTGAACCGACCCGCACCGTCCTGTGGAAATTCGCCATAAATAAGGGGAGTGAACTATAAGCATTTCAAATAAAAAAATAAATACAAATAAAATAGCTAACCACAGATACTCTGTGAATACCTAATTATTATAAAAATATAATTGTATGATTCTGACCATCTCTAGGCCAGCAGACAAGTCCTTGCTGGCTCTGAAGGCCCACCACTGGATGAGAGTGGTGAGGAAAAGCAGGTTGCGAGCAATAGACTGAAGGTGAGAGGTGGTTGGTCAGGTGGTTGGGCATGTGGTCAGGTGGTTGTTGTTGCAGGTGGTGGTGAAGTAGGGTTGTACCTCATTGGGAGAGAGGATGAAAAGGAAGTTCAGGCAGGAGATGAAAAGCTGGCTGTAGGAAAGGTGGTGTCAGCAGGTTGTTGGGAAAACGAGGAGGGTACTTCATCAATCTTTTTCTACAAGGTAGCTCACAAAATGGCTTGGAAGTAGGGTGGCGGGCGAGCGGAGGGATCAAGCAGGGTAGAGGTAGGGTATTGAATGAAATAGCTTTCAGCTATATATGAGGCAGTACAAGAGGAGAGCAGATGGCAGGCAAGAGGGATTTAGGGCTGCTTGGATTCGATACAGGCTCTCTCAGCCGCCCTTAGGGGGGTTCTGTCGTTAAGCAGCGAGTCTGACAACCCCAGAGCTGGAGGGGTCGGGCTGGGCTGCCAATAGGAGAGGACAGAGAGAATCCAGAGAGGAGGGCAAAGTGGAGAGAAGAGTAGTAAAGAGAAGCACCAGCGGGGGGGGGGGGGGTGGGGGGGCGCGGGGCGCATCTTCAGGGATGTTTGACAGGACGAGGTCCATTTCCTCTGGAGGACCTGGTGTGCAGGAACAGCCATGTTTAATTTGACTGGGTAAGTTACAGATACATCATGAAATTTAAAAGGAGTGCAGTAGAGAAGGGGAGATGGAGGGATGATTTCAATTTGGACCCAGTGCAGGCTAGGTCAAGTCAAGTCAGTTTTATTTATATAGCAGACTTAACAGACAGGTCAAACAGCAGTTGACCCAAAGTGCTTCCCAGTATAAGATAATTATGGCAGTGTACAAAAGTACAAAGACTCAGGTGCCTCACAGTTAAGATAAGTCAAGAAAATAAAAAAGGGATTAGAAATGCAAACAAATACAAAATATTAATATAATAATAAAACAGCAACATTTAAATTAGCTAGCGAGAATGGATGATGAAGCAGAAATAGTGGAGAGGGTTTGGGGAGGGCAAGAGGGGGGCATAGTCTTAACTTGGGGTAAAAGCAAGAGTAAAAAGATGGGATTTTAACTTAAAACTGGCAATAGTGGGGCTGGACCTGAGCTGAAAGGGGAGGTTGTTCCAGAGACTAAGGTGTTCAGATGATGACACAAGTGACCTAGATGTGGAGTATGGAGTCAGCAGATCAGCAATATATGATGCAAACCCATCTAGGGCTTTAAAAACAAAAAGTACAATTTTAAAATCAATTCTAAATTTTAAATGGGTAGCCAGTGAAGTTGAGCAAGGATGGGGGAGATGTGTCCTTTCTTCTTAGTAGAGGTGTGTGGGTGAAGGAGTAGGCTGAGGAGAGGGCTGCAGAGGTGGACGAGGAGTCTGGTGTGATCCAAGTCTCAGTGAGAGCAAAGAAGTCCAGGGATCCCCAGGAGGCATAGCCGGAGATTAACTCAGTCTTGCGGGTAGCTGACTGACTAACACCCCTTCAACTATGTACAATTAGATTATGTCTAGAGCAGCACAAAATGAGACAAAAAGTGTTCAACCCAGACAGTGCACCGTCATGGAGAGATTCCTACTTAGGAAAGTAAATATCCACAACCTAATTCAAGCGGTCCTTGATATTCACAAAGTCAAAATGCAAACAAAAGAATGCATAATGTGCAATCATAGTAAGTCTGCTAACACCGCAACAAGAATGTAGGATTAGATCAAATCCACCAAGCCATTACAGCAGCACACAATTAGACAAAAATGTTTTCAAACCAATACAGCAGTCGAAGCACCATCAAGCAGAGAATGGCTAATTATGAAGGTAAATGTATACTCGGCTTAATGCAAGCATTCCTTGAATTAGGATATCCCCAGAAATCCAGATTCACACAATTCAAGTTTATATAGATACATCTGCCTTGAATAGAATAGACGATTTCTTCCAAAGTAGTAAATATTGGGCAATACCCCCTCTTTCTTTGGGTCAAAACTAAAGCAAAGCAAAGGGAAGGGAAGACATGATAAGATAAGAAATCAAGGTTAACGCCAGCCTCACGCTTATCTGTAACACTCTGCATTATCCTGTTCCACATGCGCTAGGAAACCGCTTCAATCCTTGCTCGCTTTTCTAAATACATTTCACTGCAGGGGTCATTGATTTCCAACCAAGTAAATAAATAGTAAGAGGCTCCTATACGGGCGTTTAATGTTTTCTAATGGTACACATCAGTCAGTGTCCTAAGTGGGTCAGCGTACCTGCACACAGCGCTGTTATCTGCAGGACGCTGCTTTAATAGGATCGGGCGTCGTGCGAGATGTAGTGCACACCGGAGCGCAGCAGGCCACAAGGTGGTTGAGTTTCGGTCGCCCGAGATTTTCTCACCCGGTTTTGAGGTGTCAAGGTGTGAGCATATAGAGGTTGACAGATCCACCACATGCTATAGAAAAAGTGGTTCCCAACCCTTGACTCTAGATGTACCTCTATCAACGAAAAACATATGCTGGAATGCATAAAGCGACACTACTTTTAAAATAATAACAAGCCATAATACCATTTGGACAAACAGTATTTATTGTATACTTATTTGCATCTATCTATATAATTAGTTATGTCTGTCTCAAGAACATAATTCCACGTACCACCAGCAGTACCCTCGGTGTCCACAGTTGGAATTCTGCCACAGGTTGTAAACGCTGCCATAGAGCATGTGAACACGCTCACTGACTCAGATTGCGATCGCATACATTTTCCTCACAACATTCACCCTTGAGTTCCACCCTGCTGAAGATCTCTCATTTCCTGCTCCTATTGCCCCATTAGCGATGGGAGGGACGTCATGCTGGCTGGTCCTCACTCACAAGCCTCTTAACCACTGCTGTCTTCCGCCACTCTTTCCTCCTTACTTTCATCCCTTCCTCTCGCCTCTGTTCACCTGGAAGTGGCCGCTGGCTCTTTATCAGCAAGCCACAGCATGGCTGGGGCATGCCACAAGCCCACCATCCCATCATTTTATCGTCAACCCGGTTTCCCTTCTGTTCAACCCTCCATTGCTCTCATCTGCACCTCCCCAACCTCCCTGTGCTGAGCTCTGGCAGGAAGATCCAGCCTGTAGCACACCGAGCCTATCATCATGCCTTCCAACACTGTCCTCTTCACCCTCACTCGCTCGCTCTCTCTGGCTTTCTCTCTCACTCTTGCTCTCGCTCTCTCTGGTTTGCTTTCTCTTTCTTTCTTTCTTTTTCTCTTTCTTTCTTTCTTTCTTTCTCTCTCCTGGCCTTGCGTGTGTGTGTGTGTGTGTGTGTGAGAGATATATATATATATATATATATTATTATTTTTTTGTGACATATACTCCCTCTCCTTCAGTTCCTCAGCCATTCCATCTGCCAGTCAAACACACTAATTCCCCAGACACCCCTGCTGGCCATGGCTCACTTTAACCCGACCCGAGCTGACCTGGACCCACATGTGCAGAACGAGGCATCACCCAACAAAAACCATGTAGCAGCAGAGATGAAAAATATATGTGTTTCAGAGAACACACTGGCACAGGGCTGGCACGCGTGAGGCAGCTGGGAGCTGTGCTTGTGGCAGCTGGGAGCTGTGCTTGTGGCAAGATATGCAGCGTCACATTCATCTGCATCTCCCATTAGGCATGTCTGGCAGTCACTGCGGTGGATTTAGTTCCTTGGTCGGTCTCTCCTCGGATGGCTGGTGCTCTGGCAGAGAGTGGTGCAATTGATTCCTAAATGGCTTAATGAGCTGGTAAAGTGGGGGAAATGGCATGGAGAGATGGATCACAGCATGGCACATTTAGACGCCGCAAAGTGCCGTCGAGATGGATTTTTGATTAATACAATTGGGAGGTTGTATTCACAAAGCCCAATCTAAGGAGTCATGTTCAATCACTCGCATAACAAATGCAATGCACAGGAACGAAACAACGAAAAAACGAAAATAAGTTTATAAAATCAGTAGTAGTAACAGTGTCCCTTAGAAAACAACCATACAGAGGACATCTCTCTCACTCTCACTCACTCTTATCCTCTCTCAGATGGTTCCGAGCATCACTAGGAAGTGTTCCCTGACCTTTAGTTTTAATGACACACACACACACACACACACACACACACACACACACACACACACACACACACACACACACACACACACACACACACACACACACAACACTACACCTCATATCTCCTAATTCATCCCGGAGTATCATCCTCCCGCCTGCTGGCGACTCGGTGGCGTCTGGACACTTAAAATGATGCACACTCCACGAGGAGGTGCCAGCAAAAGTGAAATGGCTGCTTAGTCATGCTGCTGCTGAGACCCTTGGGAGATCCTTCTACGTGCTGCAAGAGCGATGCTCGCCCCTGTCCCCTCTTTCCTTTGACGAGGGTTAGTACATGTGGTGGCAAAATGTGCTTTCAACTCAAATAAATTTGAAACGGTCAGATGAAAAAAAAATGTCATACATTTTGACCCCCTTCTTCTTTTCACGCTATCAAAATGCCCTAGTGAACGTTTTGAATGATCTCCAGAGCGCAGTCCCCAACCACAGCGCAAGCCATTTGTGGAGGATGTGCTGCAAACCGATGGGGATTTGCGAGAATTCAAGCTCTTTTGGGCTCTGGAAGCCTGCCTGTATGGCGCGGGGACCAACTGGGCCTGTTGGTGTTGCGTCGTAAACAGACTAATGTGATTAACCAACAGCCTGGAGAGCCATCCCCTAACCGAGCCTCATCTCGCAGCCCTGCAACATGCAGACCCTCTCCTCATCAATCACACCACCACGTCTTCCAACACATCACATCATGGCTCAACGTGTGTGTGTGTGTGTGTGTGTGTGTGTGTGTGTGTGTGTGTGTGTGTGTGTGTGTGTGTGTGTGTGTGTGTGTGTGTGTGTGTGTGTGTGTGTGTGTGTGTGTGTGTGTGTGTGTGTGTGTGTGTGTGTGAGATCCCACTGTGGTGGGGGCTGCTGTGCTCAAACGTGGTGTGAAGACCCATCGATCACAGTAATCCAATGAGACAGATTATTAGATCATTAAGTTGAGTTAGCTAGGACCTGTCAGATTTAAAATGCCACCATTTAATCTATCTACATTTAGGTCACTGTGGATCCAGCGTGAAGCCTTTAAGGGGAAGTGAACCCGAACCAGTTTCTTAAAATTTGATAAACGTGGTTATATTCCTTATAGGGGTGGGAATCTCTTGGCACCTCACAATTCGATTCCAATTCAGAGGTCAACAATTCGATTCTAAAACGTTTATCGATGCATCTCGATGCAACAATTTTTTTTTAATGTACATTTGAATGTACATTTTCTTTAATGTACATTTGAAAAATATATACATACACATCTGAGTTTGCTACTCAGAGTTTGCTAATCACGTCCTACTAGTATGATGATCATTAAAGACAATCAACAGAGGAATTACCCTATCTAATATTGTATATTAGATAAAGTCGGTTCTCTGCGCAGAGAACCCGCAGGCAGAAAGGAGTTTTCTGTAACGCTCTGCAGCAGGCAAACAAATTGAATTAAAAAAATAATAATAATTTTTTTTTTTTGTTGTTTGTTTCAGATTATTAATTTTTCTGCAGCGAGACGGAATCGCTATAGAGCATCGAGATGCTTCGAAGAATCTATTATTTTTCTCACCCCTTCCTTATGAGTTTGTCAACATGGTAATCTATGCCAGTAGTAAAATCATGTTTTTGCAGTATCCGCCCAGCAGTTTGTGAACGTTCCACTCACTAAACACTTGAGCCTTTTTAGCACAGTCTGTGCAGTAGTTGATGTTGATGGACGCGTCCGAGAGAGTACACTTATATAGTGGCGTTATACTTACAGTATAACGCCACGGTGTGTTTGTGGATGTGTGGGCAGCGGTTTATTTTGATGTTTACGTACGAGAAAGGGTACCCCCCCCCCCATTGTCTCCTTTCTAGAACCCTCAGCCCAAAACATTTTCTTTAAAGGAGACATATTATGGTGTAAACATAGTACGGTATATGAGTTCCAGAAAACATGTTTTTGAAGCTGTTTGCTGGAAATAGCTTTTAGGAAAAAAAAAAAATAATAATAAATATAGCAATGTGGGGGTCAAGCAGAATAGGACTCCATACACAAATTTTGGCGGTCAGGTGGCTGCATGATGACTGTCTTTGTAATTTCACTTACAATGAAAGCTATTGGCAAATGGTTATCACTATGAAAATACATTGAAGTTGCTTTCTAAGGGCTGGAATAGACTTGCTGCTAACAAGGCATACACCTACGGTTCAAGGCTGCCGTACGTATTCTGCGGTTGTTTGGTGCGTTCATCGTGCACGTTGTCGCAAGGTAACACGACACGTCCGCAAACAGAATAGAACAGAGTATCCACAGCAACAAGATAGATCTACGTCAGACACACGGCCTTCAGCACTTTTGACAAGTTTCACGTCAAAAAATAAAAGATCAACTGAGATGTGATCACACTCGTTGTGGTTTTAGAGCCCCCCAAAGGTCAAATGTTACCAAATGACTTGGGCATCATCAGGATAGGGTCATAAGACTATGAGCCAAGTTTGGTTTGGATACATGAAGGCCTTGTCGAGATATGAGCTCACTTCCTGTTTGACGTCCCCCTGAGGTCAAAGGTTACCAAATTGTTTGGGTGTCCCCGGGATGATGTCATGAGTATGTACCAAGTTTGGCTATGATATGTTAAAGAGTTGCTGAGAACAGGCTTACTTCCTGTTTGGCAGCTTCGCCGTGAAGTTTAATTGGCTGTCACGGCCAAACGGTTCTGAATTTGAAAAAGCAGTTTGACACATTTGTTCAGCTTGGTCTGAAGATCATATCTGGTAAGTTTCATGAAGATTGGACCAAATTTGTGTTCTGTGGACATGTACTATTGATTTTGACAACTTTCAACATGACGGCCAAATTCTGATCTTTCCTTCAGAAATAGTTTATTAGCTATATGGAGAGGTCTGACAGTATCACCAGACATTAAAAATAAGTTTGAAATATGCTCATGTGAAGTGAGGACGGCCAAAAGCTATGTGTGCCTCGGATGATATTATGAATCATAAAGACTGCGTCTGACGTCTCTGGTACTTCCAAGTAAAGTGGGGGTTATCTCGGCCATGGTTGAGAAGAACTGGGGGTAAGGAACTTTGGCTTTGACTCTCCGGACTCTCTAAAGTCCGGATTGAACCGCGACGTGGAGGAGAAAGGGATTGTACTCCCAGAGCTGAGCTGCCAGTCTGCCGGCGGGGGGAGCTTGGCAGCAGTCCGGCATCGCTCGTCTGCTGGTCCACAAAATCGTATCTATGCTCTGATTGGAGGCGGATGGGGAAGTGGGTGGTAATATGCAAATGTGCCTGCTTCCTACGTAGGAGTGGGAGCCGAAACGGACTCGCCCGTTGGGTAACTGTAGCCGGGTTCTTTCAGAAATGCATATCTCACTCAAAAAAAGCATGTACAGACTTATTTCAAAGTTTCTATGCGTGTGGCAGCACCAGAGACCCAAAACAACACCCCAAATCCCAGGAAAAGTGTTGTTTTCTTAATATGTCCCCTTTAATCAAATTTTCCAAAACCTTAAGCCTTTACACACAATATATATGGATGGATGGATGGATAAGTACAATTGTTAGTAGTTGTTTTTTTTGTGTGACTCTTTCAACGGCATGCAGTCTGTGCTTTTATTGTAATTTGTGAGACGGGTTAATGGGAAAGATCAGATGAAGTGCTGTTCAGTACAATACTTACTCATTAGTCTCCTTACATCAGGTAGGCCGCTGGCTGTGCTGAAGGGACGAGACTGCACATAAACGTGTCTGATAGAGTGTGTGACAGAGAGGATTCTAGAGAGCCCTTTCCCATGTTCAGTCCTAGGCGCAAGATCAGCGGCACTCATTTTCACTTATCCTCTCTGGTGTGTGTGTGTGTGTGTGTGTGCGCGCATGCGTGTCCATTGAGTTCACGGTGGTGCACAGCTGGGTTGAGCCTAACCCCAGCCTAACCCGCCCCCCGCCCCCTGCCCTGGCTGTGGGGTGGGCAGACCATGGCATGACTCCATGGCTCTGGAGGAGGTTGAGTCCCACCGAGGCTGTTACAGGAGCAGCATGGGACTCAGCGCTGTTTATTCTGGGAGGTAGCAGGGAGAGGGCGGTGCTGTCGATGGGCTTTTTTACGGGCCCTGTCATTTCGCACCTCATTCCCCATCTCACAGCAGCCCCCCTATCCCTACTGCTGAACCAGAGAGATCCCGTCCACAGTCTCCTGGTGTCCATCCCGCTCAATCTCTCGCCCTTCATATACGTCTCTTCTTCCCGGTATTCCGTGAGACTCCAATGTTCTCTGCACTGTTCCTACGTTTCCTGTTGGTGCTAGAAAAAAACCCTGAAGAAAAAAAACCTTGACAGTTGAGACTGTGCAGTGAGGGTGTTTGCAAAAGGTCAAAGGAGATATACACTCTGACCCCTCCCACATTTCGACCTGCCTCTACCACCGCTGGGAGCTCCCTGCTGCCAGAACCTTACAGCCTTTCAATATTGCTGATTTATTTATTTTTATACCTACAGCCCTATTCAATACGGCTTCTCTGCACACGCTCTCAGGCCACAGCAGGTGTCTCGGCCGTATCGGCCCTTATCTCTGCACTCTTGTCATTTTCTCTCCAAAGCCTTTCCAACACCCACGTTCACTTATCTGTCCCCGAACCTCACTCCCTCGCTCGCTCGCTCGCTCTCTCTCTCTCTCCCCCGGTAGCCCCCTTATCGCTGTGCTTCATCTGCTGCTCTTATTTGTTCCATTTTAATACACTGTGTTGTTGGGTTTGTTGGCACGCACGCACGCGCACGCACTTCTACTTTATCCCTTGCACACACACTCACACACTTACCAAGATTGTGTCAACGTCTCGTAAATTGGGTTGATATTATTCTTCGATGAAGAAAGTGTAACGAGAACTGTTCCTTAATTGGCAATTTCTTTGCCCCTAAATAAGCAGGACCAAATGTGTCGTATTGATTGGGTTTGCCTTGGTGTTCATTAATACTTCTTCGGGCTGACTCGCCTTTTAAGTAGGATCACGGGTGATTAGGGAACTAAGCTACCCCCTTGATGTGCTGCCGCAACACATACACACACACACACACACACACACACACACACACACACACACACACACACACACACACACACACACACACACACACACACACACACACCTCTCCTTCTGCCTCTGTCTCCATCATACCCCTATAACGGATACATACACTGATTCATTCTAACAGGCTTCATGAAAAAGACAGCAGGTCACCCAGTCATGTCCACGAGCGAGAGTGTTGATGTATCCAGTCGGATGGCAGGTTGTTGTGTTGTGTGTTGAAACACACTCATCAGTTTCCTCACAGGGATCTGATTGCTCCCTAACGACCGGGAATCAATTAGCATAGCGAGTACCGCTCCACTGATTGGTCATAAATCAAAATCTCACTCTGTAATCTGTCTCTCATTTAGGATTTGCAGTTATCTCAACTTTCTGTGTGGTTGTGTGTGTGTGTGTGTGTGTGTGTGTGTGCGTTTGCATGTGGAGTGCAAGTCTGCCTGTATGTGTGTGGGGGCCAAATCATTTGAGGAAGTGGTGGTTTCCAAGGGCGGAGGCATTGTGAGCCCAGTTTGATAATGACATTAATTAAACTAACTACAAAGGAATGAAGGCGAGCTTGAGATGCCAGCAGGCGGTCCAAATCCCAATAGGGACCACACACACACAGTGTGAAAATCATTGCGGTTGTAGTCATTGTGTTGTTGAATCTTTTTCAATCTGCAGAATATGAAGGAGAAAGCGAAAACCTTTTGCTAGCCGCTGCTGTGTTCCTCCCCATGGCTCACCCGTTCTTCATCTAGGGAAATGGCTAACTTTATCACAGTCAGGCTCCAGGAACAAAGCGCAGCGGGCAATCTTTTTTTTGCAATTCATCCGGCGGAAGTGTTCACGTCTGTGTCCGCCCAATTGCCCAAAGCGATTTTGGCGCAGTCGATCGATGACGCTCTGCCCCCGCACACGATGCGGCCAGGGAATGGACTTTAGTCATGTTTTGTTTGTCCCTCTTGTTCGTTCTGCATACCTGCTGTACTTTCGATTCACATGGGGTGGTGCTGTTGCGGTCCCAGTGGCCCCCCCCCCCCCCCCCCCCCGTGGCTCTTGGTGCCGCTGGTGGTATCTGAAGCGGTGTGTCTGCCTCTGCCATTAATGCTCCTCTCCTCTCCTCCCTGCCCCAGCTGGCCCTGGAGGACCCGGTGCACAGCGTGTCCCTGCAGCAGTACGTCTACGAGAAGCTGAAGGCCCAGCAGGCGCTGATGGGGGACCAGGCCTTCGGGGTGCTGATGGAGACGGTGGACACGGAGATCGTCCGGCAGCTCCAGGAGTTCCTGCGAGGCCTCTGAGATGAAGTGCACCCCCCCCAACACACACACGCACGCACGCACGCGCACACACACACACACACACACACACACACACACACACACACACACACACACACACACACACACACACACACACACACACACACACACAGACACACAGCCACACAGACACAGCCACACACACACGTGTGTGATATCTGTCATCTACTGGAAGGGCAGAGGACATCGGACCCCTACAAACACCCTGCCCCCTAGTTCAGCCTTATCAATATTCTGATTGGACCATGACTACCATCTGCAGCTTTACTCCTCCCACTTCTATCCTGAACCCCAAATGAATTAGCTTTGATGTTCCTTGACCCAACTCGCATCCTAGCTACACACAAGCATCATTGTGGTTGTTTTTAGCCCCGGACAAACCTTCAAGTCCCCGTTAAAGTACCCTAGAGCTTCCATTCCTGTACTCTTGCGCCGTTAAATTCCCTGTAGTTTAAGAAGAAGGGATAGAATTGTGGAGATGTGGAGGAAATGCAAAACAAACAAATCTGTGTGTGTGTGTGTGTATGCGTGTGAGAATAGATGTAGGATGCAGAATGAAATAGCGGAAAAGGAAATTGTTGCCAGAAGGGGCGCCACAGACTTTCTTATGGAGAAAACCAAACGGCTCGCAGGTTGAAGTGTGGATGGCCTCCACTTGAAGGACCGAAGCAGTGTTTACAGAACCCATATCTCACAGAAGAGTTTCACAAAAAAAAAGTCATTTTGTACATATGTTATGAACGAATGCGTGATGAGGTTTGGATTTTAGTTTGCTTTTATTTCTTCGTTTGTTCTCACCAATTTGATATTTTCTTATTAACCGAGTTCAAGTGACTACTGAGAGATCTAGAGACGCATCTTTTATTTTTTATTTGGGAGGGGGGCATTCATTGACTTAACTGGGTGATTCACAGTGGTTGATTTGTAAGAACCACGTTTGTATTTGTAATATTTCCTGCTGCTAATTCATGGTGTGTCAGAGCACTTTAATAACCAAAATAAGTGATGTTCAGAACGCCTTGGTCTTTCTCTTGGTGTCACACCTCCACCAGGAGGCGCTGAAGCGAAATCGAGTTTTATTTCATTTAACATTTTTCATAGTTTTGTTTAATGATAGCATACACATGGCAACTATGTTATCCTTCACAGCGTGTACAGTAAAAGCCAGCTACGCACACCAGGCCATACATTAGTGATTAGGCAGTACCCAGTTAGACAAATATAGATCAAGACAAATGTTATAGTCCACTAATGTGTGTTGAGATGTTTGGTAGAACCCAAACCATTTAATCATGACTAGAATCAATTGACGACACATTGGATTATCTGAGTCTGGCAAGTCTGTGGTATATATTAAAACACATTTTCTTTTATTTAGGGATAATTTGTTTTATTTTTATGAAATTCAATCTATATGTAACTGAACGCAATTGCCGATGTGAATCAGATTGAAAATATACGATCAGAATGTATGTTATTATTATTACGCTTGAAGCCTTATCTGTCATTATGGTGGCCTGGGTGAAAGGGGACTTTCATTTCATCTATTTTCGAGCTACACTATAGAGGGTTTTATTATTTCGTTTTCATTTTACAGTTTGTGTAGAGAAGGCTAGACAATGTTTTACAACACAGCATGCACCAGAGGCAATTTTTGGTTTACTGAATTTCCTGGTATAGCAGGAGTGCATCTTTGTTTCTTTTTTTTTGCGTTTCAAACCCTTCAATAAAAGTCATTACTCTACCAAAATGTTTCACTCCTGACATTCACAAACCACATCAAATAAATCCCATCTGCAAATAGTCTGACAGACAATATACTTTTGAGCAATATTTCTTCCAGGGATTTCATCGGGGGGTTTGTTGACAATAAGAATAACTACAAACGATGGATCATGGGGCTTGGATCAAGAGAAAATCTAGTTTAGGGCAGTTGGTGGCACTGAGATTCTCTAGCTTACTGTGTAACCCAGAGACGTGCGCAGTGTTGGTCTTATCAACTTACTCCCAATGCCACAAGTGACAGGCCATGTATCCAGGAAATGGGTGGCCGAGGCAAAAGGCATTCACTGTCTGCTTCCTAATGACCGTACAAGGAGCCCATATGTTGCAATGCATCAAATCCTATTGCATGCAGCGATCCATCACCATAACACAAAACTCAATGTTAATGGGATCGACTGAGATGTGAGTAAGGGAGATTAAATGTTATTTGTGTTTGCTTCCGTTGACCTGTCCAGTGTGCACCAAGAAGATGAATAACTGGTTTTAGGGCATAAGATTAAAAGGATCAAGTTTGAACAACACTAGTTTGTTGGAGGTTTCTGTGTCTTAGCAATTGAAATGAGGGAGCACAGTTAAAAATTGTGGCAATCCTTTGAGTTTTTCTTCAGTTTGTGTGCTGTAAGTAATTCACATTTACCATGGTGTGGTGTTTTTCATACTGAAAACTAAAGTGTTAAATAGATAAGCTATTTGTTGAACAGATGCATCGACTGACACTAATGGCTAGCCAAGTCATCACTACCTCATGGGACCTTAAGCTCATATCACCAGTCTTCTAAGTGTTCTAAGTGTTATTCTAAGTAAGTGTCATTGATGTCACCTTAATATGTAAATAGGAATCTGCTTCACAAACTTCACAAAATAGCGGCTATTACATTATTATTATAAGCTTGTCTGTGCAGATAGTGAAAGTGAACAAAAGAAAAGAAAAGTGAATATTCTTCAACAGCAAATTAGATTTTTTACCTCAAGTTCAGAAAATATGATTTCCCTCTTGGTCAATCCTCTGTACCCCAGATTAATTTTATTCAATTATAAGGAAAGGGAAGGAAAGTGATTTGGAGGGGGTGGATGGCTGCATCCCTGTCTCCCCCCAGGCTGTATGGCTCCAGTCGGCCTCTTCAGACCACGTAGAAGACCCCCTCCACCCCCTGCCGCAGCACTTCTGTTCCACCTCTTTCATATTCTTGTATCAGTGAAACATGTTTACATTGTCTCCTTATTGTATGGTCCCTTATTGTCTAATTTCCAGGTAGACCAATTAAGCTATGGTAATGTTTTAAACTGTGATGGGATTTGTCATGGTTATCAGCTAGAATATCATATATTGTATATTTTGTAACACTTACTAGCTTTAGTTAATCAAAGGCAATGAACTTGAAAAGCGTTTTTTGATTATGTGTGAAAGCTTATACTTTTTCTATTTTGTTTATTTGCCTTTTTCTTCGGTAGTTCCGGAATCAAAAGACGAGGAACATTTTGAGATATGGGGTGATATCCATTTGTATACCTTTGACTTTAATGTTTCAGACAATAGAAACCCTTCTATAATCCTATTGACTAACTGAGGTTTTCTAATGAGGTCTTTCAGGAGTTTGATCGTAGTGAACTGGATATTGATGACGCTTCCTGCTAATATTGACCATCTTCCAACATAACTCATCAAGTTAACTCAAGTAAAGAAAACACATTTTTGCTTTTCGTCTTGAAATAAAGAAATAACTTTGTGCAGAAAATATCTTGATACTCATTTTATCTGAAAATATACATACACCAAAATCTAACTTTGGTGTTGCTTGACCTCAATGGCCCTGAATTTAAAGGACAGCATATATCAAACGCCTCCTACAGTAGAGGTATAGAGCTGGGTACATACCCTACTCCTCCTAAAGTAGAGGTACAGAGCTGGGTACATACCCTACTCCTCCTAGAGGTATAGAGCTGGTACACCCTATTCCACTTATGGATGTATTAGTGCTAGGTACAAACCACTCCCTCACAGTAGATGAAGAACTGGGTACATGCTGGGTACTGGCTACATACCCAGATGTATAGAGCTGCTAGATGTTTACAGCTGCAGGTAAATTCCCTATTCTCCTACGTCTCCTCAGTAGAAGTAGTACATTGTATTTTTACCCAAAATTTGCTGTTGCTCAGGCACCAAATAGTGGTGAGTCAATCCATTTAAAAGCCACTAAATGGCTGTTTAAAGAGATGATTTGAGTGCAAAGTTGATTGTCCACCACTGGGCACACTGCCAGGTGGTAATTGCTGCCAAGAACATTAGCATTAGCGGCTGTGGGCCGTGCCTTTTACTGTCAGAATATATTTAGCTGTTATAGGAGCAGCCACCGCGACAAGATCCATGGCCTCCGCGCTGGAAGTTTGGTGGGAGGGTGGCTCTGACCTTCAGTATAGTGTAGTGGCTGCTTCTCCACTTTCTTCTGGAGCCATATAGCTGAGAATATGCATGATACATACTACTTATTCTGAAGGTTAATGCATTCAATTTACACATGTGATGGTAAGTATGTACCATGAATAAATCATGATCCCACTCCGAAGAAAGCCGTTTTTGTAGTTTATCTGATGAAAGTGTATTGTGTGGTTATCTTGAGCTCCTGGGTCCATGGGTCACGAGGGTCAGGAGTCCACAACAGCTATACAGGTCCTCAATTTGAGCTCAAGTCGACCTATATGACAAGCCGTTAGGTGGCCATGTGTGTTTGCTCTACGGTTTACTGTTCAATGTTCAAATGTTGAATAAAGCCTGTTTTCAGCCAAGGGTAATTTCAGTGTTGGATAGTACAGATGATGGATTGGTCCACAAAAAGTCACCCCAAAGGTAAACTGATAAGGCGTGTTCAAAACAGAGCTCTGGAACTCCTATTGGTTGTCGTGTGGCACTAAGATGTCTGTCTATCAGCTAACAGCGCTTTGATCGCAGACGTCGCTGCAAGGTGAGTGAGGGACCGGAGACCAGTCTGAGCTGGAGGGATGCACACTCTGGAGTTTGACCTTCACTGTGATAGTAGTCACAGCGTGTGTGCGTGTGTGTTCGTGCGTGCGTGCGTGCGTGTGTGTGTGTGTGTGGTTGGTACGTATTATCTTAAACAGAGCTGCCAACTTTTGGGTTGGGGGGGGGGGTTGTTATGTGTTTCTACATTAAAGGCACTGTGGCAATAACACGTTACACTCTGACAGAGAGTCATTCGAGGAAATAGGAAATGAATAATTGCCACTTGTTAAAATGACAATTGCATGCCAATGTATTATAAGAAAACATACAGGCCTGTATCGCAGTACCCGGCTGCATTTGAAGTAAAAAAAACTCTAATAAACTCTAATTTGCCGCTCAATAATAGCAAGCGCTAATGTTTATAAAATGAATGTATATGTTTTAGGGAAGAACATAATTATATTTTGGATGGGAGGATCACCGACGGATTATCCTAGCTGTGGCACATTAACTCTGTGTTTTTCGGTCTCACCGGGGTCGTGTGAATCGAGGTGTGCGTTGCGGGGCCCACTGGCCGTTATTAAGTGTGTATCATAAATATATCCTCATAGTTGTGTGTCGGGCGGCAGAAGATGGCGCTACGCTGCGGTCCCGGAGAGGAAGGGCATTAAGTGCCAAAGCTGTGTTTGGGAGGCGCTCGTCACAATGTGATTTTTTGTAATTCCTTCCCCCTCAGCGCTCTGTTAATCTCTGCGCTTCGAAACACAGTCGGTGCTCCCAGGAATAAACAAACAAACAAACCAACAAGAGCGTGCTCTGGGCCCAGTTCTGTCACACGCAGCACGGCGCTGCAGACGGCTCCCCGCGCGCATCGCATGAGCAAAGGGAGACAGCTGAGCAGCGGGCACGTGCGCCTTCACCTTCATGTTGTAACAGTGGTCGTCCTTGTGTTACGCACGCATGCACATACACACGCACACACACATACACACTCACATACCTAAATGCGCGCATGCACACTCTCTCTCACACACACACACACACACACACACACACACACACACACACACACACACTCACACAAACCCATGCACACGCACACTTACAAACAACAACGGTCCCCCCCCTTCTATCCAGTTTGCTGTGTCTCTCTGTGTTGGTGGCTGATTACTATTAGAAGGGAAAGCTGTTGGAAGACAAGAGACATCTTTTATTCACAAGGAGCACGTGTAATGGAACAACCCAGCTCCTCCTAGAGCACTCCCTCTAACCTAAAGGAAGTCTAACGCTTCCGCAAAAATGCTGTTTATTGTGTGGCAGGCAGATATTAGACACAAACAAAACCCCACGTGTTTGAGTCCCTTTGGGTCGTTGTTAGGCTGCCTGTCACACCATCTGGAGGACAATACAAATGTATTATATCTTTCTAGTCTTTCCACAAAGAGACAGAAAGAAAGAGATTCTTATCGCGTGGTAAGAATGTTTGTTTGATGGTTTATCTCCCTCACCACAGCTATAATTACAAAATAGAGAACAGTTTCAGGCATTACAGCATCCAGCCAATCAAAGGCTCCCCCCCACCCACCCTCATGGTAACCCGTGACAACAAGTGGAGCTGTTGCACCCTTACAGGCCAGCTCCTGTCCTGGCACCCGGCTGGGACGTCTGAGGGGGACTTCACCTTCACCCTCTCATCAACAGCGTGATTCGTTTGTATCATGGTTGGGGTCTGTGTGTGAACTCCATAGTTATGCAAGACAAAGATAAGGATGTTATGATGAGGGGAATATTTACATTGCCGTTTCTATTACTAGCCATGGGGAGGTTCGATTTCAAATATAATTATGTCTCTGACTCCATTGTCATGCAACTCCATCTCGCTTGGATTCCCCGGGGGCTGCAAGGTGACTAATCATTTAATGAGAGGATTTAATTATGTTGTTAGAATCGTCTGCAAAAAACGTCTCAGGTTCAGAATGAACATTTGAACAGAATGAACTGTTTTAACTTCCTGCTGATTGGATGCTAGGGAATTTGAGCCGCAACCTGGGAGTGCATTCCAGTAAATGCGTAGTAAATGCATTTCCCAATCACATTTGGAAACTTCCACAACAACTGACAACTGTTTCAAACTGTGTACGAGTGTTATTTCCAAAATCTCACAGAACGGCAGGAAAGTAACTTTCTGGTTCACTGCTTTGTGTGTGTGTGTGTGTGTGTGTGTGTGTGTGTGTGTGTGTGTGTGTGTGGATATGTGTGTGTGTGTGTGTGTGTGTGTGTGTGTGCAAGTATGGCAGGGGAAGGAAGGAAATAAATAGTGGGAAGAGTCATAAATGGATTTCTATATCACCTCTGGGAGTCTAACCCACTCTTTCCACACTGGAGCCGTTTAGTCTGATTACCTGTGGTCCGTGAGATCACTCCTGTTCCTCCTCTCTCCTCTCCCTTTTCCCCTGTCCCCTCTCCTCTCTTCTAGTTCCTTTCTCCTCTCCCCTCTCTACTCTGCTATTGCCCCTCCCCTCTCTCCTCTCCTCTCTCTTCTCCTCTCTTCTTTCCTCTCTCTCCCCTCTCTCCTCTCACCTCTTTCCTCTCTCTCTCTCTCCTCTCTCTCATCCTGCCCTCCTCTCTCTCTCCTCTCTCCTCTCTATCCTCTCCTCTTACCTCCATCCTCTCTCTCTCCTCCTTCCTCTCTCTCTCTCTCCTCTTGCCCTCCTCCCTCGTCTCCTCTCCCCCCTCCCGCCTCTCACCTCTCTCATCTCCTCTCTCTCTCCCCTCCCCTCTCTCCTCTCCTCTCTCTCTCCTCTCCCCTCTCCCCTCTCCCCTCTACTCTCTCCTCTCCCCTCTCCCCTCTACTCTCTCCTCTCCTCTCTATCCCCTCTCTCCTCTTCATGTCTCTTATCCGGGGTGGAGACAAAAGACCAACCTCTTAGAATTCTTCAGGTTCAAAACATTTCTTAACATGAAAGAAAGGAAGTTGGCTCACAGTCAGCCCTGCGAGGGTGGGTGGGTGGGCTGGAATCAAGATGAGATGAAGAGAGAAGCCATCTCCCAGCAGAATCTATTAAAAGTTAAGTCGCTCACACGTCACATGATAATAAACCACCTCACTCAAGTTGTGATGGCTCTGGATGCATTTGCTACTGTTTGTTGACTTTGTTTATTGCATTGTTAATACAGTGTTATTGTAGTAATTTAGAAGTTTACTTTTGAACATTGTCCAACAATGATTGATGTTTCCTTCCATACAATCAAATGTTTGCTTGTTTGGATTCACATTAATAAAACATGACTGAAGCAGTTTGTAGTGCAGATGTTCGCTGGAGCTCATGTCAGAGCCTGAAGTAAAACCAACCAGTAGAAAGGCACTCAGAGATTCTCTTTGGACAGCAGTGCTGCTGTCAAACCTATGAGATCAAGAACATGTTCTTGATGTAATAAATCAGCTCTCCGAGACAGCAGCACTGGCCACAATATTACCACTGTTGTCATAGTATGTTCGATCACAGCACTGACTCACTTGTCAAAACAATGTTCTTCACTTCCATATGCAGTCGTGCATATGACAATCTAATAGCAGATGGCTTCTCTTGTATTGCACGGGACCAAATCAGCTCAGGAGGAATCAAAAACGAAAGCTCTGAAAGGGTGAATGGAAGAATAGGATGGCTGGGATGGGGCAAAGAAATTACCATTTTAATCGGTGACACTTGGGTCAAACTAATCAAGACTTTTCCATACACAAATGGTAATGTGAAGCATTAATATACAGTTATGTAGGGAAGCTGCTCTGCACTTGATTGGTTCATCAATGAGTCCATGCAGAATGCCAACACTCCATATGTATGAAGTACCGAACACATGATTCCGATATTACACTTTATACAGCAGTCATACATAATATGCATTGTTGAAGGTAAGCTTTCCCATTCTGGTCCCCTTGAATTCAACAAGCAACTGTTCTGCTTGCTGAAGTCTGCAATCTGGGGTAGGCCTATGTAAGCCACTCCAGGAGGAAGGAGATAAACCAGGAATTAGGATGCTTTGCTTTTCCAGATGAAGCCCAGCAATTGTGGAATTGCTGTGGAGGAGAAAAGTCAAGAAAGAGCCACACAATGTGACTGTTTTTATATAGCTGGTGTGTATGTCATAATGCTGATTACAAGATGCTGTGCAAACTTATATATAGCTTACTTCCTGAACCTATCGAGTAATGGCTGCATAGTTTCTATGGAGAAAAAACAAGTTCAGGCACTATTTTACAATAGAGTAAATGAGTGATGAAGAATAACTTATTTTTAGGACACTTCGGCCAGCAAAATATTAGATTTAATTTTAGAGCATGATCATGGGAAGATACAGGCAGCAAAGTTACAAAGAATACATTCAGTGAGACAATGGGTGAACAATATTCTTGTTACATTGTGGGTAGTGAATTCAAAGGTAACAAAGGTGAGTTGGAGTGACCATCATGGAGAGTTTAGGATTGGTCATGGCTGATGACAGCCATGGTGGGAGAGGCCAAGTCAAACGGCAATACACTATGGGTGAATTGGATATGCCTGCAAGTCTGCAAGCAAGGCTGCAAGAAAGGAATCTAAAACACAAACAAGTCGATTGGCATGGCCTTGCTACGAGTTTATAGAAAAAACGATGACACTGCTGATGTATTATTTAGGTATGATTATTAGCAAGGTTTATTATACACAGAAACAACTTGTGAGCTGGGGACACTTGTCTTTGAATGTTACAGTGATTGATTTCTGAAACAGCTGATATTCTAACAAGACCTAATTCTGTTCAGTGTCATAACGATTAAATCCAGAAACAATTAAGTTAATCAGTGAGCTGCACATCCCATCAGTAACCCACAATCGTCAATTAACACATAATAACAGCACCTGACAGCGGATCAAAACAGTATTGTGTGAACACATGTTGAGTTAGAAGTATAACCCACTAATAACCAATTGAAAAGCTTGAGGTAGTGTTTGACTGAGCGATTGTTATATTTAGATTCCACCCACTGAGTTAGTCCCACAATTATATTACTTTATCAGGTTTTTTTTACACCTTTTGTGCTTTGTCGTGGGTCCGTTTGGGTGTGTTTGTGTGTGTTCACGTTAGTTGTGATGTCTTCTGGTTACATGCTCCAATGATCATGCAATGCTTCGGCCTATGTGTCTGCCTACACACTGCATGTTAGTTCCAGAGCAGGGCTCCTATGGAGGACGCTGCCAACACATGAAGATCAGCTGATGTATCGCATGAAGTGGCATGAATAATGGTCTGTGTGTGTGTGTGCGTTTGTGTGTGAATGTGTGCATGCTTGCATGCGCATGCTGTGAGTGTGTAGGTGTGTGTGTATACCGATGTGACATTTGACACTGCATGTTCCAAAGTGTGTCTGCAAGGTAAACCCAGATTATATTTATTGACCCACGGTTCTGTGCATGTGTTTATGCAAAACACATGCATATGTTTACACATGTTTTTAGCTATACTCGTGAATGTATGAGTTATGGTAGCAGAGCTAGGGGAAAGGAGAGGAATGTCTGTCTATAGCCTTAAAGTCACAACTGCTACAACAACTAAGCATTTGTTCAAAGATTGTCGGACAACCACCTCATAGTCTGTATACCTCTACATATGATAACAGCATTCTGAGGTTGGCAAGGAATATCACCTCAAACACCAGCCATGTGTTGTATAGAGAATACAGTTTGCTACCTTCAGGAAGGAGATACAGTGTTCCAACACACAATAAGGTTAGACTAAAGAAGTCCTTTGTCCATCAGTCAACCTTAAGGCTTAATCAGGAGCTTAGCCATAGGTAAGCTCAGCAGTGGACATTGCTCTCATCTGCATGTGTCTATATATGTATTTTTGTTTTGTTTTCATTGTGTTATGTCGTGTGTAATGTGTATATGTGTTTCTATGCATACAATGGCTGCTGGGTCACAAGACAAATTTCAGCCCAGCTGACAATAAAGTACTATATCACTATATCATATCAACCGAGATATAATATTACTTTCTAATATTTACCGCCTTTGCTGGGCTTGTGATGGGGACCCTGGGTTGTTTTATATGAACATCAAAACTCTCTTCTTTACGTCAAGAGAAGGCACCGGCGGTTGTAACTTCAAATACACAACTGATATTAAGCTTTAGCTTTAGCTTTTTTTTTTTTTTTAGCTTTGGTAGTAATATGTTGAAAAACAGGTTCCTCATAGTTTTATCAGTGCCATTAAAGGGAATGCATTTTACACACGGCACCCTGTGGCATCTAAAGAGCATTCTAGGACTGGATTTATTTCCCATGCCACTCTTTAGGTGTTTTTTTAATATATTCTTACATCAACTTGCGGAACAAATGATGAGATAATTTTTGGTCAAAACTAGATTTATTATCACATTCAAAACAGACATGTTGCCGTGGCTAACGTTGTAAGATTTGTGATAATTGTAAAACTTTTTGTGTGTGTGTGTGTGTGTGTGTGTGTGTGAATGTATGAGTGTATGTGCACAAGTGTGTGTGTTTGCTTGGAGTGGGTTGGCTTGCATGTCCACCGGGACTACTGTGATCAGTGGTTCTCATATGTATGGGGTGTGTGTGTTTGTGTGCGTGCGTGTGTGAGTGTTTCTGTGTGCGGGTGTGTGTGCGTGTGTGTGTGTGTGTGTGTGTGTGTGTGCGTGTGTGTATGTGTGTGTGTGCGTGTGTGTGTGTGAGTGTTTCTGTGTGTGTGTGTGTGTGTGTGTGTGTGTGTGTGTGTGTGTGTGTGTGTGTGTGTGTGTGTGTGTGTGTGTGTGTGCGTGTGTGTATGAATCATGATATCACCGCCCCGGGGCCATCCCACGGGAAGCCATCTGAGTGGTTGAATCGCCGCGCTGGTTGACAGCCAGGTGGAGTGCAGGTTAACATCGTCGTCATCATCATCATCATCATCATCATCATCATCATCAGGCATCAACAGACTCACCCCCCTCACCCTGTGGGCCGCAGCTTAAAACCATCCCAGGTAGGTGTGGGCAGAGCTGTGACAAAGGAGTGTTATCAAGTATGCGGAGGCCGTGAGCGTATGGGAGGGCTGTGAAAGAGGAGGCCATGACCGCTGGCCGTGGTGGTACAGCATTTAACGACGTGGTTATTTGGGCCATGTTTTCTAAATCTGATTCATAGCCCAGCGTTGTCATGCAGTGTTCTGCGTGGCGGTCCCCCACTGTTTCAATGTAGCGGTGAGTGAGTGCACTGTGGGCCAATTCTCTTTGCGTCCCTGCGCCCCTGTGATTGGGGGACCGTGGACTGTGATGAGACAGCCGTGGTCACACCAGATTGGCTGTTCAATGAGATCCTGCTGGGCGACGGGAATCAATTTGTACTTGGAATGGTCACAGCACAGCACACACAAGAGTGAGACAGATCAAAGGGCATGCATTAGAGGAAGACAAATATCACACTGCACACATAGAGGAAGTCAACTATCACAGTGCATACAGAAGTACAATTTCACAGTACACATCATAGAGGAAGTAAAACAGCAGAGCACACACAAAGAGAGAGCAAATATCACAGTAAACACAATAGAGGAAGTAAAATATCACAGTACATACAAGAGACAGAGCAAATATCACGGTACACACCATGATAGTGGCAGACAAATATCACAGTAAACTAAATGGATACAGCAAAATATCAGAGTACACATCAAAGAGCCAGTAAAATATCACAGTAGAGGTATTCAAATAGCACAGTAGAGTCGCTACAATACCGCAGTACCACATGATAGATGCAGTAAAATATCCAAGTACACACCGTAGACAGACAGTAAATCACACAAAAACATAGTCTAAGACTCTACGTGTCTCAATACAAAATACTCAATAATGTTGATGAATAAAAAATGACAATGTTATGTTACCGTCACTAGTGATAACAGCAGTAGTGCAATTAAGTGCAGTGTTTTGCATTTAACATCTCACTCTCCACCCCTCTTTTGGCCCCTGCATTTGATTGCTTTTAAGGGTTTTAATGTAACCTTTTACTGGTATTTTGTTTTATTTTTACTCCTGTATTATCTATTTTATATTATCTATCTTTGTAAAGTGTCTCTAAGTACCTAGCAAAGCGCTGTAGAAATTCAAATGTATTATTATTATTTCAATTAATATTTCCGCACAGAAGCAATCGTAAAGTCTAATATTACATTCATAATTGGTAGGTCCATGTAAAAGGTGGATGACATTTCTAACCGATGAACTGTGGGTGCATGAAATTGCTCGACTACCCAATCTGCTCGCATGCATCCTGGGTCCAAATTCCTCAGGATGCAATATGGTTTGCAAGCATGCATGCTTCCACACCAGATTGCATTCTGGGTAATTTGGATCCTGTAGATTCTACCTACCTTTCATTACACAGAGAATGAAGCTAATATAGTATTATTATTATTATTATAGCATTATGTCCTGAGCTACTACCGAACCATGGTGAAGTGATGCTGTTGTTGTCACTCAAAGTGGGTGAAAGGTCAAAGGTGAGTACAGAATCACTGAGGAGTTCATAACTATCTTCTCTGCCAGGTTTTATCACCTTGTTTGATTTGTTGACTCCTCCAAGGCCAGTGAAAGTGCTAAAGCCTCTCTCATCCCATGGAGATTACCGCAGCTGAATTATGGACAGCTTGGGGAACTTTCCAGACAAACAATGTGACTCTGCTTGTCCATCTATCCTGAGCTTAGCTACGGCAGCCTGGTTATTGCCTTGTGATGCATCACACCTGCTGACCTCTTGGAGAAGGGGCTGCGTGTGTGTGTGTGTGTGTGTGTGAGACTGATGTGAGGTGAACATTGTTGCTGCCTTGAAACGTGATCCATCATGCCCAACTGATTACTGTCTTTTTCACACACACCCACAAAAGCACACAGACAGACAAAGCGCATGCAGGCACATACGCACACACACACACACACACACATACACACGCAGACACACAAAAGCACAGAGACAGACATAGCGCATGCAGGCACACACGCACACACACACAAACACACACACATACACACTTATCATGCAGACTCACTTAAATATGTATTAAATAGCATGCATTTTTTAAAAGTAAGAGAGGGGAAAGAGAGAGAGAGAGAGTAGGGGGTGGGGCATATTGGGAGGGATAGAGTGTAAAATAGTGGCAGAGAGAGAGAGTTTGCTGACAGAGAGAGAGAGTGCATCATGTGGGCTGAGGGTCTGGCGGTATAGAGACCTCCTGCTATCCGCTACCAGCATGGGGTCTTGTGGGAGGGATTGAGGGAGGGAGGCAGAGGGCGAGAAAAAGAGTGCATGAAACAAGATTATACTATATATATATATTGTATTCTACTATAATATTATTCATTCATTATTCATTATTCATTATTTATTTATTATCCTTTGGCATTCTAAATATATGTTTCACATTCCAATCAAGCCTTTTAAATCTTGAGTGTTGAGAGAGAGACAGAGGGAGAGAGAGAGAAAGGGATGAGATGGAGGGAGAAAGAGAGGGGGAGGGCGAGAGAAAGAGTGAAAGAGAGAGGTTGGGGGAAGGCAGAGGCATAAATGAATTAAATATTTATAAATATTTTATGTTTTACGCAGAATTACATATTCGTAATAGAACTCGTAATAGAACAAGTTTTGGTCAAATGTATTGTATTTCCTTCTAAAATTTTAAATTAAAAAGTGGAACTATTCAGGGTTAGGGTCAGGGTGAAAATCCACAAAAACGTGGGATTCCTAAATGTATGTCTTTGACTTCCGTCTTTTGACAGAAAGTAAGTTAAATCTGCCATATCCTATCCTTACTTTTAGGGCTGGTTATCTCTCCTTTTTATAAGCCATAGATAAAAAAGTCGATTATTTTCCTTATGAGGTTCTCGTAAGCTGCTTTAATAGTATGAAACTATAAAATCATCAGCTGCATCATTTATTGTCTGCTCCTGTCTGTAGTCGTGGAGGTTTTAGTCTTGATCCGACGGCTTCTGCACCTCATCCAACCTCTCACAGACACGTCTGTATCGGGAAGACAGTCAAAGGGACAGGGTTCATCAAAACCCGGCTCAGCCGTTTAATTTGTATTCAAGGAACAGGGTGTCTTCCTCCACTAGTTTGCCTTGGGCACATTTCCTGAACACTTTGTCTCGGCGCTCGGCTGACGCTGATCCCCCCTGATTCTAGCTCGGTCTCTCGTAGCGTTTTTATATTCTTCCTCTCTTTGTTATTTTAATTTCTCTCGTCAGATTTAAGGATTTCAACTGTTAATATGTTGGGGGTCCGGGGATGAGAGAGACATTTGGAAATTCGACTAAACAGCCACCTGCCGCGCTGGGGACAGCTCCGGCCCCGGATCACGGTGGTCCGCGTCAAAACATGAACCCGACCTGTCAATCATGTCACTGCCTATCGGTCGACCGGGCGCCGCCCCCCCCCCCCCCCCCCCCGCATCTCGCCGTGCGTGTCGGGGGCTCTGTGCGCTCGTTTCTACACGGGCACGGAGCTTCCGGAGGCGGGGCAATTCGGTGACGGTAATGGTGGCCCGAGGCACCCGCCGTGTCAGACTGCGAGACAGTAGTGATGTGGTGAAAATTGTCTTTGTGAACTCGCCTGTCTCCCCCTAACCTCCCCACCCCTATCCCCTCGCTGTGACCTCCACCTGGCTGGAACACCCTGATAGGGCAGTCAGTCACTCATTTCTAGCTGAAGGCAATCCATAATGAGTTGATACGCGTGGAGTCCTTAATGAAGATTGTTGCTGTAATTTTTCACTGTGAATAGCATAAACACAAATGCCAAGTGTTCAGCAGTATTTGTCTTCCAGGCTGAGGACCCTTTTTGTCTGTTGTTCTTTCATTTCTAGCCTTCATCAGGATGCATATTTGTGGGCGTGCCCCATCACTTGTCTCAGCTTTGCGAGGTTTTGGCCAGCAAACGTTTCAAAGCAAAGAGTTACAAATACAGATAAGGCCCCCTCTGCTGCATGCCAATAAGTTGTTTGGCACGCAAGGCACGACACCCTCTATTTTCAACACTAACCATTAACACTTTGTCAATTCTTAAGTGATTTTCCCCTAACCCTAACCCTTTTTCTGGGAGTTTATGAGTATACATTTTTCACAATCTCTCTCTCTCTCTCTCTCTCTCTCTCTCCCTTTCACTCTCCCAAGATTGTTTAACTACCTGTCTGTGCTAGTGCTCCCCTCTCATTTAAATGACTGACAGTGTTAGTCTGTGTTCCTCCCTCTTGGCGTCCAGCCTCTTGGCCCAACAGTCATTGGGGTGTTTTATAAGGACCCGGCCTTCCACTCGCTAAATTAAACTTCTGACTGAAGATCGGCTGTTACTGCCCCCCACAAATCACACACCCATGCTGTGAGGACTACAAGAGGCAGTATATGGGATATACATTCATAAATATTCTCTCTCTCTTCTCCCCTCGCTTGCCCCCTGCTTCTGGGCCTGATTGATTTGCTGTCTTTTTCCTGCCTGATGGTCTACTGAGCACACACACACACACACACACACACACACACACACACACACACACACACACACACTAGATCACATTTCATCTCACCTCGGAAGTCTGATCCCATGTAATTGAGCTGTGCTTGTCCACCTCATGGGGTTCGCAGGCTTTCTCCAGCTCCTGCTGGGGGGGGGGGGGGGGTCCCTGGGCATTCCCAGGGCCACTGGGAGATGTAACGTGTCCCCAGTTCTCCGGCCACGTGGTCCTGCTGATCTCTGTCTCTGTTCTGCAGGTACACTGCATTGCCATAAGGGCAGGAACAGATGTCAAGCATGTTTGACTTCCAGCGGAGTGGTGCACTTAGCGCATGACCCGAGTATGACCGAGGAACCAAGGACATCGTGGGGTTTGACCCACCATCGCTCTTCACCTACCTGGGTGTAGGCATCCTTCAGCTATCTGCCCCCCCCCCCCCCCCCCCCCCCACCTACCTACTTCTAAATGACGTGTATCTTAATCCGCCGTAAATCGCTTTGGATGAAAGCATCTGCTTAGTGACTAATTAGTAATTAGTGCACCTCCTCATAACGCAAATTTATACAGATAATACACAGTAATCAGCACAAACGTAGAGCCCAGGGAACCACTTGCACTGAGGCAGCTTCAGAAAGGAAGCTGTTAGGGTCCTCAGTGGGTGCGTTCAAGGTAGGATGATGACTTAGTTAATATTTTTTGCTCATTATCCACAGCGGCTTACAGTGCACTCACACGCTGTCTTTATAGTGTCTGTATGCCTTTGTTTGGAAGAGCACTAGACCTCCCCATCATTAATAGGACCCTCATCTTTTGCAGGGTTAATAATTCATGCAATGAAGGCCGGCTTTAAAGTTGAGTAAGCATCGGGAGCTTTGTCTGGCATGGCCGTTTACTAATCACCTCAATAGGATTAGTTATGTTCTTTATTGCTGTATTTGTTCCACTTTGTAGCGTCGAGGGCAGCACCTCTCTAAACCAATGTTACAAAGTACTTTGTCTCGGATTCAGCAGTTCTACTATGTTGTAGCAGAACTTCTGGGGGGAGCCAGCACCGAGCCTGGGATAGAAACCAGGACCGCAAGGTGCGGAGTGACACCTTGTTGGCTGTTTGGTTAGGTAGCTCTGATAGGGAAGCCATGCCAATTGCCTGACGTTATTTTTGTGTACATTTCTTTAGTTGTCTTGCCTTACAGACATGTCAGAATCCCCAAAATAGTGATGTTTTTGGTGAGGTTTCAATTTTGGGAGAAGCACTTCAGGCCCTTGCAGTGGACGCAAGGACGTAATGGGTCTGTAAACCCCCTTGCGTTGCGTCAACGTGGAACCATAGCTAAGCCTTAACTCTCCAGGATGGTCGCTCCCCTCACGTTGTTTACTTTGTTGTTTCTGGACATGGTGTGAACGTTTCTCTATTAAAACCATGTGCACTCATTGGCTCTCTGAGAATGCTTGGTAAATGCTGCCAGTGTGTCTTCCCATGATTCTGCTCAATTGACATTGACATGAAGTGTCCCGGGAGTGAATACAGTCATAGCTCTTATAGTGGAGAGATCACTAAGTCAACTACCTTCGGAATGGGGGTACTGTAAAGATTGATTGAAAAATGATTTCTGACTGAAAATATTGATTACATGCTTAGAAATGCGATCAATAAAGTTGGCAATGGTCAATGCCTTGTGTTATACGGTTCACTGACCTTCCACGAAAAGGTGTGAAAAAGTGATGCTGTGCATCTGTGCATTGTTTGTATTAAACTCAACCAGACCTCAATAGATAATACGAGTGATACAGTGGGTTGTTTTTCTACAGTTACCTCATCGTATATCCTAAAGATTCCCTGGGATATAATGCCCTTGCTGAAGTTTTAACTGGAGTCTCTTTGTTATACACAATGAGGCATCAGTTTTTCTATGGAGACCCGTCTGTCTACATTTCTAATGAGCACAACTTTCCGACCTGATGAATCTGGAAATCTTGCTGCACTTTAATTAAGGCCCCAGAGAGAGCTACTGGGTGTTTTATTTTAATTTTTCTGACCTCATGCTATTTCCACCTCCCCATATTACTGGTCAATACTGTGTTTGCAAGTTAAACAGAAAAACATAGCAATCACTACCCCCAAAGGCAACAGTACATGAAAACAAATGCCTGAAGCGTGATAAGATGGCCATAGCGGCACGTTGTAGGTCTTGGGGGAATTAAGTAAATTGACATTCCTTTACCCAACCTCTTCGAACCATTTCGATTTCTAGTCTGGGAAATGAATAAAAATCGAGTAAAACTAAAGTAAAAAGTAAACATGGATTAAAATGTGTATGCAAGCACCTCTTTTAGATTGCTGAATGGTGCTTTAATCAGGTATCATCAACTGTTATGGTAGAGAAAAACACACAAGGCACTTTCAAAGTATCCCACAAAAGGAGAATGTTATTTCAATACCACAATATAGCCAAAAATCTCTCTCTCTCTCTCTCTCTCTCTCTCTCTCTCTCTCTCTCTCTCTCTCTCTCTCTCTCTCTCTCTCCTCTATCATACCCTCCTTACCCGTGCCACAGAGTGTGAAATGAGAGACAGATGAGTTTACTGTGACAGAGGCAAACCAATAGGCTTTCACAGAGGAATGATGTCATGGCTGGTAACACACAAGCAAGCACACACCCACACACACACACACACATACACACACGCACAGACACACAAAAGCACACAGACAGACATAGCGCATGCAGGCACACACGCACACACACACGCACACACACACGCACACACACACACACACACACACACACACACACACACACACACACACACACACACACACACACACACAATGCAAACATCCAAGAATGTACACACCATCCAATGGCAGTTTTTCAACTTCAAGTGGCATAAAGTATGAGTATATAGTGCTATCCTAGTCTATATAATTAGCAATTTATAATAACTGCCTGGCAAGGAATGAAGGAAGGAAGAAAGAAAGAATGAAAAGGACAAAATTTATTTATTAGAGAATTATAGTCTTAGCAGTAAAGAAAACAACTTTGACAGTGATATATGAAACCCTGTTTCTGAAACCAAATGGGATATCATTTTGCGTCCTGTATAAAGTCTAGATAAGTGGGGGTAGCAAATATTGGAAGTAATTATATTTGTCAATAGACTATTGACTATTGACTTAGTCAATAGAACATCATTACATTTTGTTGACTGTGTCTGTATATATTGAATTTTCTTTTTGGCCTTAGCGACCCAGCCATGAGGTCATTGACATCAGGATAGCAGGTATATATGTAAGGGATAATGTATAGAATGCCTGTCATTATCAGGAAATATTCCCCAACAGGGCGAACCAGACACCGACACGAAGTGGTGGTGTCTTGCTTCTCCCTGAAGGGGCTTATTTTAGATAATGACCGGCGTTCTATACATCTATACATTATACCGGCGTACATTATCCCACTTATTACACGGTGACTAACTTTACACGGTGTGCCATTCCATACCAGCATTCATAGTGTTGATCAGCAGAGAAATAGTCTGCCAAAGATGTTGACGTCGCTTAGCGACCGAGTGCACTGAGGTTAATAAGTTACCGGATTACTTGCGGTGTGATACAAAGACGTGAATCACTCCACTTTCCTTGACAGCGGTCATTATATGCTTGGCAATGGTCATTAAAAATAATTCACCACCGGAAGTTGGGAAGGCCCAGTGAATGGAGTGTTCCACAGCATTGGGAAGAGCTGTGTAATAAATAAACATAACTAGTTGTTTCATTCAAGCTTTAATGTTTGAAAATGTTTGACAAATATTTTCTTAATATTATTATGATGATCAAGTACTATTTGCATATATCATCATACGTTCACTTCCTCTTGTGATGATATAACAAGAAGATGATATGAAAATGATATAATCAGTTTCAGGCTTAAAAGGTTCCATTTCTATCTCCACTTCAGACAATCTATCTCTGGACGTCTTTTGGGCTATATTAAGAACCTTGAGCTAAAAATAAAACGTTAATAAAAAAACGTAATGTTTTCCTCCTCAATTGACTGCCGCTCATAGCCCGTTGACTAGCACTGAGGTTCTGAATAATCCCACTTCCTCTGACTCAGGCACTGTCAGAGGAAGTCAGCTAATACAGTGATAATACAATAATACAATGTTCTAGAGCAGCCCTTCTCAGTTTTAAGCCAGGGCTCAGTCGAGCTTGACCCTCAGCCTCGGGGGCCAACTGAGGACCAAAGAAATAAGACAGAATCAATGCCAAGTTTACATTCATGTAAAGGGTTAATGGGTTTCAGTGTTAAAACAGTGATGCTGAGAGATGTGACATGTGATTTGTGGACTACAAATACCATCATCTGAAGGGTGAATGAGTATTTTGCGGACATATATACATATACATATGTCAGCAAGCCCAAAGCCCTGGTTTTTGACAATGTAATAGGGTTATTATTTGAACGGTTGGACACCGAATACATGGTTGAGTGGCAGCTCCAAAAAGCATACAGTGAGTGCATTATACATCTAAAATTAATTGTATATAAGTCAGTGTGCGTTTCCACTGTTTTTTCTACCTTTTTTCCTCACCTGCTGTCAGGGGAAGGGAAGGTGTTGTCTTGATACTTGGATATCAAACGTAACCAGAACCAGTTTGTGTAGTATTACATAAAGGGTCACAGAGGTTTATGAATCACAAGGCATATGGTTACGTGAAATATATCAAATGCATTTTAATATAACGTGTGTGTTTGCTTGTGTGTGTGCCTGTGTTGGTGCATGTGTGCATCTGTGTGTGTGTGTGTGTGTGTGTGTGTGTGTACGTGCGTGTGTGCGTGTTTATGTTTGTTTAAGTGTGTCTATTGGTGCTAAGACTACATATATGGGGGTAGGGTAAACAATGTGCTCCTATGCAAAGACGTTTCCCTAGCATATGCCTGCCGTTGCAGCTAACATGATAAATATTTCATATGCACAGATGTGTATATTATACACATCCATACACACGCACACATGGTAGAAGGAAAGGTGTTGTCTTCTGCTAACATGCATCCGGCCAGCGGAAACATAAGTGATATGAACAAACAATCAACAACCCCACCTCCTCACATCTCTGGGGTTTGAGGGGTATCTCTGGGGTTTCACGATAATACTGTCTCTAAACGAAGGCGTGCTAAAGGCACACCGCTCCATTGATTATCTTAAGTCGCCGCATGAAACTCCTGAACATGTGAGGGGAAATTGAATTGAAGAGGAAAATGACGTAAAACTGAAAATAAGTAATAATAGGTTGTGAGGGAGAAATACCAAATAAACGCTTATTCTAGCAAGGCACAGATAAGCAATGCTATCAACCAAACCCACACAAATGTATTCATTTTATTTCTTGTATATTTCACTTTTATATTGCATTTGTTATCGCTATGCAAATTGTCTGCAGTCTGGCTCGCCCCTACCTGCTCATGAATACCATCTTGGTAATTAAGTCGCTTTGGATAAATGAGTCAGTGCTATGGCTATCTAAGTAAATAGCAAATAATAATATTCATTATATGTGATTTTTTACTGAAGGGATCACTGACCGAACCCTGTCTATATACAGGTTTAGGATGATGATGATGATGATGATGATGATGATGATGACGATGATGATGTTCATACACAGCTCGTACTTGACCAAAGCTTCCGTAATCAAGTCTCCTCGTACACTCATAGTTTATGTTTGCGGATAATACTTTCTTCACCATCTCCATTCCTCATTCCTCCAAGAGTGCAATCTTCACTTCTCATGAACGACAGGATCTGATCCCTCTGAAGGCAGTGATCTTCATCCTTGCAGCAAGAGACTGCATTTTTCTTTTTCCTTTTTTCCCCCGTTTTCTCTTGATGTTCCTTCCTATCTGAAGGGTGAGGCGTGTGCTATTTCAGTCGCACGTTGAGGGAATTGAGCGGTACAACTTTGGTGTGATATAATGTCCACATGCAGATAACAACACATGTGGGGGGGCGAGAGGGAATCACATGTATGTAAATCTGCCAAACCCTGCTCACTTGTTCTGAGAACAAAGGAGAACATGATGTGATGTCGATGTGTGACTCAAGGCAAGGATTCGTTATCTGAGCTTACATAACATCATATGCGATGAGTAAAAGATGGTTGGATGATGGAAGATAGAGATAGCAAGAGAGCGAAAAAGTTTTTGTTTATAGCTTAATTTAGAGGTTGTTTTTTTTTTGCAAAGTTTGGTGGACATCATTGTATATTTCTTGTTTTACTATCCATAGTTTGCCTCTAACCCTTTCTCTGGGTAAATGAAGATATGTGCAAGTCCATTTTTCATAATTTCTCTCTCACTCTCTCTCTCTCTCACACTCTCTTTCTCTCTCTCTCTCTTTCTCTCTCTCTCTCTCTCTCTCTCTCTCTCTCTCTCTCTCCCTGTGTGTGTGTGTGTGGGTGAGGGAACACTTTGAAATATCTCTTTCTCTCTTTTTTTACTCACCCGCATTGCATTTCAGACAGTGATCGAGAAAACATCTGTATGCTGTATATTTTCAATGCTGCCTGCTGCCATAACACGACTCCAGGAGCAGAGCCAGGACGGAAGGTACATCAGAAGAAATGGAATATGAACGTTTTCCTATTCCATGAACACTTAAATGTACTCCAATATCTCCCGCGCCGTGGCTTCTTTCAGTTTAAATCCCCTGTGTGAATAGCATAATACACCCAGTTGATTGAAAAAGATAATTCAAAGGAGGTTTGTATAGAAAGAAAAAGCTGCCCTAGAACAGCCACGGGGAGATTCAGGCATAGAGAAGTTGGATATGCTAATAACAATGGGAAGAGAGTGATAGGAAAAGGGGGACAAAACACGAACATACGTACCGCTGTGTGCAAGTAGTGTCACGGAGCCAGTTGAATGCATGTTGGTACATCTTAACCCAATCTTTTACACCTGCATTAGGTTTCTCCTGGCCTTGGGTAGTGTAGTCATCTAGAAGAGAATGGGATCAAAGAACCGTGTGAAGAGCTTGGATCTGCTCTGTACTTGAACATATTCAGATTTGAGTGTGAGTGGTACACTGCAGCTTCTAGAAAGAGACAGATGGAGAGGTTTAGGAATCATAGGCATACAGTATTTCTACTTCCATTTGAATATGAATGTCTGTGGTGTGTGTGTACAAGATGTATTTGTCTATTGGTGTTAAGACTATGGGGGTAGGTTAAACATTGTGCTACTATGCAAGGATTTTTCCCTGGCATGTGCCTCCATCTTCAGCTAACGTGATTAATATCTTATGTGCACAGAAGTGTGTTATATATATTCATGTGTTCACCTCTTACATCAAAGGGCTTTCAGTAGAGTAATGAACCAAATTCATTCTTCTCCTACGCAAATAAAAAAAACACAAAACACAAAACACACACACACACATGCGCACACACGCACTGATCTGCACACACTCTTATACAATCACATGCATGCATACAAATGTGTTCCTTGTTTGACTCTTATAATCACACAGCCAATATTAAACTCAGCTATCAGTGGGGGGTTGTTGATATGGATGCTGTGTTTATTTTGTTAACGGCATGTGTTAGAACAATGACCCTAATATTGTGGCAGTGGCAAGATTACAGTATCTATGCACCCGTGCATGTGAACGCCTCTAAGTGTGTGTTTCTTTGTGTGTGTGTGTGTGTGTGTGTGTGTGTGTGTGTGTGTGTGTGTGTGTGCCTTCGTGCGTGCAAACATACACACACATGCCTTTGTGTGTATGTGTGTGTATGTTTGCATCTGACGTTGTGTGTTCATTGTATGTTTTGTTGGTTTGAGTCACACCAAGTAGTGTGCTGGCTGGGGCTACATGAACCACCAGTGGATTAAGCATCAAAGCACCAGTGGATTAGTGCTAGACAGCGATCTGCTCACTGTAGAGTCAGAGCAGTATTGGCTAGAATATTGGATACGGCACCTCATCAGCAAATACAGGGGGACATGGAATGGACCAGGGTAACTAGGAGTGGGAGGGCGCTCCCACTGTGTTATTTTATTTATCACGTCGGCAGAATTTCCCCATCAGTGATCTTTGTAAGTCTGTCCTTTACTATCAAGTATTTAGTAATGTTGTAGTTCCTTGTCAAATCAATTAAGGCAGTATTCCACATCATCTACAAAAAGATTTGGTTAGGTTGTATTTCCGTTTCAACTTGTTGTTTCCTGATTAGTTTCCCCTTTTTTGCTTGATAATGTAACTGTTGATAAGTTTTGATAATGGAACTTAATTGAATAATTTAATTGAATATGAGCAGTGGAATGAACTAGCTTGGGTAATTAAGCTGGTTTGAACATTGAGCTAGCTTTAGCATTGAGCTAGATTGAGTGTGAACTAGCTTCAGCATTTGGCTAGCTTCACTATTTACTTACAGCACTGCTCTAGCTTCAGTATTGCCCTAGCATCAGCACTGACCTAGCTTCAGTATTGCCCTAGCATCAGCACTGACCTAGCTTCAGTATTGACCAAGCATCAGGCCTGGACTATCTTCAGCATTGACCTAGCATCAGCATTTAGCTAGCTGCAGTATTGACCTAGCGTCAGTGAGCTATTGTTTGCATTGAGGTCGCTACATCCATGAGCTTGCTTCTGTGCTCTAGTGAAACTGGCCGCATTGTGTCTAGTGGAAGAAGTCATGAACCCTTTACTCTACATAGCCGAGTCAAGATATTCAGTCATCTTCACTTCTGGTGTAAATCATATCAGACGTGCTATGAATGTCATGTTCACACATGACTGAAGACACGGCCATTGCAGGCCTCATCACTGCGATGAGTCAGCCTACCTGAGAGGAGGTCGGTACCCTGGCAGCATGGTGTCACGACAACAACCTCTCTCTCAACGTCAACAAGACAAAGGGGATGATTATGGGCTACAGGCAGTGTTGGGAAAGTTCACTTTCTACATGAAGTAGTTCAAAGTTCAATTCACAAATTTTAAAATGAACTAGTTCAGTTCATCGTTCATAATTAAAAATTTTCACAAATTTTCACAGTTAAGTTCACAGTTCCAAAAATTAACTAGTTCATAGTTATTTTTTTCAATATGTTGCTGGGAGCTATTATTTCGGAACCAACACCCTCTCAGTTTAACTTTGTTCAATAGATTTCTATAGAGCCTTCCACGCAAAAAACCTGGCTAAAACACACCGTAAACAGGCCTTAAAAGACAATTCTGGTATTTTGAACATTGAGCCTCCTTTCTGGTTTGTCTAGGATGAAATAGAGTGATTGACACCGAATGTTGACGATTGTTCCTGTCTCGGGTATTTAGCTAATTTCAAATTGTCCCTGCCTGCTTCAGAATGGCTGGCTACATGTATGCACAAACCTGTCCTTAAAACAACCCTAAACGTTAATTTTCAGAAATGTGCAACTCACCGAGTGGTGAGTGGTGTTTGTTGATGTTCCAAATCAAGTATCGTAGTGAAACAGGTTCTGTCGTGTTTTATTTGGCATTTTGTAAATCCCATTGAAACGGAAACCGGACCTGAACCGGAAACAGAAATGGGGCTGTTTACGTTTGGTTGTAGTCTTTTCGCTCGGTTCTCCGTATCAACAGTAGGGCTAGACTGAGTGAAAAGACTACAACCAGCCCCCCTTTCTGTTTCCAGTCAACGAGCAATGAGTCTTCCAACAGAACACAACAGAAACTGTATTTCGCTACGATACTTGATTTGGAACATTAAAGAACACCACTAACCAATCGGTAAGTTGCACATTTCTGAAAAATAATGCTTAAGGTTTAATGAACGCGTTCAGGCACAACACTGGCTACAGGAGCCTATGCGAGGGGGAGCATGCATGCATACACCCATGATATGACCTGCCGGGGGATCAGGTAGGCTAGCTCTGTTGCTTCTTTCAAATCTCTCCTTAAAACACACTTTCTTCAGCATTGCTTTCTCTGGAATCGGTTATTCTTCTGTTTTTACTATGCTAGCTTTATTGGGTTGTAGTAATTGATCCCTTGCTTGTCATTACTATCAATCCGACTTTTATTTTTGTCTTGTCATTTATCTTGATTGTATGTCTTTTTAAAGAGCTTTGCAACATTTTTTGGAGAAGTGCTTCAAAAAGCACTTCTACAGATCGATTCATCATAAATAATACACATCAATGTCAATATGTTGGAAAAGGGTTGGCTGCTTCAGAACAGTGGCGTAGCCACGGGTGTGCACGGGTGTGCCTGGGACACCCAAGCGTGGTCCTGGCACACCTAAATATTTTCAGAATTAAATCATTACAACAATTTGTTTTAATTTAAAATAAAATGTGACAGAGAGCGCAGTGAGCGGTGAACTAGGACACTAGGACTGCGCAGTGACCGGTCTGGGCGCAAGCCTTCGCTACCACAGAAGCTGGGCTGAGAAGGAATCCTATTGGATTTTGTGATTCTATCCATCCGTTCCCCCATGTACAGCGTGGAATGGGTTAGTGGAGAGCGCGCCAGTGCTGCGTTTAGGATGGTTTGGGGCAGCCTCCAGAGGATTCCTGATGATGGACCATGGTTTGAGTGAAAGTGGTTGTCTCTGATCTGGGGTCTGATCGCTTCTCTGTGGTTCTCTATCCATATTTCAAGAAAGATGAGATCCACCACCACGGTCCTCAGGGTATTACACAGTGTTCTCAGGACTGCAGAAAGCACCACTGGTAGGGAGCTCTCAGCCCAATAGGACACCTGCTGCCTCAGGAAAGCTCTCAGGATTATTAAGGACTCCCACCACCCAGCACATAAACATTTTAGTCTGATGCCGTCTTGTAGTCTATACCGCAGCATCCATTATCTGCATGTTTCTCCGATATCTATCTATCTATATTTTCTTCCGATATATTATGTTCGAATGTCACTTTAAAACCTTGTGAACCTAAGTCGTTTCGTAATTCATATTCTACCTCATAGCTGCATATCATTTAGACTTTTGTGCACAATTGGATCTGCAGAAAATTAGATTTTGATTTGGTAATATTATTGCCCTGGAATATTCTTATTCCTTTCTCACATAATTTATCTTTATACATCTTTCTATCCTGCGACTATATTTCAATGCCAAGTCTGACTGTGTTGTTCTGTGCATCCGGAAGAAGAACTTTAACTTTAACAACGCCAACCTAAAAACCCTGTCTAGTGTGCCTCAGCCATGTGCTCTGTGGATAAGAGATATATAAGAATACATTTCTATCAACGATGAATGAACATCCATATGGTGGGGGATGACACAGTGGATAAGAAGCAGAACATCAGAAAACAACATGGATCAATCAAATAGAATAACACACAGTTGTCTCAATCCAGCTACAATGCTTTGTCCTTGAACCAGTTCTGAAGTGTGTGTGTGTGTGTGTGTGTGTGTGTGTGTGTGTGTGTGTGTATTTGTGTTTGTGTAAAGCTAAGTTGTATTGACGCTCTATAACATGATCAAACAGCCTTCCATGTTTGCGTTGCTCAGCAGGGTGGCCTGTTGCTGCTCTTTGACATCTTTTTGTTCTAAGGTACCGCAAGGCAGCCCATGTGGTGTGGAAGCCGTAGTGATCTAAAGCTAATTTGCTTCCATTTACATACTGTGTTGTGTGGTGTCGAAGAATTGAAGGCAAAGGAAAATAAGAAAAGAAAGGACTAATCAAATATTTACAAAACCAAGATTCTTTGGTACTGAGGTTGCTTTCACTTTTAATACATTAGACACAATAATACAACAACCGTATGACTCTGAACTGTCTCATGGAAATCCAATTCATACATATTTACAAGTCTGTTATTGTCAGCACAGTAATCTCAGCTCAGATATTAACCCAAATTTGATCCAATTCTAACACTGTCCATCTTATCAAAATGACCCACAGCCATCCCATAATCAAGGACTCATGTGGAACTCTGTATTCTTTTGTGTCACACCATTGTGGTATGTATTTGATGCAGATCTTACAGATGAATGTGGGAGATCTGAACTAGAAAAATTGTAAGTTACATGTAGTTTTATAAGATCGGGAAAGAAGCAACATTTCAATCAGAAAGTACTTCATTTAGTAAGTGTAGCCATCTCTGAGTTCACAGCATCAAACCAACACAGCCCCATCTGAGGCCATCTTAGATTAACTGGATATGCTTGATACTTGGTCATAATATTCTTAGACATGACATTGCCTTTCATCCCAGACCTGATGATGCCAACAGCCTTCAGGGTGTGAAGTACTGGATTGCTCAGCACTCCCTTTAACTAAACTATGTTTGGTTCCCCAACTTCCCCAACTACGTTGTATAAACAGCCTCTCATGCATACTAAATTGTAGCCTTTTATGTCAAGCCTTACTATCTCACTGTGAACCAAGACTTCTTGACCAGTTTTGTGACTGTAATTGCAGAACTATGTCCAATGATGTCATCCTTTAATCCTCACACAATACAACTGAGAGAAATGTCCTAATTATCCTCAATGTCCTGATGGTCTCACAACACACGACAATTGTAACCTCTTCTCTTCTCCGGGAAAGTCACTCTGGTGTTCTGCCAGTCCATGCTGTGGACTGGTAGTCCCAAAGGAAGATAGCTTGGGATTGTGCTATTGCATTCAGGATGTTTCTCCATTAAACCCTAATCAGGTAGACTGGTTCTACAGATCAAATCTCCACAATTGAGGTGCTTCAAATCTAAGGGTAAGTAATCGTATTAGGATTAGTTTGAGTCATTTAGTAAGGAATTAATCTCACTTCTTGAGATAAAGATAAAGACACACATGCTCTGTGTCTTTATCTCACCCTATCCCACATCAGTGGGCTGTCTGTGTGAGTGACGTTGTGTTCTGCAGATCAGGCTGATCTCTGACTGTGGCCAAATGCCCTTGATTCCTGATCTGCCAGTAATCCATTCTCGATCATACCATTTCACTTTTTGTTGTCTCAGTATCGTGTACCTTGTCCATAAACTTGGTCTGTAATCTGTTGTATCACACAATCCCAATCGCTGTTTGGAGAAAATCAATTTCTAAGCTTGTTTTCGTTTTTTATTGTAATTCTGATTTGGAGGGGAATCAAACAACACTGCTAATTTGCCAGCATTGAACTGCAATGGAGATCAACATGTTCTTATGAGATTCCGTCTCCGCGGATTATAAATAATTTTTGAGTGTTTAAAACTCGCTCAACATGAAAATGTCACGAGACTCTTAAGGGAGCAACAATGCAATCAGCTTCAGAATGCCAGCGAGAAAATGTCAAGAAGTTCGAACTGCCTAAATCCCCTCACGGTTTGATCAAAGCTCATTATAACCAATCTAAATGAACAACCGCCAAGTAGTCTCGATAATTCGGGCGTCAGTCATTACATATCAGTGGACGAATGCCCCGGGCGTGGATGACAGGCGTTGGGCTTGTGTGAAAGGGAGAAGCGAAAGTGAAGCCCCCCCCCCCCCCCCCCCCCCAGCTAACTAGCCTGTCTGTGAGTCATGCATGATTTAACCTCCCTAGAGTCAACATAAGTCATCAAAAGGCCCTCAACTCAAATGACGGTACGCCAAGCAAGCAAAGGGGCGGTAATGCAGCGGAGCCAAAATAAAATATTGATGAAACATTCGGATCTCACCGAATCCTTTAAGCTGGGGGGGAAGATTACATTTGTATCATTTTAACGGCAAGCAGGTGGTCGTTCAAGGTGTTTGTCCTGAATTACTTTTTTTATTGTGTTACTAATGGGAAACTCTTCTCTTGGCTTGCCTTCTTAAGACTAGCTTATCACGGAGACCTTGTCACTGCCACGGGCCTGTTACTCCTCCAGATGCTAGCTCCCAGTCTTCATAAATGATGTACGACAACTACTAGTACTACTACTCCTACCAGTTCTACCACTTTTTTTTAAAGATTTTATTTTTGCATTTTTATGATTTGATGATACAGTGAGTTAGACAGAAGGTAAAGACAAAAGGAAAATAAAAACTTAAAAACCATAGTCTGGGTATAAGGGACACACTTCAGCCTGAGGCTGAGCCTTGTGTAGTGAGTAGGGGCTGCCTTTGCCATCTGCATGGAGCCTAGCAGACTCCAGCCCCACCTGCCTGCTGAATAGCCCTGATTCCCCCTCGGGTTCTGATGCTGGGTTTGATTTTGTTCCTCCTAGTGTGGTCGCCTGTCTTTGATGTCATCATATAATTGCTCCCTTTTGATATTGGGAAAAGGGGCACTCAGCAGCCCCGGTGTACGGGTGGGTTTCCACGGTAACCATCTTTGTTATGCTGTGCCGGTAAACAACTGTTTGCTGTTGTCTGCCACGAGTAGTGCTGGCTGGAGCAGAGCTGCGGGAACATCTGGGTCCGAGGAGAAGTGTGAAATTAGGTGCGCGAGGAGGTGAACAGGAGGACGTGAGAGCAAACATACAGAGAGAGAGAGAGAGAGAACGAGAATGAGAGAGAACGAGAGAGAGAGCGGGAGAGAGCGCACGCGGGGATGACGAGCCAACAGAGAGATCCTGTTTGGATGTATATGTGTGTGTGTGCGCTTGTGTGTGTGTGTGTGTGTGTTTATGAGTATCTGTGTGTGTGTGTGTGTGTGTGTGTGTTTGTGCATTTGTGTGTGTGTGTGTGTGTGTGTTTATGTGCACACGTCTGTGTGTGTGCATGTGTGGAATGAGTGGGATGAATAAACAAAGGAAGGGAGACAGGAGTCAGATCTCATATGTCCCTCAACTCAAACCAAACAGGACACACACACACACACACACGCGCTCTAACAACAAAACACGCACGCACACACACACACACACACACACACACACACACTAATTGGTTTAATATCCACGAATTTTAGCACAGCTGCCACACAACCTCCCGCCTCATTCTCTATTTCCGTGCATACCATTTCCTACAGCTTTTGTTCCTGTCACTTCTGTCACTCCTCGACAGCCCCCAGGCAGCCCGGACTTCTCCAGCTACGTCAATGATTGATGTGCGACACGCCAGCGGGTTGGAGAAACAAGGCGGGTAGAGTTCCCACCCCCCACCTCCTCGAGAAGGCGAACACCACCCGCCTGTAGTGCTGATGGTCCAGGGCCTGCCCCAAATAGACAGCCACTGTTCCAGCGGAGAGAGCTGGATAAGGACGGTCTGGCCAATCACCAGGCCGAGGGGCGATGGCAGCCCTGGGTGGTCATCAAGAGACTCAGCCAGGGGTCTTTCATCAGATGAAAGTGCCTCCAGAGGCAGGCTTGGACAAGTCCTTGGAGGGCTTGTTTTCGGGGGGTTGGTGCAGCAATTCCCTGCCACTTCCTTGGCTGATAATGTGAGAAATCATCAGGAGTGAAGCCCTCTCCCTAGCCTGACCTGTTCCTCCGTGGTTGACTGACTCTAACTCGAGCTGGAGGACAAGCCCTGTCTTGTTCACAGGGTTAAACAATAGCATCTGCACAGGGTTGCCTTCCACTGATTCACATTCGATAAATATATTTTTTCTTCATCCTTGAGCCCCCTCGGGACTGAGGCAGCACGCCGGGTGCTGAAAAACAGATAATATGAGAAGAACATGAGCGACTATGAAATTACTAACCATGCTCCTGCTAATAAAGGCCAGCGGGCTATGGGCCGTGGTCATGCAAAGTTGACATGCTTTGTGTCGAGGAAAGACAGCTGTTGTGCAGCTGGATTGGTAGATGTTGATTGCAGAGTGCCACTGGGGATGGGGGATGTGCCACTGTATTGGCTCTCCCTTGAGATGGTCCCTATGTTGGGATGCTGACCTTCATTGCTATCTCCATGCTTGTATGCTCACTTGGACTAGGATTTGAAACATGAACGTTAATAATATCTCAAACCACTTCTGTACAAAGGGTGAAATGGTTTAAGGATAAGGCACAAGGAAAATAGTTGGACACACCTTTAGGTTTTATTTGCCTTTTGTCAGCTCAGACAATACAAATACTTTTAAAGGTGCTGTAGGATTTGAAAGCTGTAAAGAGAGAGCACAGAAAAGAGCATGTCAAATTAAAATGATGAAACACAAAAAATGTCTCTCACTGTCTGCTCCCTCCCACCCTACGTTTAGTCATACTGGGAATTGTGCCATTCACGTGCTTGTGATTGGCAGGTGAAATTTGGGTCTGACAACCAATCAGGGGAGAAATGCCCTGACTGGTCAGAAATGTTCCGTGGGTGGCCTAAAATCTAAATTGTCCCTCACAGAGGCAGGGGTATAGTCTGCTACAAGAACAGATATTCTCACACTGGATTCCATTCACTTAGAGCTGTCGGATGACTATGACATTTCTAACCAATGCACTCAAATTGTATCCCTTCAATCTTACCGACAGCACCTTTTAGTTTAAGGAAAGAAGGACTGAAATCTTGCATGGAATATGGCATTATTTTGGACAGAGAGTCACTCACAAATAAAACATAAGGTTCATGGAAACAATTCCACATTACTCTTGTCCAAGAGAAGGCTCTATTCCGTTTTGAGCTGGCAGTTTCCCAGAGAAAACACCTCCAGGGGTGGATGACCTGTGCCAGGTCACCAGGCCCCCCAGCATGTAAAGTTCAGATGTTTACTTCTGCTCAGGTGAACAGACACCTATCCACCTGGTCATTTGAATGCAGTGGCAATAGAAAATAAATGATTCTCTATATTTGTTATATTTATTTTAAAATATTGTAGTTAATCCGATGTGAAGGGTATTCTAACTGATTCCTCTGAAACAGATGGGATCTTGCAGAAGTGACATGCGACTCCAAGTTGTTGGCTGTATTTAGTTGTTATTTGATGTTCATATAAAAATTCTAAAATGTTTGTTACTTTTTGAATTACATGTAAGCCATTCAATAATTTCCCTGGCTTACGACGGCCAGAGATGCTGAACTTTTAAATGGATTTTGGCAGAGCATTTTATTTATTGATTGCTTTCGGAATGTCAACAGAATTGCAATGAATATGCTTCTAAATTCAAATTGCCACTAGCTAATATATGGTAAATGTTTGGAAAATTGGTGTTTTTATATGCCAGCTATTTTCAAACATTGTGCTGCTGAATTGCATTTCACTTTATCAATACATTTTGACTTAGGAAATCTGCAATGGCAGTGTTATGGTATACTACTTATTTTAAATTCTTTATTTATCTGCATTATCTTAAATAACCCAGCTAAACTCATGATTCAATGCCTTCGGTGTCATGCCCATTTGTATTCATACCCTCTCCTTTTTTCCCAATGCATGTAGGCACTAGGCAGCCACCGTTCTGAAGAACGGCAAGGCAACAACACCCACAATGGATGCTGTATGGTTGCTTTGAAAACTGCTAAAATATTTGAAGCTGTGTATTGCCGCTTGGAGATCGATTCTGCCCGTCGTGTCGATAAAGACCTCACTATAACACTGCTTGATTGTATGAGACATCAATATACTTCGCAATTCACCTTGGATTCTGGGACATATCTTGTTGAATTAACAAACCATCAGAAAATGCCATGTATCTTTACTCTCACCAAGTTGAGCGTTAAGGTCAATTTAGACGTACAAAAACTTCTAAGTGAGAACACATAGGTTGACTTAACAAAACAATACAAAGCATAATATATTTGGGGAAATCTAAAATAAAAATAAAAGTGACCAAATCTGAAAACTTCCTTATAACCTCCAAACAACTGTCTGTCTACCGCATTCGAGGACATTCGCAGATGTCCTGCCAACATTAAGATGCTTGTGCTGCATGCCCAATCATTGTGAGTGAAAGAAATGTCTGCAGCATTGCTTAAGCTCCCATATTAATTTAATGAAAACATGCTTGACAGCACCGTTTGGGTCTTCTTCAGGCAAATGGTGAGACCCATTTGATCAGGGGATATATATAGGTCGTATGATCAGCTGAGCCACAATGTGACCAATGACAGCTGCAGTGTGAACAAAGACTAAATGACCTGATTGCTACACTGATTTTTTTAATGCAAAAAGTTAAAAATCCAAAATTCAAGATCCAGCAAACCTAAATAGATACAATACACATTGTTATCAAAGAGAAAAAAAATAATCAATTGATCATTAGCTGCACTACTTATTGAGTGCACCCCCATATATTCCTCTGGGCTTAAGGAGGACACTGTCCTGCATCACAATGGCAGAGTGGTGAAAGGAGGAGAGAGAGGAAGGTGGTGAGGGGAGGAGAGGGGGAAAGAGAGGAGAGGAGAGGAGAGGGAAGGGAGGAAAATGCATCATGAACTTGGATGTGTGGGCGTGTGCATGTGTGTGCGTGCGTCTGTGTGTATTAATATGTGTTGCGGCGTGTGTGTTGGTCCTGTTCTATGTCTCTGTGTGCATTTCGTGAGAAAGTTAACATTTGACTTGGTCCTGAGGAAATTACAGCAGACACAGCGTCCTTTGAGATCCTAACCGGGCGTACTTGTTTTGTTTTGTTGGAGTCAGGCAGCCTTGCCTCTTCCCTGGTGCTCCGCACGAAGAATGAAGAATTCCAGTGCAGTGTTTGCTAGCTCCTGTCTCCAGGGCAATCAGTGAGGTGTATTGTACACACCGCTTTGATTGGACCGGGCCAGTCAGCCAGGGCCAGAATATCTCATCTGAGCTTTCCTGAGCTTTCCAATTCTTCTCTGTCTATATTCATATTTGTTTCTGAGGATAGTAAATGCACACTCGCCGTCAGAAAGTAAAATAAAAAATATATATAAAAAATATACAAATATATATAGATCCGAAAACGAGAGGAAACTGCAGAAGTGCTGCGCTGTCAAGCTGGCACGCTACAGCCTTAGCGCCTCCTTATCTCCTCTGAGAGACTAAATTCATTCGGATTAGCTCTACGAGTAAGTCCTTAATAAAAGATAAATAGATAAATGTCATTTATGATGAACACGTTACGATTTTCACATTTTGCAGGTCTGCCTCGGAAATTGGGGTTCAAACCCGGAACCCTTTCGGCTGGGGGTTCACCCCTTAACCACTAGAGGGAGACTATCTAGACCCACTTCAAATAAATAAATAAAAGACATGCCAATGACTAGAGACAAGCAATGACTGGAGACCAACCAAACACTGAAACCGTGGCAGCTGACTGCATACATGCGCTTTACAGCAACTGTATGACAATTTGGCCGGTTGGCCATGCTGGGCCGGAGGACGTCCATCAGCGATGACCTTGAAAGGATTCGTGAGTCATTTCCAATGTGCGGCTGAAGCTCAGTGCCAGCGGATAAATACATTTAGACATTGGACTTCAAATGGCCGCACTCATAATCTCAATGGTTAACCCACTGGCTTCTTCAAGAGTTCAACCATAGGTCACATACATCTTCCTGAGCACCTAATGCATGAATTATATGGCCTCGCTGGCGTGTTCCTATAGCCCCCACCTGCAATGTTACAACTAGGGTACATCCCAACATGCAATGTATATACACACACACAAACACACACACACACACACAAACACACACAAACATACACTACCCCTCTCTCCCTCTCCCTTCCTCCCCCTCCATCTCTCCCGCTTCCCTCTCTCTCCCTCTGTCTCCCTCTCTCTCGCTCGCTCTCTCTCTCTCTCTCTCTCTCTCTCTCTCTCTCTCTCTCACTCCCTCTCTCTCTCTCCCCCTCTCTCCCACTCTTCCTCTCTCTCTCTCCCCTTTAGTTTTATAAGACCATTTGAGAATGAAAGAAATGGATCTAACTGAGGTTCAGTCTCTTAAGGTTTAAAAGTGGAATTTCAAACACAATAAATAAATATTATACAGGAAAATTATAGAAATGTTGATATAAATGTGAATACGATTGCAATTAACATGCCTACTTAGAGATTGGGTAAATACAAATAAAGATTAAGAAATTGTTCATTATGTCTATATAATAATAATCATTATGCTTGCTGTTCAGGACATCCATTTGCTCAGATTACTGTGGAACAGGGTTAGTGATTTTACATCACATTATGCAATTGCGTGTGTAAGCGAGACGTCAGTCTGACTTCACATCACATTTCCCCGTGGAAATTCATTGTCATGAATCAAGCCATGTGCCCTTTAAACAACGATATCAAACATCAACTTCTCTGTGTAGCATCACGGCGCATTGTGTGTGTGCTTGTGTGTGTGTGTGTGTGTGCGTGTCTTTTCCTAGCAAAACCAACACTCTCTTTATTTAGAGGGTTCATGAATAATTGACCCTATGGAAATCTAGTGCCCGTGTGCACGCATAAAAATCCCAGTACAGAGCCAAGCTCCCTGACGCTGTGATGTGGCCAGCGCAGAGTACCGTAGGCTAAGGCCCGTGGCTGTGTGTTATCGATGCCGCTCCCTCCTAATTGGCCTCTTTAAGGAGCTCTGTGTGTGAGTGATGAGTAGTTGGGGAGCTCTGCTGCTTCTAGGTCAGTAGTGTCGGACCCCAGGCCGTGACAGAGGCTAATGGAGAGCAGGCTGCAAAGGGGGCTGCGCTGAAGCTGTCCACTAGCATCAGTCAAGTGTGCACTAGTATAGGAATGCAGTCACACAGACACACGCCCGTATGCAGGCACACAGGCACCTAAGCACACACACATATACACACAAACACACACGCACACGCGCGCACGCGCACACACACACACTTACTCACTCACTCACTCACTCACTCACTCACTCTCACACACAGACACACACACACACACACACACACACACACACATATATATGGATGCAAATAAACATAGGCAATGCTGCAACCCTGAAGAGCGCATGTTCACACCAATACAGCAGCACAACAGCAGTGCTTTGCCTTCCTTAGTGATTATAATGTGTGAAAACATGATTACCCTGAGGGGGTAAACCCCAGACACCATATATTAACACACACACACACACACACACACACACA
>NC_140275.1:16155574-16180574 GCF_964030765.1 Micromesistius poutassou | reverse complement strand
AAAAAGAAAGGTGAAGAAAGGTAAAGAAAGGAGGGATGATCAAACAAAGAGAGGAAGATGGTGACAGGTGTCAAGAGAGAGACAGGGAAGTAAATAGAGATAGAGAATGAGATAGAGAGCTAGATAGAGAAGGCAGAGAAAACAAGAGAGAAGGGAGAGAGTGAGTGATAGAGAGAGACCAAGTGAGTGAAGAGTGTGTGAAAGAGAGCGAAAGCGAGTGAGAGAAAGAGAGAGAGAGAGAGAGAGAGAGAGAGAGAGAGAGAGAGAGAGAGAGAGAGAGAGAGAGAGAGACAGCAATCGAGCCTCTGGCGTTTGTGGGCTGTGGATTGTAAGAGCACAGGCAGATCAAGTAGGCCCTGGAGTGAAGTGTGGCAGAACACATGCTGATTCAATGTGTTTCGTCTGTCCGTCACTCTCTAGGTCTCTTTCTCTTGCTCTCTCTTGCTTCCTCTCTCTCTCTTTCTCTCCCCGGTATTGTGGCGTCCTCTCTCTCCCATTTGCCTCCTGCGTCACCCCTTTGATCATGTTAAAGTGTGTTGTCCCGGCTCTAGCTGTCTTTTTTTCCACCAGTGTTGAAAGCAGAGAAATTATGATTGTCTTATCACAGCCATTATTTTAAGATGCTTTTCCTATTGCTTGGAATAATAATTCAGGATAATGATGCATCATGAAAATGTAACAATATATATAATACTATATATATATAAAACACAGCAATATAAATGCAAATCAAAACTGAATTCCAAAACACTTGAATTATTGAACACGCTCTTCTCGTAGTGAGTCACGTGCCCGAGCTCTTAGTGTCCATCAAACTAAACCATCTTTCATTTTCTCTTTGTAAAACAATTCTCCACATCCAATTTTCAAAGGGCAAGGAAAAGTGTCAGATATAAAAAAGGAAACTTTTGTTTCGCTCTGGTCTATGGCTAGAGTAGTGATTATTTTATGTAAATCATATTACTTAACAGTTATATCACCATCTATTCATTTTGCTTAAATATCTCAATACAATAGAACGGCAGAATTCTATATGTGTGTGTACCTAAAGAATAAGTATACTTAAATGAAGGTGGCTCATTGGTAAACTCTGCTTCACATAATTGCAAAAATTATTTTCTTCTTAATACCTGATTATCATAGGTATTAATATGGAGTTGCATTGGAAGAATATATTGTATAGTGGTAGTGTGTGCAATGCACAAACTGCATGAATACATAAGTGGCTAGGATGTTTGACTCCTTTGACGCATAAGATAATAAATTCAATCCCCAGTCTAATTGCTAGTCTAATTTGATTCTACTTTTTAAATAAGATTATCAAGAAATGTACTTATCAAGAAATGTAATTCTAAATGTACTTAAAATGTAAATTATATGTTTATTAAGCTTTAAGGATGGAGCATAATGCTTGAATATTGAACAAATATTTGAACAAATGTTTAATTTAAGAGAAGCATAATAAACTTATCCTTTCAAAGTAGGCTGCCTGAGGACAAGCAAAGCAATAAAAGTTGTATGGTTGTTCAACAACAAGGCTTGTGTCAACTGACTCACTTCTATAACTTTCACAATTCACCATCTGCTCATAAACCTTTCTTCTTTCCATTACAATAATTGGTTTGAATTGCACTTTTATTTGGTGTGAATACCTGGAAGCACTGTATTTTCATATTACATGTAGAAGACACATTGAGCAGGGGCCAAGTCAACGTGAAGTGTGAGACCGTAACTGTCACTGTAGGGACCCCAATCATCACCAGAAGCATAAGTAAGGCATTGATGAGATACTCCCTATGCGTATGCAGATCATGTCTTCTTGCATATAGCATGCACAGATTCATGTTTTGTATGGCTACATACATCACTATTAACTGCAGTAAGTTACTTAAAACAGCTTTAAGCTTTGTTTTGAACAATGTTTTTGAGCATGTGTTAGACGCTTTGCTTTTGAATTAAAAGCAAATAATTAAAAAGCAATTAAAACACACATTTATATGTCAGCAGCAACGTTTGTTTTTTTGTAATCTTGTGTTTGAGGCATCACAGTCTTTTAGAGAGTGCTCACCTTACTGTTGCATGCCATGGGGGATTTGAATGTGATGTTTATTGTTCATTTTCCACCGTTACCATTGGCCTATTGCAGGAGCTTGGTCGGACTACATTCTAGATACTCTTCAATAGTGAGAGGCCAGAGGGCAGTGGATCACATGTGGTATCAGCCACATAATCCCTAGTGCTAGTGCTACTGACTAATCCGGATGGGAGGTCTTGTCTCCTTGCCATTCCTTTCCTTTCCTCTCCCTTCCTATTCTTTCCTTTCCTTTTATCTCCCCTCCTCTCCTCTCCTCTCCTTTTCACTCCTCTTCCCTCTAATCCTTTCTTTTCCTTTATTTTCTTTTCCTCTTGTCTTATCTCCTCTCCTCTCCCCTCCTCTCTTTTCTTTAGCTTTCCTTTTTACTTTCCATTCTCTGACCTCTCCTTTCCTCTCCTTTCCTCTCCTCCTCTCCCCCCTCCTCTCCTCCCCTTACACCATCCTAATTTCCGATCTTTCCAAGTGCCAAAGTGCCATCTCTCATCTGGTCTCTCCGCCTCCCTCTCATTTTGAAGCTCCTTGCGGCCATGTTCCTGCTGATACAACCCTGCTATGCCAAACCTCGCAGCTGTACCTGCTCTTAAGGACCTGCCGAGAGAGCGGGATTAGCGTGGCCAATCCTTTCCCGCTATGAGAGGGTTCAAAGCAGGCCAGCTATTAGTAATCCCAGGGTCCCACGACCAAAATGTAATGCCATTAATGGGCCTGGCTGACTGGGTGACTCAGGAGGAACCAAACCACTGCCTCAGTCCACTAAGCTTCATGTAGCCTCAGCACTTCCTCTGCCCCCAGGAGGATTTTCACACACTAGACCAGGCAGAATATTTATCACAGACGGGGGAGGAAGAGACATGGAAAGGCTTCAGCGACGTAGGGCTGTAGTCGCAATAGACTCTATGCACTGCACACATAGCTGTCTGTTCCTCAGAAAAAGGGATTCAGAATATTGCAAATGGACCTCAACATCACTGGAATCACAATAAGTGATTCCTGGGGTTTGAGAAATCAGTCCATCATTAAGTGACTATAGTTTAAAGTTCAGTAATCGCCTGATACCTAATGTTCATAGCAGGTGCCCCCCCTGTGTGGGGACCCCAAGGTTGAGAAACACTGCATAAAGGATCATCTGAAGAGTAAGTGGCTACGGAGTTCAACTCCTGCCACAGAAGATTCTGGGTCCAATCCCTGATGTCCTCAGGCAGCGCACCTAGGGGAACCCTTGAGCAATATACCTAACCTCCACCTCTTGTATTTGAATCCCTATGTGATCTATTTTGTAATGTTTTGCTCTTGATACGTTTATCAGCACCTAAATGTGTGTGTGTGTGTGTGTGTGTGTGTGTGTGTGTGTGTGTGTGTGTGTGTGTGTGTGTGTGTGTGTGTGTGTGTGTGTGTGTGTGTGTGTGTAGACATTTTAAACCATTTTAGGTTATGGTCTCCAAAGAAGTCTGAAAATAAAAAAAAGAGATATTATAGTGTTATTTATGACTTAAATGTGACGTTTTATCATATACTGAATTATACCTGCTGCAAATAGGGTGTAATTTAACACTGTTTATTAGCATTTAAAGTGTGTATTATATTATTAGGTACTATAGCTAATATTAAATATTGGTGATATTGATTGGTGATTGTAAATAATATAAATAAGTGTGAAGCTGCCATGACAACCAGATTGCAGTTATCGTGTTTAAGCACAGTCCAGCTCAGTCCAGAGTCCAGCTCAAAGTATATATAATTACACAATCTTACCAGGAAAATCTGGCTAGATGTTTAAAGAGGCACTTCCGATGAAATATTATACCAGGTGGATTTCATTGCAGCACTCGAAGCAGGTGTCTGTCAGTCTGCTGTATGCTGCGTTTACATCCCAGCTGTCAGCGTGCTGTCCTGCCCACCAACATAGAGTGTCATGACAATAGGCCAAAACCCCTGGCTGTGAATCCAGGAAGTGGAGACAGACAGGCAGGCAGGCAGACAGTCAGCTGATACTGAGCTATTCCAAAAAGTGGAGAATATCTGCAATAACCTACTTAATTGAAGACAGAATTTTTTTTGTTTGTTGGAAATAATACTTTCCAACAACTCTGATGATGGTTCAATAACCATACATATTTCAGCTGCAATATACCCTTATTACCCAAACAGCATCATATGCAATACACCCCGGTGAAAAACGAATTGAGTGTTCCTATGAGTTGAACACACTTAAATATTATTTCATCATTAATTGCAACATGGAAACGTGTGACTGCATTCGTTATCATGTAGGCCATGTCCTTATACGCCCCCCCCCCCCCACACACACACACACACACTCACTAGGTTATTTTCAGAATAACTTAGTCCACAGTCAGACTTCTCATTGATAAAGTTACATTGCCTTTATTTGTTCAGCTCTACAAAGCTCATGGTTGAGTAGTCCCGTATGGATGCATGATGGAGTCAGCACACGTCATGACATGTATTGCATGATACAACGATGGTAACTGCTGCGTATAGGCAAGAGCTACAACATCGATTAAACCGGAATCTAAACCGCGATCAAACCTTCTGGCGTCCCTCTCGCTCTTCCGTCCATACAAAGACGTGGTCCCTCATCCATCCAACTCCGTTACGTGATTGTCCCTGAATATTATTTTTTCATTTTTTTGCATTTTCATAGTCGATACACATTTCCTTGCTGTCTTTCTGTCTTTGTTTTGTCCATACAAAGTAAATGCAAAAAAATCAACATTGCGTTCATTGTGCACATCAGCCTGCCTGGTCAATGTCTGTGAAATTTGCACTTCATGATTTTCTTGAAAGCGCTCTGGAAGTCCTTGTTGAAGTACGCGTAAATGATGGGGTTTAGGAGGGAGTTGGAGTAGCCCAGCCAACTGATGACTGCCATCAGCTGTTCGGGCATGAAGCAGCTCTCCGCGCAGAACGGCAGCACCAGCGCCACGATGAAGAACGGTAGCCAGCACACGATGAACGTCCCCATGATGATCCCCAGGGTCTTTACCGTTTTGCGCTCCCTGGCCATCGCGATTTTCTTCTTCGCGTCCGACGCCTTGTCGTTCGTGTGCTCGCAACCGTGGGACGACTGCGGGGTGTTGGGCAGAGGGAGATGGGTTTTAGAGTTGCTGATCACCTCTATGATCTCCAGCGACTCACCTTCCTCTGCGCGTCTCGCTGCGCCGTTTACGCACGGGGAGTTCGTCTTGGACTCCGTGCCGAGCTTCCAGCCCTTGTCTCCGGCCACCCCGTTGGTCTTCTTATGAAACAGCGCCGGAGACACGCTGAAACTTTTGTCAGACACTTTTACTTTCTCCGTCTTCTTCACCGTCTTCCGAATTCGGAAGCGGGCCGCTTTGAAGATCTTTCCGTATAAGACCAACATGAGAATGAGCGGGATGTAAAAAGCCCCAAATGTCGAGTAGATGGTGTACCCCGGGTCCTGGCTGATGGTGCACGCGTCGGGGTTCGCCCTGTCCTCCGCGCTCCTCCAGCCTAACATAGGCGGAATGGAAATGGAGAAACCGATCAGCCAGGTGACACTGATCAAGATCGCCGCTCGCCGAGGCGTCCGCTTGTTGACATAGTCGATGGGGTCCGTGATGGCCCAGTACCTGTCCAAGGCTATGGCGCACAGGTGTAGGATGGACGAGGTGCAACACAGTACATCCAAAGAGATAAATATATCACAAATCGTCTGCCCCAGCGTCCACTTATTCAGCACTTGGTAGAGGGCCGCCATGGGAAGCACGAGCACAGACACCATCAGGTCCGTCACGGCCAGGGACCCGATCAGGTAGTTGGCTACATTCTGGAGCGACCTCTCCAAGGCGATCGCCGCCACGACGCACGCGTTGCCGAACGTGGAGCAGAGGATGAGGGCCGCCAGCAGCAGAGAGGTGACCACCTGGTAACTCAGCTCCATGTCCTCCGCCATGGAGCCCGGAGCCGCGGTGCCGTTCTGGCTGGAGTTCCAGTGCGCGACCACACCGAGACCCCCGCCGGGGGACCCCGAGGTGGCGTTGCTGTCGTTGCCGGTGGTTGCTAGAAAATCCATAATTCACCCCACACCGTGCGCGCTCAGAGAGCACTTTCCCGGGACAGCTGGAGGGGGAGGGGGGAGCTTCTACAGGAGTGGGGGGGTCAGTCGCTCACATCTGTGTGGTGGCGTGTTGGCTACTGCTCGGGTCCATCGGAGTCACCTCGTCCGTGCCGTCTCTCTCTTTAGGGCGCATGACGCAGACGTGTTTGGGTATGTGTTGTGAAGTGCGCGCGTGTATGGGGTGAGGGGGGGAGAGGGGGGGGTGTGCGTAAAGTGTGCTGTAGATGTCGGCGTAGAGGGGTGCTCACTGGAACTGCGAATGTTTCTGAGCCCAGCGACGCTGGGAATTCATTTATAGCAGTGGCACCGGGTACGTCAGACCGCGAGGAGGTCGTCCTGGAGTTTTGTTCCTCCGTCCTCAGTGCTGCTCTGCCCTTCGCTCCAGACACCTGCAGAAACGACGGGGTGCTCCTCTCTCTCCGGATCTTTTTCTTTGAAACTTGGTTTTGGTTTTTACGCAAGGCTATGGATGGGTCAGATTGATAAGAGTTTTCTATTGGAGACATAGAACCGTATGTGGTAAAGTGGAGAACCAGTCGTTACTAAAACAGGCGTTAACAGTGAGGACTTGTTTTTATGGCAGTTATCGCAGTGGTAGGTCATTCGTGATTCATCCAAGTGTAGGCCTATTGTATTTTGGGATCTAAATTAGAAGAAAATTGGTTTTATTCCAAAATATATATATATATTTAAAAATAGGCCTACTTATTGAAGAAATAATTGAATTGGACCATTGTAAATACGCAAAGGAAAACAACACGTTGGAAGCGCAACATATTTCAGAACCACGGACAGCGCTTAGCTGACCCCTAACGGGGGCATCCTGCCATCTGGTGGTCGTGGCGGGTACTGTTCTGGTCGCCGCTTTATCTTGGGGGATAGCGCCAATTCAAACAAATAATAATACCGACATGAACTAACAAGGACGGACAAAGAGGGTCGTGAAATAAAATACACACCGGTGGAGAAAGATAGAAAAGAAAGCAAGGACATTTTGAATGCGATGGTTGCAGCTAAATGTACAACATTTTTACAATATTTACTACAATTATTAAAATATTTTTTACAAGCGATGCAGCCATAGTGAAATCAGGTCTGCCGTACATCCACTGCTAAACTATTCAAAAAAATAATTTGCTTTATTTTCCTTCCTTTGAAGTCCCATAATGCAAGCCCTAATACTATACATAATACTGTAAATGTAAGTACATATTTGAGGATCAATACCCAATTTTTCATAACTTTGTTTTTCATTCAACACACACACACACACACACACACACACACACACACACACACACACACACACACACACACACACACACACACACACACACACACACACACACACACACACACTCAGAAACACATACACACACAAACACACACACACACACACACACACACACACACACACACACACACACACACACACACACACACACACACACACACACACACACACACACACACAGACACACACACACACACACACACACACACACACACACACACACACACACACACACACACACACACACACACACACCACACACACTGTGTGAACCAGAGAGTGAAAGGGCTGACTTGACATGGCAGTAAGGGAGAGAGAATGGCTCTGGTTAATTCTATATATTTTTCACCAGATTGTATTCTATAGATTACCTGAAGGACAATGGGTATGGTGGGGGGGAGGGCAAGGGCATGAACAGTGGAGCCATTGTGTACGGGTGGGTGGGGGGGAGAGGGGGTGAGGGTTGGGGGATGGGGCAGGGTGCAACGGCCATGTCAACAGTGTGGAATGTCCCAGGAGTTGACAGAAAGAGACGTGTTGGGAAGTGTTCCTGTTCTGCTCATCTCTGTTTTCTGCTGGTGGACACACTGAACACTCCCCTTCTAGGGCCCAGAGTAGTTCCACCACCACCACCACCACCAGGGAAACCAAAGTGTGGAGAGGGGCGCAAGGGGAAATCATACATGGAGGACTCCCTGGGGAGGGTCAAAGGCTGAGCCAGTGGGGGGCTGGGATCAGGTTTACTGACCGGCCGACCACAAAGGAGTTGAAGGGGTCCCGTCATGAGTGACGACAGCTCAGGTGTATTTGGTTCGCGTGGAGAGCGAGCCGACGGAGCCGGGGAGGCCAGCGGAGACAGCAGTGCGAGCCGACCGGCCGGTGGTCTGGATCCAGAGAGGCAGAGGCCTCACCACCGGGGGAACTCGAGCCCAGAGAGAGCAGGGACGACGGGGCACATGGAACGGCTGGCCAGCCCTGCCCCGGCCGGGAGGAAAGTGACCAGGAAGGCCTGCAACGTCGACCGACGGGAGAGAGGGGGATACGCTCGGGGCGAGGGCAGAGAGGAGAGGACCCTAGCGAGCAGGATCGGGGAGAGTGTGGGGAGGCTTAGGGAGAGCGAGAGAGACATGGAGAGGAGTGCCAGGGAAAGGACGGGGAGAGCAGAGGCATTTAAATCCACCGCCATACACTGCATGGACGACGAGGGGCGAAGAGGGAGCCTGTCTGCTCATCATATGTACGCTGGCGTCCCGCAGCCCGGTGTGACGGGAGGGAGAGCGCGTTCCGATGGGCCCCGGGCATGGTTGACCTCCTCCACCCCGACCACCAGCTCGCGGGCAGCCCCGGGCTTCAGGTCCACCTCCGCCCTCCAGCGCCCTCCAATCAGGAGCCGGGCGACTCCTCCACCTCCTCCTTCGAAGTCGTCCCAGAGGCCCGCTCCCAGGGCGGACCCGCTCCACCGCACGGCACGTACGCCCACCAGAGAACCAGACCCACCGCGGAGGTCAGGGGCCAGGCAGCGGTCGAGGTCAGGGGCCGGGCGGAGCCATCCGCCCTCGGGCTGCAGGACAGCGCCGGGAGGCGAGGATGACGAAGACAGGGGGTTCATGCAGGAGGGAGAGAGAGGAGAGGAAGGCGGAGGGGAAGAGGAGGCCGGGTCTTGGGCCAGGGCCGGGGGGAGCGGTGCGGCGGAGGTGGTTGGTCTCGCACTCACGCCGGCAGCGTTGGCTTGCTCCTCCGTGGCGGAGAGCGACAGGAGCAGGAGTAGGAGGGAGAAGAACAGGGTGAGGAGCCAGAGGAGGAGGCAACGGAGGAGGGAGCTATGGAGACAGAGCCGGCAGCAGGACAACAGACAGGTAAACGGCACAGATTATGACTGGCACTTAATGAACGCACTTAACGCAGGTTGTAGTCATTCGTTGCACTTAATTGTGCATGCATGTTGTGTGGCATGTACTTAATTGTGTAGCATCTGCAGTAGCTCGCTATCACTGCTGTATACGGGGAATGGGGTTAGCCTGGCGATTGTTAGTACTTGCACTTGGTTCTATGAACATCTTTACTGTACCGACGGCGATATATTGTTTCACTTCTTATGACAAATGTACTTATTGTAAGTCGCTTTGGATAAAAGCGTCTGCTAAATGCCCTAAACGTAAATGTAAATGACTGAAAGTGGTTGTGCAAAGTTTTCAATTTTGTTACGTCTGTAATTCTTCCCAAAGTTACAAATGGTGTCCCCATCAATTCCCAGTTCGTATGATTCATACTGCAAATGCAAAGGCTTTCATCAGTGGGCCATAGGTGCCATCACCATTGGGTTACTTCATTCGCTGATAGATAGGGACTTAACAGACATGACAATCTTTGAGACATCCACTTTAACTTTAAACAAACATGACTTCTCTGACATGATGTCAGACACGCTCTTCAAACATGTTCATGTTAAAATATTATACAAATTTACGTATTCAAAGTAAAAAAAAACGAAGCTACAAAAAAAAACAAATGCAAATAAACGGACCAAAAACAATAGTGACCTTGCCGGTTTCGGCTCGGTCCCTAAAAATATCAAATATCAGGGAGAGCGCCCTCTCTGGTTAAACGATAATAGTTGAAATTATTTTTTCTAATTGGGGAAGCATTGGAGAAAAAAGACTGGATTCCTCAATTATTAACTCATTAATCATTAATTATTAACTGGCATTTTTGACAAAAAGAAATGGCAGGTCTCCATGCAATCTTAATGCCACATGATGTGAAATGTATAAAGGCTGAATCTGTTATATAGTTTAAGAAACGTATTTTGTCTCTAGGCCATCCTTTTAGAACAATCCTTATTTTAAAACAAATAAATTTTTTCTTTTGACAAATGGTCAAAAAGACTCAAAGCTGTAAATTTGTATCCCAAATAATAAACAGCTTAGCCTTTGAGGTAAATAGAATAAATTGCAAACCAAGCATGACTTTACATTATTGATCATTTTGTTTTCTACATTTGAGAAACATTTACATATCAAGTGGATTTAATGGCTGAAGAAAGTTTTGTTGTCTGTGTGTGTGTGTGTGTGTGTGTGTGTGTGTGTGTGTGTGTGTGTGTGTGTGTGTTTGTGTGTGTGTGTGTGTGTGTGTGTGTGTGTAGCGGTAAAAACAACCCCTGTTGTTTTTATTAAGAAAGGCACTGGTTTCTTTTCACCAGAATGTGTTATTCTATGCCTGGTAATGGTGCTGTGAGCCGTGCATGTGTGTCCCTGTCAAGCAGCAAACGTGGGCCTATTATAGACACTGACTCTCGACAGGCTTATCAGCAGCCGGCTCTTCTCAATGGCTTTTGTCTGTGTGGTTTAAAGTGGGGTTAGATCTGAATTAGTTGCATGATGAGGCTTGGACAGAGAGCTCTTCAAAACTGCCCAGACAATGGAACAGGTTCTCTGTTGATTGGCTGCTCGGACCGGCAATCACATCATTGAACTGGAATTATATTACAGACAGCATTAGCCAAAGTCAAATTGATAGCCGCTTTGAAAGAATGTGGTATCTAGTAGGAAAATCATAGGGACTATCCCTTAGCTTTATAACAAACTTTTATAGTCAATGTTTTACTGTTCTGTTGTAATGTAAATATACATACAAATATACAATACACATAACATGATTCCAGAAAATTGTTTTTGCGCTTTTTTTGGGGAGGAAATCTGTCAAAGACACATTCATCCATTTCTGTCCACTAGAGGGCAGAAATACCTTCCAAAGTAATGTGGTTAAAACACACTGATTAACTAAGACCTACTCATTTGTCATTTCTGACATGTCTGCCAAGTAAATGTACCATGTAATTATCACCTCCTTACAAAGCCAGCATAAAGATGCATACAGTCATGCAGGCCTAATTCCCGTGCCACCTTTCTAAACAGCACCTCAGAGACAAAATGTTAACGTCACACGGATCCCTGCTGGCTGGTGGCTTCCTGTGTTGCAGCGAGGCAGACAACCAAGTCTAAGAGCTGTACCCAGCTGTGTTGACTCCTACTGGGGTGCCCAAAAAAAATACCACAGGAGGCCTACTTTGTGTTAGGTCTATAAATACATATATCATATCGTCTGATGCATTTATCAAGATTTGTTCATAATTTAATCAGTTTGCTAGCAAAGGCTACTGGTAAAAGGGGATACATGCTTTATATCAAAATATGCAGGGATCCAGGCCAGCCCTACCTCCACTTTGTGATGGCTCTGTGGTAGCTTCTCTCTACCTTGTGCGGTGGTCTTTGATGTCACTGGGGATGGAGTGGGGATTGGTTGCTACGATGTCGCAGTGCTTTGATACCAGGGGGAGAGAGGCACGGCGGCCATGATTACACTAGAGAATTGTGCCGTCGAGTGTTCAATGTGTGTGTTTTGTTTTCCTAATGACACACATCTAGAAGCGGCACTGGCGTGACAGGGAGGTCCCTGGAGCTCCCCCTGGGTGTAAACGTGGTAATTACACTGGGAGCCCCCTCAGGGCTCAACAGACTGGCGCTATATAGACATGGGGGGGACCCATGGGAGAGAGCACAGGAGCAGGGAGAGGGGGGAGGAGAGAGAACATGTGGGTCCTCCTGGACACAAAAATCCTCATTTATATATAGATGTGAAGCGAGCCAGAGAGAGAGAGAGAGAGAGAGAGAGAGAGAGAGAGAGAGAGAGAGAGAGAGAGAGAGAGAGAGAGAGAGAGAGAGCAAGCAAGCTTTGGACAGGATAATTGATTTTTGTAAAGGTGTGCAGAATCTTTTGAATGAAAGGGAGTTGGATGAAGCAAGATCATTTGACCGACTGGCGGGTAAGAAGAGAGCGAGATGTAGTTTAAGAGAGTGAGTGCAACAGTGGCAGACTTTGAGGGGAGTGATTAATTGCCAACTGACCAGATGGAGAACTGAACAAACTGCATATTTGTCAGTCTGTTCTTCCTTGTTCCTTGTGGAAACGCTACAACTGAATCATGATAATTGAAGCTTTGTCCATGTTAAAATATGGGAAGAAACAATGCTACATTTTTAGGAGGAGAAAAAAATATTGCATATTCCTAAACTCACAGGTATCCCTCTCGAGTTTTTCACCAATTTTCTCTTCAGGAAGGTGTCAAGGTGTCAAATCAAGCTACATGAATTGAATACCTCATACTTATCAAAGGTATTATCAACAGCATGTTCAATAATGTGTTCAAATAGCTCTACAGAATAAATATAAATGTTCTTTCTTTTTCATCAAATATTAAAACCTAGTGAGAGCTGGTAGAGAAAGACAGGGAGACAGCCGGGAGAGTATACTTGTTCTACTATCCTCCTCCATAAATACTTTACTTCTGACGTACTTATTCACAGTAGTGGGTCTCAGACATTGGCCTCAGTGATTGGTTGAACACATTTTGACTCGTGATCTCAAAATTAATTTATAGCCGTGCTCTTCTACTCTGTGAAGAATATGTTGCTGTTGTCAAGGCTGGGTTAAGGTGCTGAAATGTAGAAGTTTGCAGTAATGTACAGTTTTTGTTTTCTATGTTTCCAACTTTTACAATTTTACATCATCCTCTAATATTTAGTGTCAGCATTTGTTACATGAATCAACAGAGCCTTACCTTGACCTATATCTGTGTCCTTGAAGGGAATTCAACTTTTCTACATTTCCTTGAATGGGAATTTACCGTTTATCACTGTCATTGAAGGAATTGTACCCTTTCTACATACCCTTGAACAGGAAACAACCCTTAATCTATGTCATTGAATGCATTGTACCCTTATTGGATGTCCTTGAATGGGAATTAACCTGTTGTCTATGTCCTACTAGAGAATTTACCCTTTCTTTAAATCCTTGAATTAGAATGTACCCTTATCTGTGTCCTTGAAGGTAATTGACCCTTTCTCTACATCCTTCAATGGCATTAACCATTGCTCTACTGCACACAGAGCTCCACAAGCAGCAGCAGTAGCAGCAGCAGTGGCGAGGATGAGGAAGAGGAGGAGGAGGAGGAGGAGGAGGGTACGAGGGCCAGGGAAGGCCTCATATGTGCTGTGTGCTTAGACGTGTACTTCAGCCCGTACACGTGTCAGCCATGCACCCATGTCTTCTGTGAACCTTGCCTGAGGACTCTGGCTAAGGGCAGTCCTGCCAACACCCCCTGCCCCCTCTGCAGGACCACCATTACTCATGTCTTCTTCCAGAAAGGTGAGAGCCAATAGGAAGCGGCGTCCTCTTAATGGAACGGTGCACATCATTTGTTTTTTTCACTTTTGTCGCCAGTTGGAACTGGGATTGAATGCACACAGCCAAACACACTCAAATGAATACATTGCAAGGAACACACGTGGAAATAATACATTTAGTTCTGATATGATTAGGGTTATGCATATACGTGGGGTGGATGTATTCGTCTTTGAGTGTGGCTTTGTTTACACCACTACTAATAGAAATCTAAACTACAGTGTTTGAGGAGCCCAGCTGCTGAGAGTCCATAGGGAGCAGATTAAAACCTTTGGCTCAGCTCTGACCAGATGAGTCGCACAAACCTAGACATTGCTTAACCCCATTGCACACCTTCTACTGGCCGCTTTTGTTTGGAACAACAAATTATTTACATGTTAGGGTAACAGGGTTTTATCTTTTTTGTGTTTATTTGTTTTTGGTGACTCGTGGTCCGTTACGGTATTGATAAAAAAAACTTGTTTTTTTGTTCATTGGAGTATTATTTATGCACCTTGTTTACAGTTTAAGCAGGAATGTTGGAACGGTTCAAGTGACCATCCACCAACACTAAATCGATGAATACATAACGAGTAGCCGCGATTTACGTTGACCTACTTGCGTATACTTATGATGGCGAGGAACAGAGGAAAAGTAGGGTAGAGGCTCATCTAGGGCCAAAACAAGGGAAAAGTGGTGGCTGAATGATTCCTGGCCACATATTAAGCACTCTTATGCGGTGAGGACTTAAGAGAAGATTCCTCTTGTTGCTGATTACCAAAGCAAGGTCACCCCAAATGAAAAGTGAAAGCTACATGTTTCAGTTACAATCAGAACTTCACTATAAATATCAACCCTTGCCGGACTCATGAGACGATGATTAGCTGAAGAAAGTCGGTGACTCAAGAGGTTGTTCTTGTTCATTTTATGTTTTTGTTCCCTTATGTTCGTAAAGAGCTCAATCAAACAGTGAAGACATTGTTCCCCATGGAATACCTCTCCCGGAAACAGAACTTTCAGAGAGCCAGTTGTGCAAAGTGGCCTCTCCCGAGCACAAGGAAGCTGTTTCGCATTTTCGGAGGCAAGTTAACCACTTGAATCACTTGAACTTGTAATGATATTCCACAAGCGAACACAGCAATGTGAAATTGTTGTGTTGGGTGTTTTAAGTGTTAGTTGTAATGTTAAAGATGGATTCTCAAGATTTTCTTGGGGCGTCATCAATATTGTCATGTATAAACTATGGTGAGGGTATTTCACTACCACCCGAAAGGTTATGGGTTTGAAACTCAATGTCAACTCAATGCTAAATCACTAAACAGATGTGAATAGTAAAACCACTACATACATATTACCAACGATTGCTTGATGGTTTCTACTTTGTTGAGCATGTCTCCCTGACACAGGCTTCCAGCGACAGACCAGTTCTGCCAGGCGCCGGTTCCCCCAGGGAGGAGGGTACCGCTTGGACGACCTGGACTCTGATGACGAGACCCGGGGTTGGCACCTGGACATGGACATGGCCGTCATTTACATCTACTCGGCCAACTGGGTCATTGCCTTCTTCATCTTCTTCTTCCTCTGCTACCTCTTCTTTCCCTCATTTTAACAGGAAGAAAGAGAGTGGGAGGGAGAGGGAGAGAGAGAGGGACAGAGAGAGAGAGAGCGAGAGAGAGAGAGAGAGAGAGAGAGAGAGAGAGAGAGAGAGAGCGAGAGAGAGAGGGGGGGGGATGATGGGATTGAAGGGCATGTGAAGGTTATACTGCATGAGAAAATACTATAAATAATATCCTGTATGAGGGGTAAAATTAGCAGAAGAGTGACACAGGATGAGAAATAAGATGGACATACAGTATGTAGAAACGTATAACAAACACTAAGACGGTTATGTTTTGAATAACTAAAAAAGGGAGATGTGTGTTGCATAACAGGTCGAATAAGTAAATAACATTCAGGTTGGCTGACCCTGAGAGAGTTTTTAAAACCGTGCACCAGCTCTTGTTGTATCACTAAATCATTCAAATGTGAAAGCAGTTGTAGTAGGTCGTTTGGGAATATCAATTTGATTCTGTTAAGTGTCTCAACGTGACATATATATACAGCACTTCCTTCCTGCCAAGTGGTGACAAATTTCCAGGCTTGAAACAAATCTATCTCTCTCTCTATCTATCTATCTATCTATCTATCTATCTATCTATCTATCTATCTATCTATCTATCTATAGCAATAGATAGAGCAATAACAAGCAATGAACAAAACAAGCAGTGAATCAAATCATTTGCATATCAAATATTGAATGTTGTAAGATTCTACAAAAGCATTATGATATGTACAGTTAACGCTGCAAGTTAATTCACTGTGTTGATTTGCATGTATTTTGTGATGCTTTGTTTGACAAGGAAACACTGGATTTGTTGCTAATCAGCTTGTCTTTGAAGCACATGCTTAGTGTCACATGGTCAATAGGTCAGAATGCCTCATGGGATTTGTGTAGGCGATACTCTGCCATATTGAGAGGCCTCAAGAGAGTTATAGTTGTATAAAATCCTAAATCAACATAAATATAACCGTCAACTCGGCTAATGAAAACTTTGTTTTTGCCACATCTTGCATGACAAACGCAACATTGTCTTCCCATAATGAAGAATCATTTCGCATTGAGGTACTAAACAATGACCAAAGAGACACTACTACTAACATAATAACTAATCTTCCAATGCTATATGCTTTCAAAATGGAGGCGGTTGTTGCGATATGACTTTGTGATGGACAAGCCCTTTAAACCTGTATTTTTTTATCTGAACTCTCCCATGCAACAATCTGGGCAATGTATTTATATGTATTGTGAAAATTGTTTTATGAGGCATACATACATTTTTGTATAATGACAAATACAATTTGTAACAACCTCGGATGGGAAATGGATGTTTTATTTTTAGATTGCCTCTGAAAAGGTCGATGTGTTATTTATTTTTACCAAATAAAGTTAAAATAACCTCATTCTTCCTTTCCTGTTTGAACTGACAATTGTCCCTTAGGCAAGCTCACTTTGACCATTTTCCATTTGTGGCAAATGTATGTGTGAGAAACAATGCTTAGGAAGTTTGTGGCAGTGTTGGGTCCAATTTACCAGAATTAATTACATAGTTATTCTGTTACTAAAACATAAGCCATAAACGTAAAATGTAATAATTATTTAAAGTGTAGACAGACACTATAATTTACACTGAAATACAAATATTATAAAAGTCTATAAAAAGCCTATACATCTGACAATGTAAAGTTTCTAATGACACAGAATATCCCGCCTGTACCTGACATCACGGCCACGCCCTCTGTCACCTTATTATCTAGAGGCTGAGTAGTTGGCCTATAGTGTTCACATATATCCGATCAAGTGACCTGAATCAATGATTGCTGACTGACTGGGTGAATGAATGAACACTAGAAGCCCTGATGTGGTCCATTCTGTGATTTGACTCGCAGGACTTCAAACCGTTGACCATGTGAAAAGACTGGCTGATGAGGATGGTGTATGGAGGATCTGTCCACCTTATACATTTTAAGTACAAATGGCACAACTTCATCACAACATAGCCATTGTTGGTTTCAAAAACAAAATTAAATTGTATATATTGACAAACAATTATAACCTAATTCTAATTTCTTCACACAGATGCACATGGCTGCAAGATACCTTAATGAATGACATACTGAATGTATATATATTCATGTATATACATTCATATGAAAGTATCATTCATTTCAATGAAATAAATTCAGCTTTATGGATGGTCCATTGACGATTACCCAGGATGCAATCTGCTCTTTTAACATTGGCGTAGCTTCCATCTCAAATCAAACACATTCTGCAAAAGGTGCCCATCACACATGGTCGGAAAGGAAGAAAGAGGAAGAAAGAGGTGTGTGTGCATGTGTGTGTGGGCGTGTTATTGTGCATGTGTGTGTGTGTGGTGTGTGCATGTGTGTTTGTGCATATGTGTGTGTGTGTGTGTGTGTGTGTGTGTGTGTGTGTGTGTGTGTGTGTGTGTGTGTGTGTGTGTGTGTGTGTGTGTGTGTTGTGCACACGTCTGTGGGTGTTTTTATGCACTTCATGTGCAAAATCCTGTGCATTGGCATATGTGAACGTATGTGCATCTCTTGAGGTTGTGCATTTGTGGCTAAAGCAGTTTCAGAAATGGATTTGCAGGGGCTTGCTTTGCATGTGCAATGAAATAGTTATGCAGGGTTAGAAAGAGCACTCAAGATGCTCTTTACAATAGTACAGTCATTTATTAAGAATATCCATCATATGCTTTCCTTTGCACAGCGCTGCTAAGCATGGAGCTCAGACATTCAGCATTGAAAAACACAAAATGTTTCATAAACCGAAATGAAAAACATTATACAAAAAAAATATATATATATAATTTGAAGAACAATGCTAGGAGTTGTTGTCTACGAGTTGACTAGCTATAGCCCTATGCTATTTTATACACATCGATTTTTTAAGTCCTAAATGTGGATTAAAACACACACACACACACACACACACACACACACACACACACACACAGCTCAAACTTGGCTCTATATCTTGACTATAACTTAATACATTTTCCTCAATAAAAATGTTGAGTTTGTTTTGTGCACAAAGGCGTAAATTATTTAAGTAATTTATGCCATTTACGTAAGATACAAGTTACGTAAATTGCGTAACTTACGTTAATTTACGTAACTTGCGCAATTTACGTAAGTTAAATTTAAATAAATGACGTAAGCGTAAGTTACGTAAATTTAACTTACGTAACTTATGCAATTTACATAACTTGTAACTTACGCAATTTACATAAGTTACGCAATTTACTTAACTTTAACTTACATAACGTACGCAATTTACGTAACTTTAACTTACGCAATTTACGTAACTTACATGATTTATGTAACTTACGTAAGTCACCTAAGTTACGTAATTGACGTAACTTGTAACAAGTTGTAAGTTACGTAATTTATTTATATAAGTTACAAGTTGTAACTTACAACTTATGTAACTTACGTAACTTACAACTTGTAACTTACATAACATACAACTTGTAACTTACAACTTACGCAACTTACAAAGTAACTTAAGTAAGCTAACTTGTAACTTACAATTAACTTGTAACTTGCAACTTACGTATGTTACGTATGTAACGTAAGTTGCAAGTTCCAAGTTGTAAGTTACGTAAGTTACATGTTGTAAGTTACGTAAGTTTTACAAGTTGTAAGTTACGTAAGTTACATGTTGTAAGTTACGTAAGTTTTACAAGTTGTTAGTTACATAAGTTACATGTTGTAAGTTACATAAGTTACATGTTGTAAGTTACATAAGTTACAAGTTGTAAGTTACAATTGTAAGTTACATAAGCTACACGTTGTAAGTTATGTAAGTTGTAAGTTACGTAAGTTATATAAGTTACATGTAAGTTACGTAAGTTACAAGTTGTAAGTTACACGTTGTAAGTTACGTAAGCTACACGTAAGTTACATAAGTTACATGTTGTAAGTTACGTAAGTTTAGGGTGACCAGACGTCCCCGGTTTCCGGGGACAGTCCCCGTTTTCAGTGACCTATCCCCGGCTATGGCTGTCCCCGGAAATGTCCCCGGATTTGACTGTGACTGAAAGATCCGAACCCCCCCCCTCCTCAACAATCCCGTCCGACCCCCCCCCCCCCCCCCCCCCTCAACAATCCTGTCCGCCAGGGTAAGGGCAGTGTCCCCGTTTTAGTTTTCTATGAAAAAAACACTACATGTTTGGAGGTTTTTACACCGCAGAACCCAAAATGTCCCCGGATTTTGTCTCTGGTCACCTTACGTAAGTTACAAGTTGTAAGTTACGTACATTTTACAAGTTGTAAGTTACAATTGTAAGTTACGTAAATTACGTAAGTTATGTAAGTTACAAGTTGTAAGTTACATACGTTTTCAAGTTGTAAGTTACAATTGTAAGTTACGTAAGTTACATAAGTTACGTAAGCTACACGTTATGTAAGTTACAAGTTGTAAGTTACATAAGTTTTACAAGTTGTAAGTTACGTAAGTTTTACAAGCGCCTCCAGACGATATTATGAATCTCAAACGACTGCGTCAGAGACTGTCGTCTCTGGTTCTTCCACTTCTAAGTAGACTGAACCGCGAATTCCTTCATAACCATGGCCAAGATAACCCCCACTATGAGTCTCGTTGTGGAAATACCAGAAACGTCAGAGAACCGGACGCAGTCTAGTCTTTTCACCAAATGCAAGCTTTACGCAAGCTTGCCTTATTGTGTTGCGTGTTATGTGCCATAACACCAACAGCAGAACGGTTGACGTGAAAATAAACGTGTCGAGGGGCGAATTTTGTCGCGGAGCGTTTTGCCCGCTAATGGTCATTCATGCCAATTCATTCTCATCAACCATGGCCGAGATAACCACCATTGCGTGTCTGTACCTGTTGTGGAAGAGGGAGAGACGTCGGAATGCCCGTCATTTATGGGTTAATAATATAATCCGGAGGCGCTTTGTGCCGTGATATTATATATATTGTATATATTATATTATATAGATATTTATATATTATATATATAATATCATATAATATTATATATAGAGCTCCGGGAGTCACAAACGGCATCAATCACTTTCTCCTCCAAGCTGCGGTTCACTGCGGAGTGCAGGGAACGGTTGGCCCAGCCGGTTGAACGGTGATTGGCTGTTTTACGTTACTTCACCCAGGGAGTGAACGCTGATTGGCTGTTACATTACGTCACCCAGGGAGTGAACGCTGATTTGCTGTTTTATGTTACTTCACCCACGTTACCCACAGGGAGTGAACGCTGATTGGCTGTTTCAACGCGAATGATGCGAAGAAGTTGAAATATTTACACTTCTGCGAAATCTGTCACTCATTCGCACGACAAATCCACGTGAACGCGCACGCCCGTTTTTGGGAAAACTGTCGCCCCATCAATCAAATCTTGTCGCAGATTTTTGCTGCGGCAAATTTCGCCCGATACGCGTCTCTACGTTCACTTTGCATTGTGGTGTGAACACAACACACAAATGGATTCGATATATAATAACAATCATATTTCTAATTGATTAATGAGCTTAGCGCCAGTGTAAAAAGACATAATGTGACTGTTTAAGCTTGACATTGTGTTTCTGAGTTTAAATATTGACGTTGTTTAGGCTCTGCGACGTCCGAAATGGTTAGCTTTTGTAATCACAAAAGCTGGGATCCGCTCTAGCCCAAGCTAGAGCACGTGAGGTATGACGTCATCACGCTCTAGCCTCAACGGAAGACCAACTGAAAATATACGAAGCGGGTATAAAATTTAATTGATTCTGAAAAAGATATTAATTATATTGAAATTCTGTTTCGATTTAATAATTGAAGATACAAGTGTGTTGATTTGTTAAATGTTTGAACGAAGGTCAACAGTTTTGTAAGCAATTTACCAAGTTTCGAAGTCTCAAGTGTCAGAATGGGCGGACGGGTTTGCCGTTCTCCCACTGACTTCCATTGTAAAAATGATTTAAATTAAGATTTAAAAAGTTTAAATTATATGAAAAAAATAATGGTAGCGCGCATTCCAAGCCAATCTGAACATTTTAAAATGTTTAAAACTTCTCTTGATGAAAAATTGTGGAAGGAGTAGGGTATGTAGAGAAAGAAAGAAAGAAAGAATAAAGCCTAAAGAACAACAGTTGAGCGCTGCTTGCAGCACTCACTACCAAAAAACGTTTTTACATGAAAACGTTGAATGCAGAGAGGTGGTCCTCGGGGCGGGAGGCTGACGGGAGGGGGGGGGGGGGGGCATTAGTATTCGTGTCCTATGGGTGCGCAGTGTTCCCAGCCACCCGGTCAACGTCAGGCCTGTAGCGACTGCTCGTCTTATATCGCCTCGCCAAGGTTAGAAATCCTTGATTGGAAACACGCGAAGAACCAGACCTTGCGAACCAAAATAGCCACCGTTTACCCATGCTCTAGCCGAGTTTCAGCCTCCGATCTCCCCCTCCTGTATAAAGAGATGAATGACGATTGAACCGGGCGGTAAAAAATCGACCAGTGGCACTGGAAACGTTTTTTTTTTTTTTTTTTTTTTTTTTAATCTCTTCGGGGAGTGCTTTCTATTCAGCGGCACAGCAAGACTCAGAGAAGACCGATACTAGTCGTCTTCTGGGTGCTTCATGGAAACGCGCAATCCTAAAAAATGGTTGCATTTGCAGGTGATCGTCCGTGAACGTGGTCGTCTTCTGCCTCTCACCACCACGGCATCGGTGCGTCAGAAAAGACATCTGAGCTAGCCGGACTCCGGGCTGGGTGTGCAGCAGCAGGCATCAGGCTGCAGCAGCAGGCTTCATCACCGTCTGCTGTAGAGAGAGGAGAGAGGAGAAGGTGACTCGCAACCCCCGTTCGCAAATCCAGCATCGATGCGCTCACTTCTGCGCGCTGAGGCTTGTCTGCGTCTTGGACCGCCACAGTAGAACCCCGATCTACGGGAGCGCAGGAGGCATCAGACGGACAACCAACACGCGTACATTTGAACCTAGATCGCTTGTAGTAGTGGTGGTGGGACCTGCATCGATCGTCAAACGTAGAAAGAAGCCGTGGTGCTGCGTGGAGAAAACACGGGAGTCGAGGAAAGGGGAAGGAAGTGTGCTGAAGGAAGGGGCTGAGATTTCGACATCAGGCAAGGCGTTCTGCGTTAGAGCTTTTTTATTAGTGGATGTGTATGCATGAGTTCTGCACCGAATGGGCGCAAAAACCGCCCCAGATCTGCCGGGAACATTTTCCAGATCGGCAAGCCCGCTGCTCACCGCGAGCCGGAGAGGCGGGAGAGCACCGAGAGCAGCCGCAGAGCCCAGCGCGCCGTGGCCGACTGCAGGATGGTAGGTTTGCGACACCTTTATGCCTGCATGGAGGGGGGTGGGGGGCTCTGCTGGATGGGGGTCTGATGATATTATCCCTCTTTGTTCTATAGTTCGATCCACTATCCCTTTGCGTGCCAGCCACCAAAACCACAGCATAAAAAACCCGACTGATGGTATCCTTCATGATGAGCGCCAGAAGGATGCAATTGCGATGCTTTTTTTTCTTCTTCTTCTTCTTCTTCTTCTTCTTCTTCTTCTTCTTCTTCAATTGGAATTGTGTTTGGTGAAGCCTGAATGTTTTTGCCATGTGTATGTCACACTGTGTTGTACTGGGATATAGCGATGACTGGACAGATCCCGGGCTGCTGCTGTTATTATGGCCACACTTTACCTCTTCATGCGTCCACGGACGTCACCGTGCGCCGCGGTCCGCGGGATGATGGCATCCCGTGTTTGACTCGCACACACCGAGCGGGACGCGCGTCCCAGCGGCGGGGAGTTTTAGCCCGAGCAAACAACCAAACTTAGCATAATGGGCCATCATAAATAAAAAAATCCATTCTTTCAACAGTCACTCTGAGTAGGCCTCGGAAAGCCTATACGCTCGCTGTGGCAGGATATCGTGATGTCAGCAGTTGTTGTTTTTTGTGTATGAATGCAGATTTTAAAAATTTATTTAATCGTTGTGGGGGGACGGGTCGTTGTTATAGGTTACATTAAATAGTTTGCCCAACAGCAAATGTTCCCAATCACTCTTCATACGGTATAAGGAGTGATCATGTTTTTGCATGATTTTTTGCACATGGCGATGACAACGTCTTATCAATGCAACATGGTCATTGTAATCATATTTATAATGTCTACTGAAGTCCAAAGTTATGTCATGAGACACGTTGCAAGGGGCTGTATATTACTTTGTACAGAAGCATGTTATGCTTGTTATGCTTATAAGGTTCTTTCCTTAACTTTTGTTTTTCCTCAATGACCTTATCTTGCAGATCGTCCAAGAATTCAACACTCTCGTGGCTCTGTATCGTGAGCTTGTCATTTCCATCGGTGAAATAACAGTGGACTGTCCCGCCTTACGGGCCGACATGCTCAAGACACGAAATAAAGGCTGCGAAATGGCGAGAGCAGCGCACCAGAGTCTCTCCCTGATCTCGGGGTAAGTGCATCATAACGCAGATGGAACAGGCGCTGTCCATGGTGCTGAAACGGCAAACCGCCCCTCTGCGGCCAAGTTTGTCTTTGAAGACAAGACTTTGGCTCTCTCGGCACATGCGTTTTACAGATTGCAAATTGGGGAACATTTTGAAGCATGCTCAACGACATGCAATGTATTTCTGTGTTCTGCAATGTGTTGAATTAATTGTACCTAAAATATTAAGTACAGTGAGTTTATCTGTAGTTCTGCTACCGTAACTTGACTGTCCAAATCATTACATTGGTTTAGCAGGTATGTGTGTGCATGTGCGAGTGTGCTTGTGTGTGTGCGTTTGTTTTTGTGTGTGTCCCTATGTGTGTGTGTGTGTGTGTGTGTGTGTGTGTGTGTGTGTGTGTGTGTCTATCTCCCCCCCCCCCTCTCTCTCTCTCTCTCTCTATCTCTCTCTCTCTCTCTCTCTCTCGCTCGTTCTCGCTCTGTGTGTGTGTGTGTGTGTGTGTGTGTGTGTGTGTGTGTGTGTGTGTGTGTGTAAATGTGTAAATGTGTCAATTTGTACTGCAGCCACAGCCATACTAAAAAAGGAGTTGAGACGTGATTACAGCATTTATTCAAAAGAGTATGGTATGACCCTATACAACAGTTTGGACCCAGAGAGTGGTACAGATAGTGTTTGTGTTGCATTATGTTCACGTCTTTATCCCTGCATGTGAAACACTCACAACTCCTACAGATATAATATTGACATTATCGTCTTACACTGTTTGCCTACTTTCTCACATTACCCGTGACATTAAGTGATCACATGACTCCTTACTCAGCCTCGCCTTCCTGTACAACCCAATACATTCATTCAATAATTCATTCCCCTTCGCATGCTCTGAGTGGGTTTTAGAATGTGTGTGTGTGTGTGTGTGTGTGTGTGTGTGTGTGTGTGTGTGTGCACGTGCGCGTGCGCACGCGTCCTTCGTGGTGTGTTACATGCATGATGAAAAGTGTTTGCATCACATGGCAGGGAGCCTCTGAGCTACACATGCGTGACAAACTTTCCACAGACACATATGGAATATGCATCATATGCATCTCACAGTATGTGTGGTGTGTGTAGGAGCCAAGCCATTAAACAAGATAATGCATTTATTTGTATCTCAGCAGATACCCAAGCACATTGTATGAAAGGCATTCTCCCCTTCCCCACATGCATATACTTTAATTATACAACAACGTGTTATT
>NC_140275.1:16063074-16150574 GCF_964030765.1 Micromesistius poutassou | reverse complement strand
TGCACACATTCACATGCGCACAGGTTGGCAAACACCCTGGCACTCGGTCACACAGTCAGCACACAGTACAAGATGCGTACTCTCAGTCACGCACACACGCACAAACACATACAAACACACACAATAATGCACGTGCGTTCAGACGAGTACATACAAGGGCGTGTACTCAAAACAATCACGAGAACACACTCGCATGCATACACACACACACACACACACACACACACACACACACACACACAAACACATGCACACACACCTACACACACATACACACACTCTCACACACATGCGCACACACATGCGCACACACACTCACACACAGATCTGAACACACACACACACACACACACACACACACACAAACACGCACACACACACACACACACACACACACACACACACACACACACACACACACACACACATAAACACACACTCACATAGATACACACACAAAGCAAACAGGCAGCGAGCCAGAGGCAGAAATAGTGTGTCAGCAGGGTCTTCAGTTGGCAGGCCGAGCCATGTCTAGCTTAGTCAGGAGAGGAAGCATTCACACCGCCATCACTCTCCAACATTACCATGCCTTTAATATATTAAGAGACACACTGAAGTTGTGTTACTCCAAACCTACTATATATATTATATATATATATATATATATATCTTTCTGCTTTGCAAGTATTAGCCAACTGGGTGAAACAAAAATAGATGCTTCTACATGTTACACAGCAAAAAAAGGCAATCATAGAGAATAAACTGTACCGGGGCAGTTTGTAAATAATGTGTGTATGTGTGTGTGTGTGTGTGTGTGTGTGTGTGTGTGTGTGTGTGTGTGTGAGTGTGTGTCGAGAGATGTTAATACATAGAGATGTTAATATATATATATATATATGAAATAGAAGTCATGGAAGAACACGATTGAGAAACAGACAGCTTCACATGGGCCCACAGGGCCTCAGGCTGAGGACCGTTACTCTTTCCCCGGTACACCTCCGACGTCCCGCCTCACACTCACTCATCGTGGCAGCCGGTGTGCTGGCGTCCTCGCCGACGCGCGCACACACACTGACCTCGGGACCTGAGCACTCTGATGCCTCCTTGCAGCGGCACGTGTTGGTCTGATCTGTACAAAATAACAACAAGAACAACAATAAGGTAACACTTACAATAAGGGTACAGTATAAACCATTAATTAACATTAGCAAATGCAGAAAGAAGTGTTATTATATAGAATTATATTAGCATTAGCATGGGTTGGAGTTGGGGTTAGGGTTGGTGGATGAGGGTGAAGTGAAGGTTAGGGTAATCTTATTACATAATGTATACAGTTATACCATTAGTTCACATGAACCCCATAAGTAAACATGAACACTATTAGTAAACATGAACACAAATGAATTCCATTAGTAAATGTTTCCTAGATTATTAGTAAACAAATCATTAATTATTATTACATTATTATTATTATGACATTAACTAATGTTAATTAATGTATAAATAATGGTTATTGAATGTACCATTATTGTAAAAATATGAATACACGTATAATAAACGTGTGGTGACAAAGTGCTTTATTTAACAGAGTAGTACCACAATACAATAATAGCCTATATATCAGACTTTAGGATAATTAGATGAATAAAATGCTGCAAATTTCCAGTAAAATAAGTTGTAGTTGACTGACCGATTGACTGTTTACTGTCTCTGTTCGATTAAGTCAAGTTATCTATTGATGGATTTCTTGATTGACATATGTTATGAGTATATCAAAAGGTTCTTCTTCTTCTCTTCAAACACCCCCACCACCACCTCCAACCGATTCTAAAAATGAGACTTACCATCACAGGCCTCCCAAATGCTACAGCTGCCACAAGTGTCTGCGGTATCCCTCACCGGCCACTCGCAGAAACTGTTCTCCATCAGAGTGTGGTTCTTGCCGAGACACTGCAAGGCGTGCAGTTTGCATACGCTCAGCAGAACAGGCCGTCTCTGAGTAAGGGCGGCACACACTTCTAGGGAAGGCCTGAGAGCACAAGTACGCTATGGTCAACCAAACAAACAATGTTGCATGATGGAGAATGTGTCAGAGACAAAGGTTTGATTAGTGATAGTGAACGACTTAACACACATGCACTCATAGGGGAACCGGCAGACACATTTGCCTCTGGAAGACTTCTCCCATGGTTGACATTGTTCAGTAGGGGCTGTAGTTGCCACAATGGTCTCTGTATTAAAAATAATATGCATAAACATAAATATGTTTTTGTCACATTTGGTTTCCCCCTGTGATCTCACCATATATACGAGCAAAAGAGTGTTGGATTTGGAACCCTAACCAACTATCATTAAAGTTAAGAAAAAAAAACATTAACTCGAAAAAATGTAACATTGTCATTAAATCAATGAAGTTTTGAATTCATGGAATTTATTTTATTTTTCTATAGATTCTATATTCTATAATGATTTAAATAAATGTGTTAAGAATGAGACATACCCTCGATACAGCGGACGCTCTCTGGGCTGGGGGAGAAGTGCAGACTGGGGTCACAGATGATCGCTGTCTCCCCCAGTATCTGCTTGCCTGGTGGGCAGGACAGGGTCACCCTCTCCCCAATGCGGTAGAAACCCTTCAATGGAGAGGCTATGACCCCGTCAGTGAGGACTGCAGCCATGCAATTTGAGGCTGAAAAATAAGGAAATAGAAGAGAAAAGAGGAAAATCACCCTCATAGAGTTCTTCATCATAGGCTGCACCTGTCAAGTATTAAGTCACTATACTGCAGATTATTAGATTGATACATTTTGATGACGAAACCTAACCTTAACCCTGTTTTAATAAAATCAGACAATTTGAAACTTGTCGGATTGCTCCTAAACGTCACCATCCGTAATCCAACACATTAACTTAATTTAAAGCTACACTATGTAAATGTTCCCATTAGCAGCCCCTAGTGGCTTGAGTTGTAGTTACAGTTTTAGCTACATCATTTTCAGAGTGCAGTGAGATTTTACAGTATGGGGTGGGGGGGCAGAACAATCCCTGGATGGATTGACTCGTGAATGGGAATGTTTAATTCCTGAGAATGTTTCTAGTTCTGATTTATTTGAATGGAGTAAATAGCTGTGGTACAAAAGTTAAATAGTGCTGGTTAAGAAGCCCTTTATAATATTGGTAAAAGAAAGGTTTACTGAGCTTTCGGCACGTACCTTCACAGGTGCCTGGACGCTGGGACCATGTCTGATCCTCCATACATTCTATGGTAGCGTTACCCACCAAATGGTATTCAGTAATGCATCTGTACTCCAGGCTCTTTCCCACAAGGTACACATCCTTAGGATCCTGCAGTGCCGAATACAAAGCATAGTGTTTTCTTTTTCTTTCACATTTCCATTAATTACCATAACAAAAATTCTTGGTATTATTTGGTATTATAACATTGAATAAAAATGCTTACTTAAAACAGTGGACATATGAGTAATTAGTAAGTCGCACATTCCACAAACGGAATATAATTGAGTTAACGTGATATGGTTAAAAACATATTTACCAAAACAAAGCCATTTATCAAAACAGGTGGGGGGCCACACTTCTGTTTCGGTTCCATTGAAAAGTCAAAGCACTCAGGCTCCATGGTCCTGAGAATGAGAACACACACACACACACACGCACACACACACACACACACACACACACACTATATAGGATGCACTGCTACATCCCTGTATGACATACAATAAGAAAATACTAAAGGTTGTGCTAACCTGAAATACTCTAGCTCTTGGTCCTCACACTCAGACCTCTCAAAAGTCTCTCCGATACAGTGAAGACCACCGTTCATGGGCCTGGGGTTGGAGCAGACCCTGGACCGTGACCTTCGATTCCCAGAACATGAGGTCCACTGAGACCAACAGGACCAGCTGCCGTGGATCACTCCTTCACAGCAAGAAGAGAGAAATTGTTGTTATTGTGTGTGTGTGTGTGTGTGTGTGTGTGTGTGTGTGTGTGTGTGTGTGTGTGTGTGTGTGTGTGTGTGTGTGTGTGTGTGTGTGTGTGTGTGTGTGTGTGTGTGTGTGTGTGTGTGTGTGCGTGCCTGTGTCTGTGTTAATATTATGTTGATGCTCTAATCACTTCCTGTCCTGTTCTTGCTTTGCCAACAAATCTTGTAAAAACGTCTGCTCAACAGAAAACATCTCACAACTCCTAATTCTCTTGTAGGGAAAGGCAAGATGCGCATACAATACAAAATAATGAAATTAAAAAACAGAAAGAAATGTCAGTTAATTTATCCAAAATTCACTCTCAAGTTGTCAGGGTGGTCCTTTCTTTGAGAGCATCTAAAAACATCATTTGTAAAACTCTTTTAATGTCAAAAGCGTGCTCACTTCTCGGTCCCTCCTTTCGGCAACTTCCTTTGTGCACTTTTAAATGTTTTGACTTTACCTTTTATCGATATTTGATGGTTTTCTACTCTCGTATTTTGTCGCCATTGTAAGGTGTCTATGAGTGTCTTGAAACACACTTTTTATATATAAAAACAAAAGGTATGATTTTAGGATTATAATGTATGTTTATAAAAGAAAGTACACACTAAGAAAGAAAAAAAATTACCCTGCTGGCCCTCCAGTTCGCTGCCCATTTCACAGCCCAAGCCCGAGGTCCCCGGCTTGCAGACGCATGTACACACAGAGCCTACCCGGACCGCCAGGCCGTTGTTCGAGCAGGGCTGGCAGTGGCAGGGGTGTGTCTCTGCATCATACTGCTCTATGGCCCTGCGCAGGTGAAGCTTCTTCACCCCAGCACACGGCACTTCCTTCACCAGCTCCGACAGTGGCCGAAGCTGGGGGTTAGCGCGTAGAGATGTGTTTCAGCGAGACGAGACGGGAACATTAGGGTATCGTAGCAGAAAGTGTGGGACACTAGTAGGAATTATTAGGATGGATTATTTTATTTACAGGCTTGGAATCCGTGTGATAAAATGAGAAATTCATTACAGTTTTGTCAAACATACAGTTTTGTGATATTTGTTTGGGGTATATGTTCCCAAAACAAATATTACAAATGTTATAGTTTTTGTTGCATTTAACTTCTGACCTTTTGCTTTAAGACCACTGGAAAGGAGGTCACAGAGTCTGCCCAGTCGGTGTAGGCTCTCCAGTTCTTGGCTGGTTTAGAGAGGTCTAGGTGGTACAACCCTGTGATGTGGAGCCCTCCCTTGACTTCACTTTTCAATAATAATGGGATGTCATTGCGTCCATGACCTGGAAAATCAAAGTAATGAAAATGAATTATTGACATGATCAATTCTATATACATCTATATATCTATATCTATATATATAAATGTGTATATATGTGCATATGTGTGTTTGTTTGTGAATATATTTTTTGAAAGTGAGTCGGCAAAAAATCGCATCATACCATCATACCAAGTATGTGTGTGTGTGTGTGTGTGTGTGTGTGTGAGAGAGAGGGAGTGTATGAGAGTGTTTATGTTTTTACTTTGACTGAAAGTTTGGTCATTGTCTTTTGAGCATTTTTCTTTGTTCAAGGGGAAGAAGAGGATAAACTCTTTGGGTCTGTCGCATTCGTCATATTGAAATGAACTCCCGGCTGCAAACAAGGAAACAAAGTTAGAAAGTTTGACATCGAATACACCTTCACATTATTGTCAATTACACCCAAAACAAATATCAACTACTCATGTAATATTTGTAATATTAATAGAAGATGAGAGTGTATGTGTAATATGTTTGACTAACAAGTGGTTGAAAAGGTTGTTTGTAGGTTGTCGGTTCCAACGCCTACATCCCATATACCCATATCCAACATAAGCACCCATAACATATCCTAACATATTTACAATGTAGTTTCACGCACACACACACACACACACACACACACACACACACACACACACACACACACACACACACACACACTTAATGGTATGATGCCGACTCACTTTGAAGTTGCTTTAGATAATAAGCAAGAAACTGCCAAATGAACAGATGTAAACGGAAATATAATAACTACAAATGATTAGCCTGCTTTGCATTGGCTTTGCGCTATGCCCCTGGTGGAACCGCCGGAAACAGAAATCTCCTCTCCTTGGTTCCTCACCTCTTGCCGTGAACCTGTCCTCGCTGACGTACATGAAGGCTTTGAAGGAGCCGCCGAGGCTTCCCTCGGAGCGGTAGTGTGTTCCAAACCGTTCCACGACCGCACGGTACGCTGTATAGTCGTAGACCGCCGGCAAGCCGCTCAGTGCCTTCCAGAAGGCCTCGGATATGGGGATGTACTGCGGGGCTTGGTTTTGGAACGTAGCCACCTCTATGTTACTCTTCAAGACCAGCAGATGGGTTTTCTGCAACAAATAAAAACACACATATATTTCACACCTGACAATTATTTTTCGAAATACCAACAATCGAGAAAGGGGAAGGTCACTAAAAAGGTTCTGAAAGCACACCTTGTCTTGGGTCTGTTCTTGAAAGGAGTCTTGGTTGTGGAATCCGGTGGTGGTGCCAGTCACAGTCTGTCTATAGACATTTTTCTTGGAATATTCCCAATGGCTAGTGAACAACTGCTCGCTCAATTGCTTCTCAACTTTGACCTATACAGCATCAGAGAAGAAAATAAAATACAATCAATCATTGAAAATTCTCAGAATAATGAGATTCTTCCTCAAGAGAGCAACTTTACCGCATAGTTGTAGCTCAGGGTGCTCAGGGGTACTCGGTAGACTCTGTTGGCTGTCATACCTTCGATATTACGACACTGAGCGCCAAAGCTCTGCGTGTTTATCACAATCCCCCTCTCCTGGCCGGTCACTATATCAAACCTTTAAAAAAGAAGAATTAAAACCTACAGGTCTCAACGCATGTATAAATGTTATAACTGTTTGCACACGCAGGCACACATATATATGTCTGAAGAATGGCCACACAGGTCTTTTCAGGGTCGTCTCTTACCCAACGCCCAGGTTCTGAATGTTTGGCGGCGTTGGATGTGCAGGTTGACAACCGATGTGTCTGACGTCACAGGTACGTTCGTCCAAGCTGTCTCCCTCGCAGTCCTGGTCGCCGTTACACACCAGGGACAAGCTGATACACTTTCCTGAGCAAGAGAGAGAGAGAGAGAGAGAGAGAGAGAGAGAGAGAGAGAGAGAGAGAGAGAGAGAGAGATTATCTATTTATAAATATCTATGTGTCAGTGAAATCATGAAATAATTGACACAGTTAATAATCGACCTACCTCAATGTTTCATGATTTAATGAAAAAATACATAAGTTCTGACCTGATAGGCATCGGAACCTGTTTCTACATCCATCCCCCAGGGGGCAGTGTTGCGTGGTCTCACATGCCCTTTTCTCGCTGGGCTCCCCAGCACAGAGATTCCCGTTAAACTGAGCATAGACTACCATGGCACGGCTCCTTGACTGAATCAGTACAAATGAAAGAATGACGGATGCAGAAAAACGTACTGATAAAAAAAATATATATTAATATTAATTTAAGTTTAGGCTACATATACATAAAAGTAATAAATACAAAAATATATATATATATATTGAATAAAATTATAAGAATACATCTTCCTTAATATAGCACAATAAAATGTAGTTCAGAGTGCACACTTTTAATAATTAATAATTAGAAATGATGAAATAATGAAATTAAAAAACAGAAAGAAATGTCAGTTAATTTATCCAAAATTCACTCTCAAGTTGTCGGGGTGAGATCATGGTGTGCACAGACACAGTGGTCACTACGGTAACGAGACACCCAAGGGCGATTCTCACCTGCAATTTGGTACATGGATCACACGCAGACCATTCTCCAAAACTCCCCCATCTGCAATGGATCCTCTGTTGACAAAGTCTAAAGCAACAAATATGTTACAGATTCAAGTTTATAGTTGCCGTGCAAATGTCCATAAATATAAAGAGCATGGAGAATAAAATGTGTTACCCTGTGGATGCAAAGAACAAGAGAATCAGCCACACCCTACCGGCCATACATACTCCTAAAGTCTTTACCTTCATGGTGAACACGACGAGTGATTCTGAACACATTCTGCCTTAGTTTTAAATAAGGCAGTTCCATTGCTCCTCCTACGGGTTGAGAATGCTTTTCTCGAGAAAAATGTTTGTGTGTGTGTGTGTGTGTGTGTGTGTGTGTGTGTGTGTGTGTGTGTGTGTGTGTGTGTGTGTGTGTGTGTGTGTGTGTGTGTGTGTGTGTGTGTGTGTGTGTGAATGTGTGTGTCCATCTGTTTTTTAAAGTATTTTAAAAAACGTTTTCCCGGAAAAGGGATGGCCTTCCCAACAACCTTTGCTTTTTGGAAAAGATCCATATTGAGTGTAGTGCTCCCGTTTTGAGGGGAATAATTGATTACACTCAAACTGAACTTTACACCCTTCTACAGCTGTTTTGGAACACAGATTGTTAAAAAATACATCTTCAAATTTAAGATGGATCCAAATTGGCTACCAAGTGCGCCCGTGTGTGTGTGTGTGTGTGTGTGTGTGTGTGTGTGTGTGTGTGTGTGTGTGTGTGTGTGTGTGTGTGTGTGTGTGTGTGTGTGTGTGTGTGTGTGAGAGAGAGAGCTGTGTTTGAATGTGTTCATCTAGACATGAACAGTCATATTCTTGAAATGTAATGCACATAGTAAACACTAGAGGGAAACAAATTACAAATAACTACGCTAATTCACTCTGAGGGCGCACTCACACTAGGCCATCTGTACCGTGCCCGAGTACGTTTGCCCCCTAAAGTCTAGATCGTCTCGCTAGTGTGAGCACGCCATCCGTACTCAAGTACAGTTGAATTCCGTAGCGTCAGTACACTTCGGAGAGGTGTGCTCAGGCCACGGTACAGATGCTAATGAGCCGACACGCGCACACGCACGGATACGCAACTGTATGTATAAGAGACCACCGTACTCACCGTACTACCCCAGTTGAGATTGCCTAATGTGAGCACAGGCCAGCGGCACAGTGGGGGGAGGGCAATCGTGCTTGAGTACGGTACAGGGCAACTTTGCCTAGTGTGAGTGTGCCTTAGATTGTTGGCTGGACGGATAACGTGGGATTGGATTGAATTTTTAAAACTGAAATGTCTTACTCTTTATTGTTGAGTTTATTGTTCATTTTGTTTCGCGTATATAAATTGGAAGATGTTTTTATCTTCCTACACTTTTGTACACAACCAAGCCACAGAGTCGAATCCGAAAGTATTTCCACATCTGGAAACACCATCTGGATTTCAAGATTGCACATAAATGTCACCCCCAAGCAGAATGGTCTGCAGGGAGCTGAACACCAAACTCAGACACATTTGTCAGGTCAATTCCGTTTGGATTGTAGAACATTCTGCTATTACCTGTCACTTACAAATGTGTCATGCTATTATACCAACCACTTTCTTTTATGATCGATTTTAAAAGCATAGCATGAACCCTTTTCCCAATGACGATTCCCTGAATGTTTCCTTAGTATTATCTTGTACTGCTAGCAGGTCAAGCAGTACATTTCGTCTATTTCTATTCTATTTACATTTTATGAAGCATGTTTAATTTAGAAAAATCTGCTGGAAAAGTGCTGTACAATATATTACAACGAAATAACAAGTGGAAACTAAACTAACCGAACCCATTTCTATTGAAAAGAGTTGGCCTATTTATGGCTGTTTCAAAAGGGGCCAGAGACTGTGGTTCTCTCAGAAGGCCAGGGTGAGCATTTCAACAGAACTGAATGCTCCCATAGTGAGGAGCTCAGTCCGGGGAGTGTGAAGGGCCTGAAGACATTGTTAGATCAATGTAGCTCTCATAACCAGGGGGGCAGGCCTCATTTGAGGCTGAATAGATCCGTGATTGAGGATGTCAAGCTACTTTTCAAGAAAAAGTCAATTTTATTTGTATCCCTTAACAATTACAGTCTCAAAGGGCTTTACAGTCCATATATTTACGACAATGCTGGTCCCCCAAAAGGCAAGAAATACCTATATCTTGAGAAGGAACACAGAGTTGGGGAACCCTCCTTCCAGGGTGCAATCTGTGCCCTTATTGACTCACTCAACACTTTTTTCATCAAAGGAGTGATTCATAAGTGAGAGGCTCCATAGTTTCTATATAGTTCCATAGTTCCATATTTCTGATGGGCAGAGAAGCTTCTGGATTGAAGGAAGAACATAGAGTTTCAGCAGCGGTGGTCGTTAGGTCAAATCTACTCCAGACTGTTGTGTGGAGAGGAGATGTCTCATGGTGGTGAAGACACATTTTTGGCGGGAAACTACTGGATACAGTATACTGGTTCCATGATTATAGGTGGTGTATATTGCACAGATACGAGCTACATGTAAATTATACTGATTGAGAATGTCTATAGGCCCTCTAATGACCACTGTCAGCTTATTGGCTCAGCCCCTGTACATCCGGGCAAGATGTTGGACACGAGGTCGGGTTAGCATTAACCACAGACAAGACCCATATTACTGCTGGTTCTGTAGCGATTATCAGGCAAAGTTTAAAAAATAAACTGTGTTTATGTGTGAGTGTGAGTGTGTGTGTATCTGTTAGGGAAACGGAGAGAGAAACAGAGAGGGAGAGAGAGAGAGACTTTGTGTGTAAAAGACAAATAAAAAGATGGCCGCTTCACATTATGAGCAAACCTTCATTCCTTTATTCGTCTGATCTTTGTCATGGGAAACAGAAACACTTTGGCCAGGGTGCACTCAGTGTCTGCTTCCCGTTAACTCTCACAGTGTCGAACCCATCTCGTTTTGAGCTGTTTTTGTATTGACTTCTTGGGACATCAAAGCTGTGTCAAAGCTGTGTGTCATTACACACTAATACATTATATGGTTGCCGTTGTCTGCATATACACGTCAACAGTAAGGATATATATGCACAACACTGCCTTACTGAGTAATCACATACAGTACCTTACCTTACCTTGTGTGTGTGTGTGTATAGGTGGGAATGTATCATGGAATGACTCACTGCACACATGTGTAATACAGCTAAGCACCTCCTCAAAAGCACGCTGTCCTTATTGAGTAGACCATCACCTCACACAAACACTGTTGACCCACGGAGGTCACGGCCATCACAGCGAAGGTATTGTTGGCTCTGATTGTCCTCAGATGGTAAATGTCTCCGCCGGTCAGTGAACCGCATAGTGTGAGTGCTGCAGAGGCCAGACGGCCAATCCGTTAAAACACATTCCCTTCCAAGGTCACCGTGGGCTGTTGCTCATCGCCGTTACCACGGTGACGAGAATGAGCTCCCTTGCTGAACACACGCTTTAGGTGTGGAAGAGGGAAAAAAATGGTGTAGCTTTTTGACTTTATTTAGGTACATACATACATTTTTTTATATTTATTGAAGGCAATGTCTGAGAAGGTGTTTGATTCAATGTTGGATGTAACATAGGAAATGAGCAGTGAATAAAATGCAACAGACTCTGAGGTAAGCAAAATGGCACCGTCTCCCATTAAAAACAAATCATTTCATTAAAGGTTTGCCAATAAACATGGACATAGAAGCTTTTGTGTTCTCTCTATTTATTTTTCATTTTCCACTTACAACAGTCACTTTTATTGTAACAAACATAGGTTTGACCTTTACAGTAACAGTAAATGACCCATCAGAAATGGATGATACAGGCACGTTAAAGCATCAGAGACAACAGGTTGGACACTCACTCACTACACAGCTTACTAACCTTTTCACATATGCATGGAATTTTGGTTTCTTCATCTTCACAGGGTTAGCAGACCAACATATAGGAGTAATGGGGATAAAATTTTCCTTCATAAAGTGGTAACATTAGCTCATTAACAATAAGGGTACAATAAATTAACATTAGCTAATGCAGTAATAAGCATTAACATACAGTTAGCTCGACCAAGTAATTTGATTGGACAAGAGGCATTCCATGACTGCTGAAATGGAGTATAACGGTGCTGGGACTTTTAACTATACATGTATCACTCTGCTTTTCAGGTGTTTCGAATAACCATTAATTACTTTGACGGTTGTACGATTTCAAATCTCCGGAATCAGACATGGCACCAATGCGACTACCAACAGAATCTTATTTCACTGGTTGCAAAATAAATGGAAACCTACAGATAAAAGTACATGACCCAAAGTAGCTGGCCTGCGGTAATGTATAGACCTACACAAAGTAGCAAGCTGGTGTGCAGATTTTATTTTTAATTGTGATGCTTGGCAACAATCCAGTCCAGTCCAGATATGCAACTATTTGGGTTGCTGGAGCAAAATAAATGATTGAATAAATAAATCTTATATCTGTTGTCGCATATTACTTTCTGTGATATTGACATGAACACCATTAGCAAATGATAACTAGACACATTAGTTAATTCTTATTTAACTGTGGGTTTATGCTTATTACTGCATTAACAGAAGTTAATAAATGTACCCTTATTGTAAAGTGTTACCACAGTGGCAACATTTTTGCAGACGAGACACCAATGTTAATTTACATTTAAGTCAAATCGACATGAATGTAGGGCAGTTACGTCTGGTTCTATGCAGAAAAAAACAACTGTGGAAAAACAAAGGATAATTATTTTTCAACAAAAGTATCGTTTGGGAAGGCTCTTGGCAGTTATATACAGCAAATAATATATATTTTCTGGCAGTAAATTACTTTGCCCTTTAATTATTTACAAACTTTTCATAATATAAAACATTTTTTGACATATATCGACAACAACATTAAAAAAGCTAGCATCACGCTTCAAGTTTTCAATCGTAAAGTAATTGTATTCTACAAAGAATCAAAGTTAAATCTGTGGTCAGTGCTCAGTCAGCCAATCACTTGAATCAGAAATGGCACATTGAACCCACGTGACATACATACATCCAATTTCTAAAACACACTTACATATCCATCTATAACATTGATAAACTGATAAACAACATTTGCACATTAGTACATTCTCTGCCAAAAATGCTTGTGAGGGATTTGCGTCGCCCATTTGCATAAGATGTAACATGTAACATGTGGTGACAATATGGTTCCCTTTCTAGAAACAAATATCTATAGAGCAGAATAACTTCAGTTTGTTAGGAACTTATTTTAAAACATATATCTAATATAAATAGTTGTATTGTACTTGGTGCAGGTTTAGTGGAATAACATTATATGTAAATATGGAACACCTATAGGCTGACATCAAACAGCTGCAGAAACCACTACATCTTTAATGAATGTACACTGGTGTTGCTAACGTATGTACATTTCAGAAAAACAACAAAACGTCAGTTTTTGTGATTTTGACAATGATCATTGATTTCGTAACATTCTCGATTCAAAGACTTGACAGATCTTTAAAAGAAACATTCAGAAATGTGATGCAGACCATGTAAACCATTGGCACAGCAGTAAATTCAGCAATTGGTTTCAGTGCACACATGCCGAGAAGAAAATTTACACCTTCTGCTATCGTTTGGCCCATAGATGCCCAAATTAAGCTCAAATGTAATATTTTAAATGTAAACATCCAAACAAAAAAATTGAATAAAAGAGCTTTGACATTTTAAACATGCATACAAAGAATGAAAACCATATGTGTGGGTGCACTACAACGTTTAAAATACACCATCTTGGTCTGTTAGTTATGTGTGAGAGGAATATATCAAACCAGTCCTTTCTCCCTGTTCACTCATCTACTCCACAGAGCAATGTCTTTGAAAAGGGCGGCTGGATCAGTGTCTCACACGATACACAGGCATCTGATCAATGTCTGGACCAGCGCCTGACTAGGGAATAGACTGTTAGAGGTCTCGGCCTCTAACCGCTTAGGTCGTTTCCTTGGTCAATATTAAAGATTTTAAAAGGAAAGGGGTCCATATTTTCTATTGCATCAGTATGTAAATACTCACTTACCGGTATATTAAAAACAAGGGGTTGAATCAATTCCAGATTGATGTTATTTGTATGGGGATTTTCAGCTAAACTAAAGACATTAAGCAAATGGAAGAGATCTTTTAAACTTGTTATGCAGCTGCTCAAGGCCTTTTTTTTAGAAACGCCTTTAGTGCTTCGAGCAGGAATTATATATAAACCAAATCATTAAATGCTATCATGTAGCGCCCTTACATCTGCTCCTTAATAAAACACATCTCTGAAGAGCGATGCATCATTATCAAGAGCACTAAACTTCAACTTTGTCGCGGTGGTGATTTGAAACGCCGTCGACAATGCACATATTGCGTATTTCTATCTGTATATATAATAATCGGCATTAAAGTTGCAAGACTCCAAAACACTGATCTGATTGGTGGACGAAATCGTTCTATTCACAGCATATGGGGAGTGACGTAAATAAAAGCGACATCCTTTTTCACACCAAGACCAGAAAACAAACAAATAAAACCAAAAAAGAACAAACTCCTGCCATTGAAGCTGAAACTCAAGTCATCTGCTGAACCCCCCACCCCCCCAAAATCAACCCCGCCCTCAACAACTACAACGACGACGACGACTTCTACGGCTAGCCTACTACAATCCGACCCCTGCCCCTCCTCTGCCCCCCCCCCCACCCCCCCCCCGGGCCGCGGGGATCCTCCGTGTGCCCGGTCGCCCTAAATAACACCACCGGAGTGGCGTGCGAGCCTCATCCCCATAGACTCCTTCCTTTTGCAAAAATCTCCCCCCCCCCCCCCTCCCCTCCCCTCCCCCCCCAACAGGCAAGAGAGAGAGAGCGAGAGAGAGAGAGAGAGAGAGAGAGAAGAGCCCTCGGGCCGGCCGCTCTCAGGTGGCGTAGTCGTCCTCGTCGTCCAGGTGATAGTTGAGAGTGATGACGGCGCTGATAAACTCCCCCAGCTCCACGAAGTCGGCCGTGATGATGTTGATGCCGTTCTCTCCCGGCCGCTGGACCGAATCCACTGCATCATGCCCGGCAGGGCCCTGGGATGTGGGGGGGGGGTGGGGGGGGGGGGGGGTAGAGGGCGGAGGAAGGACACAGCATGTGAGGACGGATGGACAGATGGCCCAGATGGACAAGTCTCTTCATCAATGAGGCTGCTGCTACGCCGGCTTCATTGATAAAGCCGGCTACCAGCGGGAATACAGTTTCCATAGAACTCGATCACCGGGAATGAAAATGCGTACACTGCGGCCGTGTGCGTCACTCGTGGATGTTCTCTCCATACGTCATATTGTCAGCAAGCTGGACCGGGCGTATAAGCACCCAAAGCACAATGCTTGTCAGCAAGGATGTGATTTGACGGCCGTACAGAGTCGCCCAATGGGAGATGTAGCCGGGGGGGGGGGGGGGGGGGGCAATAAGAAGAAAGAAAGAAATTTCAAAAGGAACATGGCCGTAGCGTGCAGGCAGGACTAAACGCTTGCAGCGGGCTGTCCGCCCCTGGCAGAACGCGCAGGGCAGAGGCGGCTTTGACACTGAGGGACATGCACAGAGCGTGTGTGCGCCACGTGTAGCGCGCCTAGGCTCTTAAGCGCTGTCTGCATGTCTCGCCTTTTTACACTGGCAGAAATAATCAGGACGATGACTAAATAAATAAATAAACCCGCACAAAGAACGTGAAAAAAAAAATTAGAAGACACCGTGCCGCTTTCTGAGTATGAATTATTCATGGCGGTCAAATTGGCGGCTTTACTGTTTAGGCTTTCAACGGACCGTAACACTAAGAGGAGCGAAGAGGGGGGTAATCATGAGTACAAACGGAGATTGAACTAAAACAGGGCGCGGCAGCGCTACAGAGAGAGAACTGGAGGGTCGAATTCTTTTTTCTGCTTCTGCTGAAAACCTGCATGAGGTGGGTGTCGTTGTGAGGAGATCCTACTGCCGTGTCTTTAGGTTTAGCTTTAAAATGTCATGTGGCTCATATGTCTGTCTGTGTCTGTGTGTGTCCTAGTGTACATTTAGCATTATCAATGTGCATCAACGTCACATCGAACATGAAAAGCAAATGCTGCTCCCCATTCTCCCTCACACACACACACACCCCTATGCACGCACGCACGCACGCACGCGCACACGCACACGCACACACACACACACACAAACACACACCTCTCGTGATGGTTTCCCTCAGACCACTGGCCACTCCTTTCATCACGGTGCTGGCTTTGGGGGTCAGCACCACCTGAGACACAAAGAAGGTCCCCTTCCTCCTGCAGGGGACACACGCAACATTACACACTCTGCCCGTCCCTTCACCTCTTGCTTTTCCGTTGACCGGGTTTTTCTTAAAGGGCAAGACAACATGTCATAAACGCTATCCTACCACGCCACACCATCTCAGCAAAGACAAGCTTCCTATTCAGGAATACTTAAACGGAATTAGTGTTGCTCTGAGTTGCGCTCAAGCCGTGTTGTTATGTGCTCCGTCGCTGATTGGGTTTAAACTGGAGCGTGACTAAACTCCATTGTTGTGTTGCCAATGTGCTCAGATTTTCGTTTTTCATTACATCTGGGAACCCCAAACAAATAAGTGTTTTTTCACTGTGTGTGCCGGATGATTGCTGCTATGTCTGGTTAGTCATCTCTTTGCATTGAAATTATTTTAAATATAGCTATTACATGGCTTTGTTGAATACTCGATTCTTATTGGTCAATTATTGCATGCAGTGGTCTGTTATTGTCTGAATTTCAGTAACCGTTGCTATGGACACTATTTCCAATCAAGTGGACCCCAACGTGTAGCAGGGTTTATTTTGCGATAAGCACCGGCTCGCTGACATTGTCCTTACCTTACTTAATCGTCTCTTAAATATAACTATGCATTTAAATCAACGGGGCGTCTTAAAAGAAAGAAAGAAGGAAAGAGATAAAGACATCAAGTATATTCATGTTGAGTAGAGAGCCAACAAATAATAAAAGAAAGAAACTTCAGCTGAATTGGTTCAGGTCAATGCAGTGCCATGGGCTTTTGAGCCAGCCAAAAAGCCCTGGGTTCAAGCCGCCCATTTCACAACCTAACTAAAGGGTTAGCAAGATGGCCAACCTCTACTCTGCTCAATGATTATCATGCATCTGCAGACAATGCTCGCGGCTTTGGATAAAGGAGTCAGCTGAACGACTACACAGTTAACAGAACTGAAATCCAAGAGAAAAGCAGCACTCAAAGAAAAAGCTAATGGAGACAAAAGAGACTGTGGCTTTGTGTGACATTTACAATCTGCGGTTATCTAATGTACGATCGCCTCTGCTTATAGGAAGCTAAACGAGGAACAAACGAGTGTATGGGGGCGGCCGACCGACCTGCGATCGTGATGGAGGCCTGGAGGAACTGCACCAGCTTCTCCGGGTCGGTGGTGTTGGCCCAGGGGGAGGGCATCATCTGGCCGGGCCAGAGGAACGGGACCTCCAGAGCCATCGGGTGGTGGTAGAACACAAGCACCTGGAACTCCTTCTCCCACAGATACTGCAGGGTCACCTGGACCAGAGGGAATCCCATGTTAACAAGTGCTGCAGGTGAGTTTTAACAGCTACAATTTAAGAGTAAATCGTGCGAAATGCCACAGCCATCCGTCACGTCACAGTGAGTGAGCCTCCTGAGAAAATCTGTTCTGGTTGGGCCACTCCCGGCTCATTTCTGCCCAATCAGGGCACCTCTTCCCTGATGGGTATTGGGCGATTTTGCCTGTCAATCACATGTGCGGCGTACCCATAGCTCAGGTGCATGACTGCAAAAGTGGACTGTATTCATAGTGCCCGAGAGCACCTGATCGAGGGAGCTGGGGATCAAATTGGTAACCTTGAGTAGCCAGACTCCATCCTGCTCTCGTTCGTCAGCAGTGTACAAAACGTGTTCAAATATTCAACAAAGATGGTACAAATAATAATGTTGAATACAGTCCCTGGTGTTCACTGTAACCCCTTTCTCAGGGAGTCGTTCTATTTCAGTGCTTCTGTGCTGCAATAAAGGTTGGGACCTTTTTGGCTATGTTGAGTGAGAAGACATAAAGAGAAGAAATGTGTAAAAGCCTTTATGAATATTGAGTGTGCTCTTCCTTCTCAGAGACATCATGGTCACCAATAGCCATGATGTATTCCATGGGATATTGCTGTTCAGCTATTCTTCTTTGAAGATCCCTTACATACTTCTCTTTTTTAAGGATTCTTTACATTTCCCCCATGAATTACAGAAGAATCCATGTGACAACATTGCAACTATTCGTAAGCGAATCCAACCAAATTAAAATAACGAGAGCAGTACTGTTAGCGGTTGATAAGGAGAGTTCAACCTTATGAAAGCCATTAATCCGTTAATCCCAACAAAAGGTGTTCTCCTGTGGGGAGCTCTGAACAAAATCAAAATGGTCTCAGAACACATTAGTGAAATTAATATTTCAAGTTTTGCTTTTGTGGGAGCGCACGTATTTGCCAATAACATTACAGCAGGAATTAATCTTGTAGCACTCGACGATGGTGATGATTAAGCTTCTATTCCATTGTTAAATATACCTTAATGAAAGTTTAGAGGGTAATAAATACCTCTTGAGCGAAGATGACGGGGCACAGTTTGTCTCCAAAGATGTCTTTGAGCATGGTCACCAGCTTCTCATGGTGGAGGTTCTGAACCCCGTAGAAGTGGTTGAAGTCCAGGAACACCACCTCTCTGGCATGAGATGACAGGTACGTACTGATCTGTTCCAATCCCTCCCTGACCTGGACGGGGACACACACACACACATAGAAAGGCAACACAAAATAATGAATCTCTCTCTCTCTCTCTCTCTCTCTCTCTCTCTCTCTCTCTCTCTCTCTCTCTCTCTCTCTCTCTCTCTCTCTCTCTCTCTCTCTCTCTCTCTCTCTCTCTCTCTCTCTCTCTCTCTCTCTCTCTCTCTCTCTCTCTCTCTCTCTCTCTCTCTCTCTCTCTCTCTCTCTCTCTCTCTCTCTCTCTCCACAGACAGACCGTGGCGCTGAAGAGCCCGTGGGCGAAGAACAGCTCGTTGTCGGGGTCGCGGGGCTTGGTGGAGATGCGCAGGTCGAAGAAGCGCACGCCCGACTCCAGCTGGCAGGTGAAGTTCATGGTCTGCGTGGCCAGCCACTTCCTCATCAGCTTCTTGGCCACTGTGCCGAACACGGACACAAAGTTCTGCACCGTCTCGGGCTGCTCAGGACCCACCGGGGATGACTCGTCGATGTAGAAGCTGAAGGAGTCATGGGAACCTGGAATGGACGGGAGGGGGGGGGGGGGGGGTCCACCTTGTTATTGATCCTAATAGGGAAGGGATCATCACCGTGACGACACTGGGATGGAGGAGAGGCGGTGGTGGTTCGGGTGGATAACTGCCAGCCCAAGTGTTCTCTGTTTCGCAGTGCATTGAGCAAGGCATCATTAGCGACACAGCTATGTAACAAGGAATGAACGATAAACACTGTTTTGAATTGATTGATTGATTGATTTTATTTGACCATTTTGATATAAAATATGAACAGCACTGTGTCATACATTAAAATACATAAATAGTCAGGGATGACACAATAACGCCCGAAGGCTTTTTTCCGTTGTGGTCCCTGAATTGAGTGTTGTTGATATCATGGACTATCATGATGGATAATCAATTATAATGACTGATTCCTGCATACCACAGAAAGGTTCTCCACCTGTGCTAAAATGCTCATGAGTGTGATCAGGCTTCGGACCTCAACCTGGAAGACGAAGCGGCTCTGCTGCTAGTACTACACCCACCTCAATTTGAAACAGCTCACTCCAAATACAAAATGTGTTTTGTTCACACCAACACAAATAGAAAAACCTTACAGTTTCTTCATTGGAAACGAGAGCAGGACTTCCAACATAAGTTGTGCTAGACTACAAAAAATCAAGACGGTTTCCTCGGCCATCACACAAAAAACCGGCAACGTCATCGACCAACGGTTTCATGTGATATTCTGTTTAGGTTATCTCCAGAGAGGTCACAGCCCTCCAGTAAAGGAAGGGCTTTTAACTCCAGAGACGTTACCGAAAACGTATTTCTCCCACTCGTTTAAGCCGACAGCAGATATCATATCTTGAAGAGAAATAAAACACCTTGTTTTTTGAACTGTCCCGTGACACAGACATCTGGCTTTTAAAGGCCTTATCAGCCATCAGCTCAGGCAGCACCTTGTTTCAATAGGTCATGGGCGCGTTGAGGACCCATTTTCTGCACCTGGATATAAATGGGGGAGTTGATTTCAAAGACATTTTCTTTTTGCTGTGTAGTGGGCGGAGGCCACGGTGTGACAGGCGGCTGTGCATAGACGTCAGAGTATGACATGCAAAGTCAGAAAGCTGTACTGTTTGTGACTTGACAGGAAATTGTTCTGGTAGTTAAATCACACAATGCTGGTTCTGAAGGAACATTTGCATTATAGGCCATTATAGGCCACAAAATACATGATTTTGTATTTATCCTTTTTTAATGTGTGACCAGCAAAGTGTATTTTTGGAAGGTATAAATACATTCCAAAACGACATCAACCATAGAGGAATGTTGGTCTTTCTCTGAGCTCTAATCCAAACTGCCACTACATGGAGCCTCTAACAACCTGTGGTAAAAATGACATTGTGCTTTGATGCTAATGGCTCTATCTGACCACTGTTTTTTTCCCTCTCGCTGCAGGTGAATTGCCTCCAAAATACCTGTTGCCTTGCAGATAATGCCCAGGGGACACTATGGCAACAACATATCAAACTAGCCGATGTGTTATAATGACAAGACAGTCTTTTTGCGAAGAAAAAGCTTGGCTTCAAGTTTACACAAAGCTGAACCAAGTGCCCTTCTCAACATCCTGATTTACTAACCTTTTTAACAGCTTATGTTCCAGTTATAATCTGAAAATGAAAAACCAGTTGAACAAAACCGGATAACAATTTCTAACTCTTGCCGACTGCTATATAAAAACCTAATCGAAACCTAAATCGACTACCATGTCTCTGGACATGGTAGTCGTTCTTTCCTTGAGCAAACAAATGTGAACACACTGGGATCAGCACGGTACGTGTTCATCTGGTGCTCTAACCCCCCTCTTTATCCCTCCCACCCCCCTCTTTATCCCTCCCACCCCCCTCTTTATCCCTCCTCCCGTTCTCTCTCCACAATAAGACGTAATGACTGCTGCTCATCCCCTGATCATTACACACAGAAAGAAACCCTGAAGCAGCCCCACACAGTGACTATACCAGAAGGGACCTTCGAAAGGTTTGGATCACACGTGGAATATAGCGAAGAAATATCTAGCCAACACATGTATCCAACGCGTCTTACATGTACCGTGAGAGACATTCAATTCACTACACCATCTTTCATCCATGCAATTCCCAAACAATATGCAGTGCCCATTGTACAGCTACGTATGTGTTGTGTCGTGTCTATGTATGCGTTCAGTTACATTGACCCGATGCACCGTATCCTTGCGGTATTCCACCAACCTTTGCTGTGCGGTCATTATCTCATTAAGCTATTGGGTGCAAAAAGGCAGGCTGGATTGCTCACACAACTCAAACATGAAATAGGTCCCAGACCAAACCAGTTATGAACCTCACCTAGACGAGAGCATAGGCTTCTTTCCAAAGATTTACAATGTCCACTTTACACATACAAGCTTTTTTCCCCAGGTGCTCCGTCTGTCTGGCAGGGACATATGCAGGTCAAGAGATGGTTCGGGCAGCAGGAACAATATATATATTTTCTTTAAAAGTTCAGTTAAAAGCATAGGGGCAGGTCACAGTGAAATAGAGGGTTGCTTCTTTGTTGGTGCACATCACAGTATCTCAATCCTTCAGTCGCTGACCATCAACTGCTCTCAGTGTTGGGGGCCATCTTATAAAGTTTGTGTCACAACACAAACGAGATGCAGGCGTGTCATTCAAAATCACTACAAACAAAGAAGAAATAAAAACATGCACAAACACACACCACTAATGGTAAAATGTGAATACGGGTAAAAAATAGCTTATGCGTTAATGGTAATAACCATAACTATAAAGGATAAACACAAAAACTAAATCTTCATCATGTCCACATGTACACTCTTTGCTTGAGCAGCCCCAGTGGGAATATAACCGCTCACCCCTGCAGCAGTACCATGCTCTACTAATTGTGCTGTAGGACCAACTCAAAACAACATGTTGCCCATTGTCATATCTCTTCATCTCATAGCCTTGAGTCATTATGAGTTAGAATTAATATCAGATTAGTACCCACTCTGATATTCCTTAAATGATAACAAGGTTAATCAATTGTGCTCCCAGAGAGGCCAAGCTATTTCCTTTAGCTTGGTGATTATATATGAAGTATGCGGATGTTAAGCAATTACGGCTATTAACCTTATAATCAGAACAATTATTTAAAACCATCAACCCTGGTGACCTGAAAAAGTCAGAATGATTGCTAATAAATTCTAAACGAGCATTTGCAACTGTTTCCCGTTTGTAAAAATGGTTAATGAGCTGACCAAAGTGTACTCACATGGGTACTGCGCATTATCCACTAACTAACAAAAGAAAACCATAAATATTTGAAGTTATATTCTCAAGTAAAAGTATATTGTGGTACGAGTGTGCTGTGAGTGGATGTTGACTCAATCTGTGAGATTGCAGTGAATATTTACCAGAACTAAGCTGCTAATCGAGAACCTTTGTGTGAACCCAGTGCTGGCTTGGTTCAGTGTTGTTTCAATCAAGTAAAATACCAACATTCTTGGGGAAAAAGGCTTGGAAAGCTGTTGCAGCTGAATTTGGTGATGCATCAAAATAAATTAGCAATTCACAGCACATTCATTGCCTCCGATTTATCCACCATCTGAATAAATTTTACATTGCTGATACATAATAGTAAATAGGTATTTATGATACTGTTTATTCAAGTTCAAGTTAGTAGAGTTACAGTTCTTCTGCACTGCGGTATGGTTTTGATTATTATAACAACAACAACAACAACTGTCAGCCAATGAAAATAATTCTTCATCCATGTTATTATATAGTACGTGCAAACTGAAAACTCAAAAGCTAACACTGCTAGTCAGAGCGGCACAATTAAAGTCCCCTGAAAGAAAGGAGGAAAAACAAAACACAATTTACTATGCATAACACAAAAGCAGCCATTCAAATTGAATTAATCCTGTCTTCAAGTATTGCAAGGGAAATTAAGTGTGCCTGTGTGCTTTTGTCTGTATGTGTGTGTCTGTATGGTTTCTCCCTGTGTCACAATGAAATATCAAAACAAGGTCACTGTGACTGGGCACTGGCAAATACAATCATACAAAAGCCACTTGCTTCGATCAAACGGCCAAGACTAAACCAGACAAAACCAGCTGTAAGGAACCCTATTCTTTAAATTTCTGCATCACAATTAAACACAGGAAATCCTATTTCTGAGTTGATTCATATTACATTGACATAAGGAGACATATTGTCACAATGTCACAATCATTGGATTCAAAATAATTCAGGGGGATGAAACTTGCTTCTACATTCAGAATATTGGTGTTGGCACTATATAAGAAACTTTAATATACATTTTCAGTTTTGAACTTGAAAATTGTGTTGCGGGCACGATTGTGGTTATTCTAAGATTCTGTCATTAAGTCTAATTGCTTATCTGTTCTTTGTATCAAGGGTATTGGTAATACATCATATTTATTTTAGAACTAATTTGACTGGTGTAGCGGTGCACATTAAAATAACACATTCATCCCACCACATCTATCACTACATCAAATTTTCTTTCAAATTAGATACAGAGAACTAAAAGGGATTTAACCAATCCAGATTCAGGCTCAAAAAAATGGATTCAAGATTCTGTCAGTAACAACGCATTATGTACTGGTTACTCAGATACTCTGTTTCCACAGTGTCATGGCTGCAACGTGGTCGACGAGGTATGTCAGTCTCAATGAAGACAGGGTTTTTCTATTTCCACTATGTAGCTATGGACTCAAAAGCAGCCCGCCCGCGCTATCAAGGGGGAATCAGTGGGCCTGCCCGCTCTCTGAGACCCAAGATGCGTTTGCGCCCGTCAAAGTGGACTTTAGTGGGTTTGGGTTTGAACGAGTACTTGGCAACACAATAGACTTAACGTATGGTGTTTAATGTGCTCCGCTATAGGTTGTACTATTAGGTTAGGTGAAAAGCCATACATATTTTGAGTTCGAGTTTGGAGTCTGTACTCCAAACTCAAGAGCCTTGACCGCGCATTTCTGCAACGGCATATACACCTGCGGCCTATAGACCATTAGGCCATGGACTTAAGATCTGCAATACTGAAATAATCATTCTGACCGTTGTCTACACACACTCTCACTCAGTCTTGACGTAGGTCAAGAAAGAGAGAGTGAGTGATATCTCTTCAAGATATAATATCTGCTGTGAGCTTGAAAATGATAAAAATGTTATATTATTTTATTATTTAAGTTAAATCGAGGTGCAGAAATAATATGCATCGTACATAATATTATCTATCATCATGGACCGGTCAAGCTTATGATCAAGTATCCAGTATGTGACCCAATTGGAAGGCCCATTTCGTCCATTGTTCTTACGAACGCCACTTGACCGTGAGATGCAGGGACAGGGAGGGATGGGAGGACCGTTTTTCAAAGAAGGTTTCATTTGTCCGGGAGAAGCCACCTCTCGCTCTATTGATGGATCATAGCAGCAGCAGCAGCTGTTGGGGTGAATTACAATGTGACGTGGTTATTCATTTACAATAATCAGCAGTAGTCCCTGCCTTCGGATGAAGGCCGGTTAGTTTGGGTGATGGTCTTCAGGGCGTCACGCAATCAGAGTGAAAGCGTTCTGCGGAATTTGTCGACTGCCTGGCGTTGCTGATTACAGTTCATTTCGAGACTGTTGATCTCTGCAGCGCATGAGGTCACTTGCGTGATGCGTAGGAGTATGTCAATAAGCGCATAGTCGTAACAGCAGACATGATGTCATAAAAGGTGAGCGGTCACAGGCCGCGAGACACAGAGATCCGAAAGCCGCCCACCAGAACCGTTCTGCATCCGGGCCTGCTCTCAAATCAACAGAGGTTGAAGAGAGCACAAAGGACCTTTGGCTGTCTTGCCAAGCTGTGCCCAGTGATGGAAGCTGTAATTCTTTACTTAAGCCAACGGGTTTGACAGGAGGTTACATAGAAAGCAAGCACCGCTGGTTAATGCGCTTTCACCGCTCATTACACCACCAAAAACAGCACACTCCATCTTTAGCCTGCACAGAACACACACAAGAGAGAGAGAGCGAGAGAGCAAGAACGAGAGCGAGACTTAGAGAACTTGGTAAGTATAAAAGAGTGTCACAAAGTAAGTGGAGGAACGAAAGAGACAAAAGGCGTAGACAAAAATAAACTAATGTCAAATAGATTCTGTGCTGAGGTGGTTGAGGGAAAGACACACAATGGCCTCAGACACCCTGTCACCCTCTGCTCTCCCTTCCTCTCCCCAGGTGACTGTACATGGCCCTTAATTGCACACGTCTGTCTCTGTATCTTCCTCAATGCTACTCCTTCTGGCATCCGGTTACCTTTCTGGTCCTAAAAAAACCCAGAGCTCTGTTCCTCTCTGTCCTCGTCTCTCTGTTAATCAATCAGTCAGCCCGTCTTGCCTCCCCCTGGTGTTATCGGGGCAGAGCAAGGCAAGCAGAAAATGTCTGCGGGGCCCTGCTGCTGGTTCCTTCCGATGACGGAGAAATATTTGACATTTTTTTCAACAACAAAGATAAATGTCCTCCTGCTGGAAACTCAATTAACCGCCAGGGGTGAGGTGAAACCAGGCCTGCTGAGAATCCATACCTAACAAATCAGGCAGTCCTTTGGACCACAGATGTCAAACGAACTGGGCCACATGCATTGAAGTAATCCAGCTGTCTTGCAGGAACAGAGAACGGAGAATAAGTTGGTGGTCCTGAATTGATGGTTGCCTTACTGCAATGCACAACCGTTTTTTCAGTTCATGTTTCTTAAAGGTCCCATGGCATGCTATTTTATGGATGCTTTAATATAGGTGTTAGTGGGCCCCTAATACAGTACTTGAAGACGTTCAAGAAATTCAGCCTTGGTGCAGAGTTACAGCCACTACGAGCCAGTCCCACAATGAGCTCTCCACAAACATGCCGTTTTTAGAGGCGGGTCAAGGTGGAGGGTGGGGGTGTGGCCCTGAGCAGCTTGCGGCCGCGGTACCATGCACTAGTGTTTACAGTGGAACACTGAACACACCAGGTGCTCCGGCGGGAGTCCTGGAGCTCTATATCTAAATAATATCATATTATATTTAGATATCTATATAATATAATATATATTATCATGGTCAAAAGCTGTTTGCGGCTCCGGATGATATTATGAATCTCAAACGACTGCGTTGGGTTCTCTGACGCCTCTGGTTCTTCCACTTCCACGTCAATATTAAGTAACGACTGAACTGCGAAATAGGAGGAGAAAGGGATTGTTGCCCGCGATTGTTGCCGGGGGTTGTCTGTGTCGGGTTGGTTGAGAAGGAACTGGGAACCGCGACATGGAGGAGAAAAGGATTGTTGCCCAGGATTGTCCGTCGGAGCCCCGCTGCCTGCTGAACGCTGCCCGTTGCCCGGGGTTGTCTCCTGCCGGAGCCCCGCTGCCCGCCCCCGGGGCTGCCCGCCCAGCCCCGCTGCCCGCCCAGCTCCGCTGCCCGCTGAACACTGCCCGCCCCCGGGGCTGCCCGCCCAGCCCCGCTGCCTGCCCAGCCCCGGTGCCCGCTGCCCGCTGCTCCGGCGGGAGACAACCCCGGGCAACAGGCAATGGGCAGCGTTCAGCGGGCAGCGGGGCTCTGATGGACAATCCTGGGCAACAATCCTTTTCTCCTCCATGTCGTGGTTTCCAATTCCTTCTCAACCAACCCAACGCAGTCTAGTCTTTTCACCAAATGGGAGCTTTATGCAAGCTTGCGTTATTGTGTTGTGTGTTATGCGCCAACAGCGTCTTTGGGTCATTAAAAAGCGCTATACAAAATAAATGAAAAAAAACAAAGAACACTTGCGTTACGGTGTGTGTATTCACACACACACACACACACACACACACACACACACACACACACACACACACACATGTGGCGCTCACACGATCCTAGCTCATTGTCTCATTGGCGAGCCAAATTCTCTGGGCGGGCCAAGCAGAGAAAGGGGAGGTAACATGGCCCCATATGACGTCATATGGGGCCAGCTCCCAAATCAAAGCTTTTCAGCGATCCCTTTTTCAAAGGTGGAGCAAGATACCTACTTCTCGGTTTACACCTAACGCAATTTTTTGCTACTGGAGGACCATAGGGAGACTAGGGGAACTCAACTTAATGTTAGAAAACCTCATAAAGTGAAATTTTCATGCCATGGGACCTTTAATGACAGTTACTGTGCAAGGTATTTTGTATGCAAACTGGGGTTGTTCTGGGGTTATTCTAATACCATTATGTTTGTGCTTGTAATAAAGGGTACAAATTAATTTGTACTTGTAGATTGAGTTGTGCCTTCAAACTATTACATGAGAAAAATTGGTTTCTCCATCTGCACCTCCTTTAACAACAAGCCAAAACTACGAGTGCACAACTTTTTTTATTTTTAGATTAAGCAGGTTGTTGGAGAAACCAATGATGAAACCATGAAATGATGTGCACTCGGTGAAACCTATTGTGCTAATGTAAATAGGGTTTGATGGCACAACTCAATCTTTGAAGCAGTACAATTGTTTGAGTTCTGTTTTACAAATGCACAGAATATTAACATTATACACGTTATAACATGATTTATATTTTTTAACATGAAGTACAATCTTAATAAGCACATACATATAGGGCTGTAACAGGGGTGTCTTTTCTGGATATATTGTATATTCAGTTGCCAGCTAACTAAATAGTTATATACAGGTGTATCTATACCTACTTATGTAGTGATCCGATCCCAATAGCACACCAACCCCCATGATAAACCTGTACCATAACCACATAACTTTGTTCAAATAACCTTAGTCATCTTCTTTCAAAAGGTTGACTTCTCTCCACGTTTGTCCTGCGCTCGCCAAAAGTTCCAGTCAAAACCTTTAACAATTTCCCATTCTGTTGCGTGTATCTATTATATATATATCTATATATATCTATATATCCATCCATATCTGTCCATCTGTCTGTCCATTCATCTAGCAGCCCATCCATTTGTGTCTATATCTCTTAGTGTCCCTTGACTTTAAGGCTGCTTTGCAGGGCTAGCCGAGTCTGGAGGGATTGTTTATCGTTCTTGTTACGGGGCTTAAGGACCAGTGGACCGATTCCAGCCAATGCGCTGGAAGTACAAACTTACGGTGAAAATCTTCCAGCGGGTTGTGTTTCTTTGTTGCCCAAGGGAACCTGGGTTTGTTTCTGTTGCGCCTCTTAGGTCAGCTTAAGTTAATGGAATATACTTTCCCCATGTTCCCTGGCACGAGTTAAATTATTAATTAGCCAGCCTCCGGTGAAGCCCTAAGGCGATGAGCTTTTCTGTTTGCTCACTGAAAAACTTAACATGCAAATATGTGTGTGTGCAGTGCGGCATCAGCCCTTTGATAGTATTTGGATTGGTAATCTCATTTTGGAAATAGTCATAACAACACATCTATACTCACTGTACAGGAATGTTGAAGCAAACAAGTGCACTCTGCCAGTGGAATACAGAAAGCCAGTGAGCAACCTCCCTGCTCTGTATGTGTGACAGGAGAAACCAGTTTCATGGGGAGAGAACCATGGGGAAGCAGGATTATCTCTCATAGCCTACCTTTGCTGACCATCATGTGTGCTGACCACCACCAGGGTTATCGGTGATGCTCAACACCACCTAACTGTCAAATATTCACATATAATAATATGTTATAGACATATATTATCATTGTTGTAATTATCATGTTCAGCTTGTGAGTCAGGATGTACATACTCCTGCTTTCTTTGACAGGTCATCTCGACCCACTCTCTCCTGTCCCCTTGTGTGACAGTGAGAGCCCTAGAGCTCACACCCTCCACCCTGGCATAATACATCATCACCCAACTGGAGTCACTCGCTGCTATGACTCCCGGATCTTGGGAGGAATAGCAGGGATTTGTCCAAGACACAAGTTTGTGTAACAAACCCAGCTGCTAGATTCGGTGGTGCAGTCTCTTATCAATATATATATTGAACATGTTTTATATTGATATTGATCAAAGATCATATTGATCTATCGCGATACGATAATTTATTGTTTTATTGCCCAGGCCTAATCTCTCCTAATGGATGAGGAGAGCCAGTGTTATGTTAACCAGAGCATATATGCTAATCAACAAAACCAACGCATCTTTGTAGAGCAGTTCTAAGGAAAAGTATAGCTATATATATTTGTAGTTGCATTGTTTTGCTTAAAGATATTGTATATATTTTTATATAGTATGTTTCAATGGAAATCTGCCTGCCCATTGATCACGGACGTAACAATCCCTGAAGCATCGTTGCTCTCCGAGAAACAGCATGGAGCCAACAAAACACATTAAGGAGCTTACTCATAGCCAAACAAACGTATTTGTCTGTCTATAGCGCAGTGTTGAATATGTAGCACACATATGCAAATGGTTATTTATTGAGGTACTATATTTATTGATTAACTACTAATAGCCTGACTATACACCACATTTAAGTTTGAGATCGCAGCTGTGTTATCCTCTATATGCTGACGATACTCCCCATATTCCCCACACCACTTTGGAAAGATGGATAGAGATTTATAGAGATAGAAAGACAGAGCTAGATAGATGAAGTTGTAAAGCCTGACTGACAAATGGATGCCATTAAAGCATCATCTAATAGAGATATCGATTTAGACATCTCAAGGTGTCAGTCGGACAAAAAGGGCAATCAGACAAATGATAAGGGTACGAATCTTCATCATAATGGGAGGAAAGGCACTTAAGAGTACAGCAGTAAGAAGAAGCATGTGTAAAATAAAAGAAAAAATAGCAAAAAAGACAGAAATCATCAAACATGGCCACCCACACATCTTTCGAGTATATATAAAGAGCTTTCCAGACCACCAGACACACACTCGTCATGGTGCCAGCCATTTAGGCGCTGTTGGTTAGCAAACCAAATCCCCTCCTCCCTCCAGAATAATGTAGCATCAAAGCGCTTAATGCAGGCATGGTTGGATGCAAGCCAGGGGCTGTTTGAAATTGAACCTCATGAATATTAAATCTCGCTGGGTAAGAAAAAGAATACACTTGTGGCTAAAAATAAGAGAGGGCTCTTATGTCAGGATTCATTTAAACAAGAGTTTTGTATGGCGCCTCCTTAAGAAAAATGTAATAACAATATTACAAATAAACCCTATGCATGTGTGACTTCTCTAAAACACACTTACACAGAGATAACCATTATATTAAATGCAATCCTAAGCACAGAGGGCCGGTGCAAGTATACACACAAACACACATACATTTGAGGATGTGTGTGTGTGAATCTTGCCCATGGAAGACCCGACAGGAGAGCAGCTGAGATGTGGGGCTTCTGGGCCAACGAGGAGTAATTGTACCTAATTAGATTGAGCCGGCAGTGTTTCCAGGCCTGGTGCGTACATAGCACATGCTAGGTGATTCAGCAAGACTGCTATCATGATAGCCGCTCATGCCCAGTCATCCTTCCACTATAACACCAATGCTTGATTGTGTGTGTGTGTGTGTGTGTGTGTGTGTGTGTGTGTGTGTGTGTGTGTGTGTGTGTGTGTGTGTGTGTGTGTGTGTGTGTGTGTGTGTGTGTGTGTGTGTGTGTGTGTGTGTCTGTATGTGCGTGAAATGTAAATATTAAATGAAAAGTAATTAAATCTGTGAATTGACAACATGTTGGCATGGGCGAAAACATCAGAGAACGGAGCCAAGCTATTTCATCTCCCCAGAGAGAATGATAGGAGAGGGAGAATAGAGCGAGAGCGAGAGAGAGAGAGAAAATTACTTTCTGCAAGTAACTTTGTAAATACGTGATGATAATGTGTCCCTGACAAGAAATTTACCCTCTGCTAATCGGCCGTTCCACCAGAAGTCAAATCAGTGACCGGATATTACAATCAACGTTCCCAGTGATAGCACCAGACTTTCTAATTTGGGAGGGAAATTACATCTTAGACATCCAATAGAGGCAGACGGTGCAATTATACAATGAAAATAAATCCTATATAAATTGTATTGATAAAACACTCAATAACCAATTTTAAAACGACATGCCGGTCCCTGACAAGTAAATTACAAATGACAATATATTATTTTAGATGGAATAGTTAATACTAAATATAGACAAGGAGAAACACATGGCTTTGCCCGCGTGGCGCAACAGGTCCTGTCCTCTTCTTCACCCTAACAGTATAAGGCTCCACATTATATAACCGTCATTGTTTGCCTACCCATCCTTACGTCTGCATTAAACCATGCACATGATACACATGGTTGTTCTGCTTCCCATGAACACAACGTCGTCGGGCTACACATCGCGCGCACGGTTCTACACGAACGCTCATCGTACAACGCACATACCCAAAAAATGTGGTTGTTTTACGCATAACTTCAACGACGCGAAGGCGCGCACCTTACCGGGAATGGCCAGATTGGTGAGCGGGATGGTGTGCATGGTCTGCGGTAAACTTGACATCCAGTCGGCGAACCGTAGGTCGCATCTCCCGTGAGACGAAGCCATGCTGCCGCCGTGTAAACACTACAATGCTCGCCTGGAGTGCGCTCTTTGTGCTGCGCTCGCTCCTCGCTCTCCAAATCCACGCACGCAATAAACACTCTCGCCCACACCACGTACACAGCCCGACAGATAGGCTACCCGGTCCTCACACACACACACAAATACACACACACACCGCACCAAACCACCACCCCCCTCCCCGACCCCCTCCTGCGCGCGTACACGTGGGTGTGGAGGGCGGATTTGTGTGGCTGCTGCTGTAGATGGATTGACAGGTTAGATCTATGCAAAGTCTAGGCTTTTTAACATGTCTATACGTTCTATCGCTTCTATTAATATATAGTGTTTTCCAATCCATTCCTTTCTGCTCGTCTAAAATTAATAAAAGGGTGCAGTGCACTATTCGGACTACAACCACCATGAGGCTGGATTGAATCATTGACAATTAGCCTGTTAAAGTAGTCTTTCAAGAAAGGTGCGTTTATTTAATGTGCCACCAAAAATGACGCAAATATATCTGTATTAATGAGATAATGAATACAATAACACACGCAACAAATGGGTTACATTAGTCCCCTGTCCTGTTGATTCTCAAAACCTGAGCGGTGTATTTCCGTTTAGATCCCATGGTTTTAACTGTAAGTCTCAACATATATCCAGGCTACACATAGATCGGCGATTCGAATATGGCACTGGCATCGTTTGGGGAATGGAGGGTTTGAATGAATGGCATATATTGGATTTGGAGCCGCCGCTGCTGGCAAACAGCCGTCCTTTTCTAAACCATTTTGTGATCCAACCCGCTTGATCTAACCGAGACCGGCAGCTAATTGGTCTAATTCGTTGATTACGTAAGCGCCCTCAGGTGAGAGCAGCGTCTCTCTACTCAAGTGAAGAAATCACATCAAGTATGCCAACCTAAGTCCATCATAGTCCATCACCCTTCACCCCCCCAACACATACACACCCACACCCACCATCGTTTATAGGGCAATCATTTGACTTGTGGAACTGAATCATTCATAGGCCTTCTCACTATTTGAAACTATGAAAATAAATTGTGTATGTTCTACCATATACATTTTATTCCGAGGGCAAAAAGGAAAACAATGAACCCACACTCACACGTCAGAGTAATCACTATTTAATACCAGTATTTCCAGCAGAAGCGTCATTTTATTTCATATACAAAATGGAACAGAAGTAGGAAATGGCTTCACACTGCAACACCTGAATGTTTTTATATACATGTCCTAACCAAGTGTCACGGACAATGACATAAAAGTTACGGACAGATGCACCATATCCCTAATACATCACGCACAGGCGATATCTTCAGTAACACACTTTGTGGTCTTTCTTCACCAAAAACTTAATGTATTCTCCTTCAGTCAGTAACCGTTTCCCTCTGAGCATAAATTACAATAATAGGAGTCTTACATTTGAATGCATATTCTGCACTTAATAAGAAATGTACCGGAAGCACAGGTTGGTTTCACTATTTATAAAGCCCTTTAAACATCCAGTCACATCAACTATCGCTAACCAATGCTACATTAAAAATCCAATCCCTATTTTTCAATAAAGAACAACCATTGAATTTATAGCTTATAATTGATTATCAGTTTGCTACTTTAGGTATATAAATTAATTTAGTTGTTCATAATCTAACAGGTCGCTATGAAAACAAATAATGACATGTATTTCATTAATTGGCAATGATTGTTACATTCAAAGGTCAAGTTTAAACATTTCACCCAAAAACGAAGCCTCTTGTTTGAATCTGAAGAAATACAAAGGAATTATCAAAATGAAAACACTAAGCCATTTATTCCAGCACTCCTTCGATTTCAGGCTGTCCCTTTTAGACCTGCCGCATCGACTTCAGGTTGGGGGAGACCTGGTGGAACAATAACAGAGACAATGACCTCAAATCAAAAGAAACAGAAATGTTTGCATGTTTGGAGAACAAAACAATCATTGAAAAATACCACAATCTGATATTACAAGTTTGGCTTTAACCTCAACCATCCAATCTACTTCCCAGATGTGTGTATTAGTGTAGACCATTGGAGATGTAGAGAGCATATAGACACATTCATTATTCATTCCACTCAGCTGGAACAAACTATTAGGATCAGAGGATGTCATCATTCCGCTATCATGCAGCGTTCAAGAGATTCGAGGCACAAGGAAATGGCAAGACCAAATATTCATCTCCTACTTTATTCATCCCAATACGAAGGGAAACGGGCATGCCACACCGCCATCAGTCCCAGTCGCATGTCATGTTGCATTAAAATACTTCCATTGATTTAGTGTTTCAATACCACGATGCCTGGTTTTAGCAATAGCCTCTCAGGGGCCAAACAGAGATATTTCTGTCTGGTCCTGCGGCTGTCTGCAGTGCCCTCTGTGGAGGGTGTGAAGGGGCTTACCTTAAAATGGGTGCCTGTGCACGCCTGGATGTCTTCTGGAGTCAGCCCCTCCCACACCTCCACCAGCGTCAGGCCCGTCTCCTTATCCACGTCAAACACCGCCTGGCGGTATTGACGCCCGAGTGAGCGATGAAGATGGAGAGAGGGAGGGGGAGAGAGAGAGAGAGAGAGACACACACACATCAATGGAGGTAAAACAACCAGGAAATAAATAGAAAGTCCAGAGGAGGCGGGCACTATTTTTGTCATTGGCTCCTCAGTATGATTTGCTGTTTGACATTTGCTGCAAATACAACATAAAGCCTAACCAACAGCCGGAATTTAATCAAGTCAACACCATTTAGACCTTCAATGTGTCAATGTTACGCCACCACGGCTTATGAAGGCAAGGCATAGAGGGGACCGTTTTGCCACTGCGCCAACCACCCATATCCACGCTCCCCATCCAGACATACTAGAAGTCCCTGCTTTTTATCAGGCCTTTCAGACTTTGAGCTGATCCAGAACAATAACATGGAGAGCACGACCATCCAGCATCTTGGTGCATAATCTCATTTCCAGACCAGGGAAGGTGTTACAATGAGTCAAGTTAAGTGAGCCTAGGTATTAGTCTCTTATGTGGAAATGGAGGGGTGTAGAAAACCTTAGACATCAACTCACATTATGCTGTTTAATAATTGGCAGGAAAAACACATTTCATAGTCGATTGGATTAGACAACTTGGCACATTATATCACGGTCATGTATGAAGTGCTGCCGCATCGGGATTTCTTTGGCTCTCCGGAGTTTCAAAGAGGAAACACTGGCTCTGGTAAGATTGCAGTCTGCCATATGTGCCTTTACATTACCCTGCCCAGCCTCAACCTTCACTATATAATTCGAAGGCAAAGACAAAGTTCCCCCTAAACAGCGCATTCATTCATTCCCCCTAAACCCGCAACCTATGGAAATCCTCCAATAGTGGCTGTCCTCCTTCAACTAAACCAGGGACCTGGGGACCACATTTTCGCCCCCCCCCCCCCCCCCCCCAATTACGCTTTCGCTGGTCCACCTTCGCTCCTCTCACGGGCTGAGGGGAACCAAATTCCTCCCTGATGGACAGAGTGACGGGACCGTCCACACCACTGTCCCGAGCAAGGCCTGTCAGGAGCACACTGAGCTCATTAGACATGGGCATGCACGCGCCCGCACGCACGCACACACACACACACACGCACACACACACACACACACACACACCCACCCCGGTGGCAGCACAGGAGGCAGACATCTCACTCAAATCTCGCCACGCAGATTGAGCGAGACAGGGGGGGGACGGGGGACTACAGATAATGTGGACGAGTGAACGGCGTGGCGTGTGAGATTCGGGAGGGGAGAGAACTGCGGCTGCGACGCCTGGAGATGCCGAGGGTGTGACAGCTGATATTGTTTTGTATCAGGGTGTCACCGCGAGAAGAGCGGTTTTCGCATTCCGCGTCGAGATGCATGTAGTATGAGGCTAGCATTAGGGACGGTCCGTAATCTAGATGCAGTTTGACACAACACAATGGACCAGGACTTTTAAGGCGGACACCGGTTCCCCGTTTTAACAATGTATGTTTACCTTAGCAAGTGAAAATCCGGTGATCTGATTTTCTCAGTTGCGTTTCGGTGTTCACCTCAAGTCTCAAGTCATTGACTATTTACGTTTCAACGTCTTTTTTTAGGGTGAATACAAAGAAGTCGCATGTAAGGGTTAGGCATCTCGGTCATGGATGCTTACAGGTAGGCTGAGGGGATAGAGCCGAGAACCTTTGGGTTGGAACTCAAACATCCCAGCCACTAAACTAACCCCCATATTCCATTTGAGACATTCATATAGACACATGTATCCTGCTGTATTCGACTGCTATGAAAAAGTGTGCCACTTTCAGCTGCTTATGACACAAATACTATATCCTCCTCTCTAAAGCATTGCATCACTTGCTATCTTTCCTGGGAAATTACTTCTGCATAGTGCATGTATGGATGAGGGAGTGCTTTGTTGTTGCATGATACACCATGGGGAAAGGCTCATTTAATGAATGGTCGTGCCATCATGTCTCTCAAACGGTTTAAGGTCAGTGAAAGTCTGACTGGCGAGTGAATTGAATTTCAATAATGCGTTGAATAATGAAATAATTATAAAGTGCAGAGGAAAAAATATGGGGAGGAAAAAAGCACTATGCCTTTCCAAGAGTACTTTCAAGACTTCCAGGTAGTCTTTCTCTTACGTGACTGAACCCCCCCCCGGGAATTCACATTATGAAGATGTTATTGAATAAAAGACCTCTCGCTGGAGGCAAGACAACCGAATGAAAAGGAGTGAGAAATGAACAACTCCTCAAATAAGTGACAGCAAAACCTCATTTGCGTTGCTTTGCCATGTTGGTTTGTGTCGAGTCCCACAGCACATGGTTGTGGTACTCTACGCACCCATGAAGAAAGAAAAGGAAACAATGTGTTTCTCTTTGAGGAAATCTACAGACTTCACTGAGGCTGATCAGTCGAAAAAGGCAAATTGCCTGTAACAATACAGAAAAAATATTACAAATATCAGAAAATACACCCCTTGAATGGACATAAGATGCTTTAAGATGAATTGGACAAATTCAATGTGTTTCAGTGTGTATATCTCCCTCAAAGAGCACCAGTGTGTAATTTATTCATACCAATTATAACAATATCAATTGTTCTAAAGAAGCAGAAAAAAATAATTGGAAGGAAACCAGGTCATTCAGAAAGTAGACGGTTATGTGTTCAAAAGAGAAGGGGCAGAGGAAAGACGAGAGAGCTCGAGGAGTGACAGACGGAGAACAATTATATATAACGTGTACCAATGTTGACAACATTCTTCTTGTTTACCAAAATTATGTTGTGCAATCACGACCGCAGCCAGTCAGGGAGAAGAATCGGCACAGGAAACCGTGTTCAAAAAACAATTTATGGAGAGAACATTGGTTTGACGACAAGTCTGTCTGACAGCTACGGTTCCTATAGGGTGGTCCGCAGGACTGAGTGACCCCGGGTCACCAGGGACACATACAGCCCTTCCAATGCCGCACACACACACTCACTAAGTTCCAAGACCGGCTCCTGGAACATCACCTCAGGCCACTTTACATGGTGATCTACACCTCCTTTCTCCAGCACTCTCTATTCTCTGTGGGCTTCCATTTCCTCCTCATCCTCCTCCTGTATTAGCTTCTGTTCCCTCGCCTGCCCATTCAACTCTCCTGCTCTCACACGTCGATGTGAAGGTACAGAGCAGGCCGTTCCTTTGATGTGTATGTCTCAGGTCCATTGATGTGTACCATGGGCTGCTGCAAGTGTTCTGCCAGTCCGTGGTAGCCAGCACACTGTCCTTTGCTGTGGCGTGCTGGGGTGGGGGGGTGGGTCAAGGCTAAGGGAGCTGCATAAGATCGACAAGCTGGCGAGTACGGCTGGCTCTTTGTGTGGGCTAGAGCAAGAGAGTCTGGATGGAGCTGGAGGTGGTGGTGGAGAAGAGGCTGGGGGACAACCGTCCTGGACAACCCCTCCCATCCCCTCTACGATGCACGGTGGCAGATGCGGCGCACCTTCAGCCATAGGCTGAACTAACTTGAGTCCCCAACTCTGTTACGATTACAATTTTAACATGCTGCTAATCTTTCTTTGTTTTGGAACCATCTTGTTTCCTATCTCTATTTTAGCTTACTTCCTGGTGCTGTAATACCTGATTTCCCCCCCCCCCCCCCCCCCCGGATGATTTATACAGTTTTATCGATCTATCCATCCACCCTTCCTCACCCTCCTACCAACATTACTAAACTCCAATTATGACTAAACCCGTCCCTTTTTCCCAGCCCAGCCCGGCTCCATGCAGTCCAATGCAGCAGTGATGCTGATGAGAGAGAGTTGGATGAACTTGCTAGCTGCTCGCCTGTGTGTCCTCGGAAGACGCCCCTCCCCCCATCCCCGTCCCACAAGCCCTCGGGGACAACAGAGGCAGACGGTCCAGAGACACTCTGTTGAGACACACTCATTGCAACACCCCCCCCCCCCCCTTCAGCCAAGTCGCTGGGAGTTCAGGAGGGCATTGTGATCAAAAGACTAAACTCCACAAATAACAACAACAGCCCCTTCTCGGGAGAAAGTGCCTGCACCACAACAAACATGGCCTCTGAAGGAAGGCAGCGTTTATGAAGCCTTCTCCTCTGAGGTGCTCTATACGGGGAAGTCATTATGTTTTGTTGGCTTGGGGAAAAATGGTTATTTCCATCTGGTTTGACGTTGTGTATCCACAGAAAATCGATATATCCGCCCCTAAATGAGTCTTGTGGGTGTTGTTCGATGCTGCCAGGGTCATGCATCAGCGGCAAATTACCAGAGAGATTTGTATTGAGTTCCGTAACTGCCAAAAAGAAAGCAAGCAATGCATAGATACAAACATAAACATCAACCTCAACCTCATATAGACACAAAAGCACAAAAGGATACAAATATTCTGCTACCAGAGTTATATTTTACTCTACTAACATATAGCATTACTATACTACTATATTACACTACAATACACTTCAACGTAAGAGGATGAATCCGAATACATGCATGTCAACCAGGGTCGCGATGCCTTACCTATTGCCAAAGATAATATTACAGATGACATAACATTTACAAGGAACGTGTGTTGCCTAGTATATTGTAAACATCTTGGAGGTTTGCATTTGAGCAGCTCTTTAGAGTAACATAAATTAAATAGACATGTTCATCCAGGGAGCGTATGCAGCGATAGTAGTGCCGTGGACACTTACGACTAGCGGCCAAACCCTCGACCATTAAAATAAATAAAAATCAATAGCTACCCTCAAACCCCTTGCAAGACTCGGCTGATAGGATTAGGGATAACCGAATAAATGTAATTTCCATCTCCTCATGTTGCTTTGCTACCTAAAAGCCATCTATCACCAACCTGGAGCTGGGTTGTGTGTGTGTGTTAAAGAAATACTGAATGAGCTGGATGAATAGAGGTGTCAGTGTGTATTAATGAATGAACTATACAGACAAAGAAGTCAAACGTTTATAAAGAGACAACAGGGAATGACTTCCCCCAGCCTTATATTGTCCTGGGAGTCATTTGATTACCCTGTTTCACAATGGAAGTGAAATAAAAACATACTGACAACTTCAACAATCAGCCTGCATGTCTGAAAACCCCATCCACGCATTTACGGAGTCGTTTGGTTTTCCCCATCCGAAGAATCCCATTAATAAAAAAAACAAAAAACAGGATATCCACACATCATTGCCAATGAGTTAGAGCTCTCCTTCTCGCCTCGTTAGAGCGCTGGTTTCTCCTTCCCTACTGTAACAAATTAAAGCTCTGCTCTCGGAATTTGTATTTTGTGTGAGAAAAGTGTTGGCGGCGTTCCCATGCTACTCAGACGTTAACCGGCAGATAAGCACTGACCTTCTCCGTGATGATGCGATCCACACACTGCTTCCCGGTCAGCGGCAGGTTGCATTTCTCCATAATCTTGTGCTTTCCACCCTTTAAAGAAAAAAAAAAAAAAAGAGGCCACATATGAGGGCGACAGGTTTAGCTGTAGCTTAGAGATGATTTGGTGCCAGGCAGGAAATAGGACACTGGTATCTGAGATCTTTGTCAAACATGTGTGATTATAACGTTGGGACGTGTCTGATAAGAATCCGAGCACTGAATATTTTATAGAAAAGCGACATGACAGGCGAGTTGGATATCTCGAGGGGAAAGCGGGTTTCATACCGCATATCAAGACTAAAATGTGATCGGTCACATCAGTAAATGGCCGATATTTGCAGCGTGCATGAAACTGAATTTGATATGGTCTGGGATAGAAAGGGATATAAGTAGCCCCGTTCGTTCCTCGAAGAAATGCAAACAGTTGCAAACCCTAATAGCTCTTTTAACTGTCCCAGTGCACCGCACCACACACACACACAGTGCCCACCTGTTTCCCCATCTGGCATGCGGCCGGGCTGCGCGCCATGCTCATATTGTCACAAGGAAAACGGCGCAGCAGTGAGCATAACGCTCCTGTGAATGTCAAACATCACATTGCCCCCCTTTTCGCTCGCTCACACCATCCTGGGAGACATCCTGAGCGTGAACGGCTGCAGCTGGATCATCCATCCACCCACCCACGTTCCTCTCTCTCTCTCTCTCTCTCTCTCTCTCTCTCTCTCTCTCTCTCTCTCTCTCTCTCTCTCTCTCTCTCTCTCTCTCTCTCTCTCTCTCTCTCTCTCTCTCTCTCTCTCTCTCTCTCTCTCTCTCTCTCTCTCTCTCTCTCTCTCTCTCTCTCTCTCTCTCTCTCTCTCTCTCAACCCAGAGCCACCCCACATCTCCAATCAGAGGGGTCTGGGATTAACTCGGCCACAGCCAAAGGCGGTACACCGATGAGGGCGGTCTACCTTGTCCCGGGACGAGCGGAGGAAGGCCTGGGGCAGGGCTGTGGTGGATTAGTCGAGAGGGAGATTCATGAGGAGGGATCGGTGTTACCCGGGCTGCTCACACCTAATCGTTATGGTGACGAGCCATGGAGAGATTAATGGGCTGTTTGGGGGGGCTTACGCCTCGTGGGAGATGTGCTCTATAACGTAATCATGAGTCCTGCGAGGAGGAGTCATAGCAGTGTGAGTCACTGGACAGGCGGGCGAGCGAGGCGCTCCTAGGATGCATACCGAACGATCACATACACGAGGGAAGGCAGGCACACAGACAGACACGCGCCAATGCAAAACCAATGCACGAGCCCTGCCCACACAGGCAGACACGCAGCGTCCCACCCAAACAGACACGCACACATGCAGTCCCACTCATACAGACACACACACACACACACACACACACACACATGCAATAGACATGGCACAGACACACACCTTTGCGGAGTGCTCCATGGTGACCACCACCTTGGTTCCAGCGCTGGCGACCAGATCCATGGCTCCTCCCATTCCCTTCACCATCTTACCCTGGAAGTCCCAGGGGAGCACAGGAGGGTTATTAGCGGGCTAATTGGTTCATTTTAGTATTGTTTTAACATTGCTTTCATCTTTAACACAAATAAAAGGGCTTGTGAGGAACAAACATGTTAAGACGCAGGTTTTATTAAACTCGACACAGTATTTACTCGTCGACACTGCACTTGAGAGCGCTGACAAAGACATGGTACTTCAATACAAGAGCCGGAGAGAAAGTATTGTCTGTTCCAAGCCGCAGATAAGGATATCTGTCGTTGCTTCAACGAGGAGAAAATGAACTTTTTAATTAGCCCTGAGCATGCTGAGGTACCAGCCTCGTAATACGACCACACTACAAGCGCACAAACCATAACAATGCAAACAGAAAAGGACTGTTTTCCTACAGACAACGCCAGGGTTAACACATCAATTCTACCCATTCGAGACCAGTCGAAAAATGACGTCCAAAAAGCACACGTCAAGAGCGGCGTGCAAATGTCATACTAAAAACGCTCATCGTCAAATGGCGAAGCGCAATGAACGCGTTGACTCTGCGGCAATGAGCAGAGAGGGCCTCCCAATGACAACGCCCGGGCATAAAAGATATAGCTGCGGGGCGGAGGGCTGCGTAACCGCATTAAAATCACTTTCACTCATCCATCATGGGAAGAGGCTGCGTACGATCTGCCTCCCCACTGCAGGATACGCAGGGCTAAGCTGGGCACAACATAGGGCCCGCCCTCAGGGAGACCAGCTGGGGGAACCAGATACCAACATGGAGAGATGAAGGGACTATATTAAGATTCTATAAAATACATGTCTTTAAAAAAATGAAAAAGGGGGGGGGTCGACCTTATGCGAGGAATATGGCAGAAGAAGATGAAAAATGTGTTTTTATCATGACGTTTTTTTTTTTTTAAATCATAACAGCATAACTATATAGGGGGCGTGGGTTCTGCTTGAGGGCTGTGAATTACAGCCCTCCCTCCCCCCCCCCCCCCGATCGATTTTTATTTTTAAGATAAACCTTAACGGGGTCGTTCCCTTTATAACACTTATTAACCACTTGTTAAGTGGTCATCTTCACACCTCCCCGGTCTTCTGTGTGCATTGCCCAGACAGTGTTGAAGGTTGCTTGCTTCAATATTTTTGACGCGCGATAGTCCGATGAGCAAATAGAAATACATACTACTAATACTACAACCATAGAACTCCACGGAAGCACAGGGAACGAGGCCAGGGCCCGTGCGTGCGTTCGTGGCACGGGGTGGGGGGTGCACGGCGACAGACCACATGAAAGCATGGGCACTGCCTTTAACGCCATCGCCAACATTAATTAACTCTGTGGCGCTCAAACAGCACGGAGGTGTGCCTGCGTTGGCCCCCCCAGGGCAGAGGGTGGGGGGGGGGGGGGGGGAACAGCATGTGACCCGAGAGCAGCTGGTATTTTCATTTACGGCTGCATTAGGGTGTTTGTCAGCGGACTAGTAAAGTAAATAAAACGTTAAACGCTAACATTTAGATGAGGGTAAAGGAAATAGGCCAGCTGTGAAAAAGAGTGGCACTGGAAATAAAAACATAAAATGGTGGCCTACATTTCAAGGCTGGAATATAGCCATCAGACGGTTGATGAAGCTATTATTCCTTCTCTTTCCTTAACAAATCTCGACAGCCGCTTTGGATGTGGGACTGAGTGGGTTTTCCTCACATCCTGCGGTGTGAATATGGGGCAGCCTGCCATCTCAACATACAAGCCTTTCGGTTAGTTTTCCTTTATATACGTGTACTGTACATCAATCACCATAGAGATGGTACACAAGGGCGAAACAACCACACCATGCACGTTACAGGGCCAGTTAAAGTGTAGTATTTGTGACACAACCACGACCTAGACCACCACTGCCAACAGGCAACCACCAGCTCATAACAGAAGCCCACTGAGGCTACAAGGTTAGAGGTCATCCGTCCTCACTGACCAATGCTAATGTGAAACAGACAATGCGGCTTTGCTGTTTGATAATCAGTCTTTAATTGCCGCGCTGCGGCAAGGGCAGAGGAGCGCTTTGTGCCGTCCAACTACGAGAGGCTGACAAGAGCAGGGGAATGGGGATTATCCAATAACATATTCCACCATGCACACTAAAGCAATTTTGTCAAATCCAATATAGCTTCAAACCATGATTGGTCACCGAATAGACTTGTTTTGTTGGACAAAAAAAAGGCATGGTTGCTAGGCTACTATTCACTGGCTCACCTGACAATTAGCCATCTAAAAATGTGTCTCTGCTGCCTCTTCACGTCACATTGGAGACCTGTTGGATTAGTGTATTCTGCCCTGCTGTGAAGGGAATCACATCTCGAGGAAGCATTACTATCATACCCTGGGACCTTGTTCAAAGTGTTCACTGCTGAGGGCTGTCATTTGAATAACACAACTTACTGTAGTTGACATTGACCTTGCCCTCGCAATTTCTGAATTCCTTTCTGCTTTTTATTGTTGAATTTGGATTACCTCATTGAATTGTCACATCCCTGCTCCAAAAAATAAAATATAAAAAAGATTTAAATATGTAAATCTAGACCGCCAGAATGCTTGCCATTACCACAAGCACACAAACGTTGGTGTAGGTACACAAGCCATGTCAAAATCCTGGAGGCAACTCAGGATTAACGTCAGTCATGTTAATCTTATATAAAAATAAATAAATAAATAAAATAAAATTTACATTATAAGTATTTTACTTAAACCTGCAGCTGCTATTCCATTTCAATGTACATTATTATCTGAGAGATGATAATTGTAATAATAATAATAATTATTATATTGTGAATAGCCTAATACTAATACAATTAGTATTATTATATCTATCTGTAACAATATCTTCTATTGTATTTTCTTGCAGAAAACATCCATTTTACTCTAGCAGGATCATTGAATTCTCCCTTTCACGTTACTTGAATCTTAATTAATTCCATGCCCACTGCAGAAAGCAATTGCCGACAATATAAATGAAATGGCATGTAATGTGAAACAGAAAAAAAAGGAAAGGAAAAGACGTGTTAGAGAAGGGACCGTGTTTTGGCCCAACGATATAGATAGAATATTTCAGGTGGGTGCGTGTGTTGTGTAATAGACTAGCTAAAATAAGCCCCGCTATCCTTGCCTGGCAGACTTTTTGGGCTGACACCTGCCCAGTCTGTGAGGGTAGAAAGCCTGCGACAAACCAAGTACCAGCCATTCACCAAGATACTCAGCCACCCAAAATAACATCAAATATCCATCCTGCAATGTATTTTTACTGCTAATTGCTGCTGCATTTCCAGCGGCATGCAGTCCCTTTAGAAGATGCACATCAAATGAACGCATGATGGAAAATGGAAATTGCTCCTGAAGACCACTACACTTCCACTTGCATGCTCAGCTTGTATTTGGCCTTTTTTTTTGCATCACCATGACAACAATCTGCTTGTTGTGTGTCCACGGCGGTAAACATCCTCGACCAAATAAAAAAAAAAGATAATTCACTCTACGAATCGAAGAGTTCCCTTCTGAATTCTTCTCTTCCTCTCGTGTGCCTTTGCTGTCTGAAACAAAATACTCTTTCTATTTAATAACACGGCTACATACTGCCAAAAGCCTTCGTTACCGTGACAACTAATGAAAAGCACCAGGCGTGGAGACAGGCCTGCTAGGAACACAATTGGCGTCGCGTTTAGCGTAACTGGACCTCATGTTACCCCGTCCCCCTTGTGTGGACGCGTCTGCTGAGGAAAAGTGGTTACAATGCATTGTTCAACTTCACACAAAAATCGACAGTCAAGCCGACCTCTGTTTAGCCAGAGAATAATGTTATTATTAATATTGTGATTTCAGTCAATTTAGGGGCAGAAGCAGCCAACGTTCAAACCGCAAAACAATGTTTATCCAGGTAGCATCTGAGTCACTTGTGGCTAGTTAATGGCTATGTCAAGGGCTGTGTGACTTGATTAGAAATTCTAAGTGCTTAATAATTTGGGGGTCTGGCCGCGATGCTTCTGAAAATGGGGTCTGAGTATGGGATAACAGGCCGCTAGCTTGATTGTTTCTGTGCGTGGAGAGGCCTATTCAGAGACGCATTGACCTGCGGTGACTAAGCCAGTGTTTGCTCTCATCAGGTGGAGTACTATCTGGTGGCGGCCGCCAGTCTGAGTGTAAACAAGCACACTCTTAGCCGACTTACGGTTGTATTACGCAGGCCTCTGACAAACAAACACCTGAATCAAATCACGACCAATAAGATTAGTGGTGGCAAATCCCACCCGGGGACATGAGAAAGGTAGAAATTGTAATGAGAAAACCATCTTCTCTGCATCGTATCAATGTCTGGAAATGAAAGTGAGAGAGAGGCTGAGTGAGTGAGTGAGTGAGTGAAATTTTCGCACATATGAAATATCCAAATGAGTTTATGCTGCAAACCGTCTCGATAGGAATTCACAGCCCAGTCACCGCCTGCCCCGACGACTTCTCTTTTCACGCCGTTTGCGGGCCACGTCACTCAGGGCAATGAGTGAAGTGTCCGTAAGCCGTTTGGAGGGAATCTGAGTCATAGGTCAAAGCAAATGCCTATTATGTGAGGTTTTCAGTGTTAGTGCTTAGCTTAGCATTTATTCAAATTGACACTGTGACCAGATTTGATGAGCTTTTGACCTAAAGCATGGCCCACTTCTCTCTATGCCGGTACCTAGTCTCTGGGCCTGACTTATAATCAAGTGGAATGTGATTGGTTGAATAGATGCATACACACACACACAAACATATATATATAAATACATGTATGTACTTTATTTTCACTTGGTTGCTGAGGAGAAGATTTTTGTAGTTTTCGCAGTGTAAAACAGAAACCGGTGCGGCCCTTATCGGTCAGAGAGCCAAAAATGTTTTTGGACACCTATTTGTACGTCAAATATGTGTGACAAATTTGAAAACGTTTGCGCTGTCGGAGCACGAGCTATGAGGGTTTCTAGATCAGAAAAAGAGGAAGATCTCCTAGAAATCTAGGTATCTAAGGATCCTCTGAATACCAAATTAGCTTCTGCTCCATCGACAGACTCACTCAATTCTCTACACTCAAAAGTAGATAAATCATACAAATCAGCAAGCTGCCTTGTCAAGCCTTGGTCCTACCCCACGTGCTCCTCGTGCATTCCTGCTTAATGGCAGCGACACACTGTCGCCTTTGAAGCCTGAACACCATCAGCGCCCCCAAACGTGTTTCATAAGCCCGACAATTAACTGAACGCACACACTTCGGTGTTGTACACACCGCCACTGGCTACTCCAGCGTTCTGTGCGACACAAAAGAGCAGTGTTTCGGTGTGTGTGTGTGTGTGTGTGTTTGTGGGTGAGTGTGGGTGTGTGGAGGAGTGGGGGAGGTTTTAAACTGGAAAACCAAAAGCACACACTTGCAATGGAAGATTTGGAAAAGCAGGCCAGATGGATAAAGGGAGATTGCAGATTATAAAAATAATGAGGTTAAATTCTTAAAATGACAATAGCGTTAATGGTGCATGTGAATTACTATTGAATGTTGTTCAGATAAATGAAACAATTATGTGGCTAGGCTACTTTATTGCTCAGGATTGAACTTCATATTGATGCAACATTTAAAATAATAGATATTTGGGTAAAAGTTGGTTCACTATGGTCATATTCACCATACAAATAAGAAATGAACCTCAAATAAATGAAAAGGGTATAATGTGTATTTTCTGCCGCTAGAGCTCTCACTCAAAACCATAACAGAATACATAGTTTGATTATGTTGTGTAGTGGCTGTTGAATCCAAATTAATGTTTAATTGATTCAGTACACACTGATTTCAGTACTTCAATCAGCAGAAAAATACCAGTATTCAATCCTAGACAATTACAAAAGGCTGAAAATGGTACGTGCATATTAAGGCTGTACATTAAAAACCAATTAATATAATTAACATTATGTGCGACCAGTGTATTGTTATAGAAAGCAATTATGTTTGGCTCAGTTTTGTCCCAAACAAAAACCTGCCAACAGCAGATGGATTTTACCATTTGGCAGTTAGAAAATGCAGGTTTACACATTAAAACATTTGCTTGGCTGCTAGATTTTGCCACTCTAGCAGGTAAAAAGACAACATTCTACAAATCAATTTTGGCTTGCTGCGAGGACTGCATAAAAGAAAATACTGTAAAGACTTGAAAACATGATTTACATCAACTAGTGACAATATACAAGTATATGTACTGTATATATAAGTACTTTTATGCTCAATGGCAATGGCAAAGTTAGCCTGGGTAGGTGACACGTCAAAAACTTTAATAAAAACCAACCGAAACTTAGGGCATTTAAGCGCCAAAACACAGGTTAGCACAGAGCCAGTAGAGCAAGAGTAACACAAGGTTGCTCTTTTGTTCAACGCTGGCTAAAATAAAAATCAATCAAACTATTCCCAAAACGCTGATATAGCTATGGAATGTGACAAGCAACTTCTAAAACCTCCCCATTAAACGAAAACACAGGACACAGTGTCCAGATTCTCCGTTAGCTCCTATTGTTTTTGCAGATGTTCCAGCATGAGTGGATTGGCAGCATCACTTGTAAGCATTAAGAGGCACTCGACTGGAAAAGGGTTTATCTGCATTTTACAGATTAAAAAGGCGTCTCTCATAATAGATATAATCGCAGGGAGATGATGAACAGCTCCAAACTGCTTCACGAAATTGCTCAGATTTCATCCTATGTACTCATCCTTACATAGTGAGGGGGGGGGGGGGGAATGGGTACAGTCATGCTATTAAAGGATTTAAAAAGAGGCGATAATAGAAACATGTATGCAGGTTTTTTTGGCAACACTTTACCATAAGGGTACACGAATTAACCAAATAATGAACTAACAATTAACTTAGTTAATTAACAGTCAAATAATGGTCTTGTAACCATTGTTTCACATTCGTTATGCAGTAATAACCATTATTATATATCATTAGCATAGGGGTTAGGATTAGGTTTAACCCGTGCCATATTAAATTATGTATAAATTAATACCTTAGATAACATGAACACCTTACATTAGTTAACATGAACACCATTAGCAAACATGAACATAATTTGTACATTTTCACTAGACCATTAGTTTACTGTTAATTAACTGTTAGTTCATTCTTAGTACGGTTGTCCCGATACCACTTTTTCACTTCCGATACCTATACGGTTCGGCAGCTTTGGCTATCTGCCGATACCGATATCAGTCCAATACTTTGTATTACTCTTTAACAAATAATAATAACAATAATATATGGAAGCACTTTGCTCATGGTTGCCAATTAGCCACTTTAAAACATCTCACTAAAGAAAAGGCTTAAATCAAGTGAAAAGATTAAGAGAGTTCAAAAGACTTAATGGAGTAAACAATGTAAACATGCACACCATTTAAAAAAATAAATAAAAAGGTTGGAAACATAGTGTTAAAAAGAGTTAAGAGAGTTAAACAAATAGATAAAGTGATAAAGTTTGGATACATTTGAGATAATATATAGAATAGCTGAGCTGTTACAGTTGATCATTTGAAATGGTTGAATAAAGTGTGTACGCATTTGCGTGTGTCATCACTTAGAGTACATCAGATATGTGGGAGGCAGCAAACCTCTAGCAATATAAACAGGTGGGTCCCAACACACAAATGCCCGATATATAATAATCATATTTCTAATCGTGTAATCATTTTAATAGATTGGTCCGAAATGGTTAGCTTTTGTGATCGCCACAAGCAACGGTGTGATGGGCTCTAGTCCAAGCTGGAGCTTGTGACATGCCGAGGAGAGCAGTGCAACAGCCAACAGTTAAGGATACTAATACTGCCACACTGCTGACATGACTGTTCAAGGTAGCTCTCTAGCCCTCATGCGCATGAGCCTAATTGGCGACTACTGTTGTTATCACGTGACACGCTGCGCGGATCGGATCATATTTATTTCTCCCCTCCGATATCCAATCCAGCGTTCTGATCGGAACATCCCTAATTCTTAGCTTGGGATGCATTTGTTAATTTGATTAAGGACAAAAGACACAATTACACATTATTTACCGATTAAGTAACTTTGGTGTAATATGAATTGGACCCAAGTAATTATCATAATAATATTTTGCCAATAAGAGAAAAACTAATAAGTAAGTAACTACTGACCATTTGTTTAAGTCATATAGCTACTCTGCAGTCTATCCAGACATATTTTTTGGAAACTTGGTTGTTCAGCACTTTAATATGTTTAGTTTGTACAATATTGATTGTGAGCTCTAATTGTTCTTGCCTCATCTGCCAGCCACTTTGGTCAAAAGCATCTGCTAAAGGACCAAATTCTGTAAAGTTAGAAGATCCATTAAAAAAATGTCGGAATCGTTCGTACTGCAACAAAATAGCCAGTTCACTGCTAAATGCCAGAAAAAAAGCACCACCACATGTAACAAAAGAAACAAAAGTGTGGGCTAAAATTGTGTGTCTATCAAGACAAAAAGACGTTATTAACAAGACAACGGTAAGCATTATGCATTCACTTGAGAAAATCAATTCTGTTGCTGCTGAATTCATCAGATAATTCTTTCAATATTCTGAGAAATGTTTTAATGGCATACTGGCATGCTCTGTTTTTTTTAAATCAACGAGTTACCTCAAAATCCTGCCAGAAACTCTGGACCTGACCTGGAGTACGGTTGCTGCTACTAATCAGACTAGTACGGGTTAATATACAGGTTTGATATAGGTAAGGTATTCAAGGTATTAGTTACATGTAACATCCCAAATGATGTAATCTAGCGGTTCACTTGATCACATGTAATCGAAGAGAATGCATTTCTTACATCAGTGAAGCGTGTCATAACGGTTCAGCTGTCAAGCAGATCAGAATGGGCTCTCCCTCTGAACAACCCCAAAGGCCTGAGGTGCATGTGCAAAGTGGACAAACTAATAACAATACCATCAATAAAACTCAAGGACACGAGTACCTCCCAACGTCTCAAACATAAACATAAATAGAACTGGAGTAAACTCAACAGGTTGGCTTCTATAAAATCGAGCTCGCAGGTAAATGACATATTTTCTTGGGGTTTTGAGGCATCTCACTAATTTGGAAAAACAAGAGCAGGTTCTTTTTATCCACAAAACATTTCTGATAATAATAAACTCAAACTCAAACTAAAGTATTTTTTCTTCTCCAGTGAACGCATTACACTTCTGTACAATGCTAACACAAAAGAAATCAATGTGCTATTTTGTCTCCTTCTCAAGCACACAGGGAAACAATGTGATGCGTGGAATGCATAAAAACATGATATTGATCCGGCGAGAGTTAAGCGGTAGGGAAATATAACCAAAACAATTGAGCTGTCTTGTGCACACGGCACTCTTGAGGATTTCAGAAGGAGGTGAACACTGGGCACTTACCGGAATCATCCAGTTAGCCAGGTCACCGTGCTGCGACACCTGCATGGCCCCCAGCATGGTCAGGTTGATGTGACCCCTGCAGAGGGGGGAAAGACCACTGTTAGCTTTCACTTCAAACCAACACTCTTTCCACACACCCTGTCCTATTATATTGTGCATGGAAACATAACACTGTTGAATATTGCAGAATATTCCAGAGAAATCAACGTTTCTTTGGTTAATTTGTGGATTTTCGTTTTTTGATCATAAGATCACACTACTATTAATACAACATAACTTATTATATTATGTTGCTGGCAATAAGTCTTGTCCTCACAATTGCACAGTTAGTTTATACTTATTCACTGTATTTCGAACCATTCTCCTTTATCTATTGGTGTGCATCAATGGCAAGCATGTGGAATAGGCTTTTTATCTTTTTTGTTTTAAAATAAATGTGTCATGAATCATCTCTGCCATCTGTTACATATCTATTAGGATTTACTGATGTGTGCTGAAAACAAAACTGCATATGGAAATAGATTTTTTAAATATTGAAACTTTTCTTTTAGACAGAGAATGGCCTATTAACCATGCAGTGTCAGCGAATGGCTGAACATCTGTGTGCTCAGATGGAAACGTAAAGAAATTAGTTTGTAACTATGGGACTTTTGTTTAAAGGGATGGAACAGTTGTCTCCTGATTAAATGTGGAAAACATAAAAATATAAAGAAAAAGCTGTTCAATACAGTCTCCCACGACTATGATAATGATGAATAAGTGATATGATACGGCTACATATTGTGATAGTTAACAAGCTGCAAAATGGCTTGAGTCAAATTGCCTGTGTCTATGTGTGTCTGTGTCTATGTGTGTCTGTGTGTCTGTGTGTGTGTCTGTGTGTGTTTCTGTCGGTCTGTCTGCCTATCAACCTGTATAAGTGTCTGTCTGTGTGTCCGTCTGGCTCTCTCTCTCCGTGTGTGATCGCTGAACATCACTATTTATGAGTACTATTGGATTTCCTCTAGGTGGACAAACAAAGGTAATGCCTTGGGAAGAGTGGGCTGCGTCTTAGACAGCCAGCAGATCAATATGGGCCGGGGCGATATTGGACAGGCGTTGCCTTTGTTGATATCCACAGGGTTATGAACCATAGCGCCCCACTCTCTGCTGACATCACACACAAGCAGTGAGTTAGTGAAGGAGACCTTTTGCTGTGATTCATCGCTTTTCATGTATTGTGATAAAGCGGTTGGTATATTTACACGTGTAACTGTGGATGTGACTTTTGTGTTTTGTACTTGATCTGCTGATCATACTGAATCTTGTACATACAGAAGAATATACTGGGTTGTTATGATTGCGCAAGAAGTGCCACAATAGCACAGTTTATTTACAGTTCAGTTTTATAGTTCTATTATGTCGCAATATAATATAACTAAGTGTGTGTGTCAGGGGGGGCCTTACCCTCTGATCATGGCGAAGGACTCGTCACTGGAGAAATAGGCAGCGCCGGGGAGCACCGTCACGGTCTCCTTTCCTGTACAGACATCAGCAGACAACGGTTTAATCAGCACGGGAGGACGGTGAACTTTAAAAAGGCCACTTGTTGTCACAAAACATGTCAAAACCCATTATTGCAGCGCCAACCTCGCCAGGGCCTAATTTGTCCTGAATACGAGAACCATCCGAGCCGTGCCTTGCCCGTTATCTATCTTTGAATAGGAGGTCAACCAAATGTGTGCATGAATCCCTGCCTTGAATGCGTGTCCTTGCAGGGGAATTATGAGTGGTGGTGAAAGGAGAGAGGGGGGGAAAAAAAACACACACACACACACACACACACACGTACCGGCATTGATAAGGTCAGGGTCTACGTTGTCCTCTGTGGGGTACGGGCCCTGCACGGAACAGGGCAAGCAAACGGGTGAACACAGACATACACCCAGACACACACACACACACATACGACACAACACAACACAACTCGCTACACCCAATACAAATCCCCACTAGCCCGATCTCTCTAGTCATGAGACGATGCCACCGCGACTCTTTCGGATTCGACGTGACGTCGTTTTTTTGTCTTTCCAGTTGACAAAGAGGAGCGGCCCTTTTGAAAGGAGGCCGGTGTAAGGGGAGTGGATTTGGCAGCGCCACTCTCCAACCGGAATAATGAGAGGGCACTGACAAGCGAGGCATTAGCATAGTCACCTACCCTCACCTGGAGAACGCAAGTGATTGTTAAACGTGGCAGAGCTGCCGCCGCTGTGGCGCTTTTGTGAGGTTTACGAAGCGCGTAAATAATGATTATGAAAAATGAGGCGCCAAGCTGTCCTCCCTCCACAGTTGCGTGCATAAAACTAATTGTCGCACATTTCTAACAAGGGACTTCATTTACAAGCTGTTATTAACAAAGATTGGGCATGAATCTGTAATCTGGGTGCCTGCGATTGGTGCTTCAGCTGTGGGGGTGATTATGAAAATGACAAGCTTCACAACGGAGGAACAATAGCGCTACTCAGCCTGGGCGGTTACCTGACTCACGGCGAAAGGGCTAAACAACCATAACAGCAGGTCTTACCAGTCCCAGAATGCCGTTCTCGCTCTGGAGGTGGACGGTGATGTCAGACTGGATGAAGTTGCTGGCCAGCATGGGAATGCCGATACCCAGGTTTGCTGAATGAGCGCTTTGTCAAGGAATTTGAGATCTAAAAGTCGTAATCATCATCACTGGATCCACATATATTGTGGAGCTGTAAAGGCCAGCATGACATCAACACATGTCATGCTATCGACATCGATTCATTACATTTGCATTAATCAAATTCATGCACAAGCATGTAGGATATATTGTAACACGTTAATATTTCAAGGTGTGGAAATGGCAAGGACCCAACATAGGAGAGGAGTGGTCAAATGTGTTTCTTGTTGATAGATTTAAGAGTGGACTTGACACTGGAAATACTGAAGATTTTGCATGGTACCTGATGAAAACAATGAATAGAAGACTGCATAAACAAACATAACTATCACCATCTCCAAATGAGCATGTTTCCAGGAGCATTGTGTGAGAGTGGGCATGATAGATAGCAGCTGAAAGAAATGCATGTATAAATTATTTCCCCAGATTATTCATGATCCATATTATTTAATCACCATGTATATATTCTATCAGAACAAGGCTGACGATATACTATGTTTCCATCCCATATTCCATAGCATTGGCCAAAGAGGGAATATTCCAATGGACTGCGATGAAATGTGGTACACAGACGATGGGGTATAACGAGTGAAGAGGAGGGGAAACGCTGCCTGCTGCTATTGTGAATGAAAAGGTCAGGATCAGATAAAAAAAAGCCTCTGCGACTGCAATCGAACATGCTCCCGCTACACTGATGTATTCCTCCAGGGGTGCGGACCACCCCGGTAAAGGATACCGTACATGCCGTCCTCAAACTCCAGGGCCGCGCGCCGGATGATCCGCTCCCGGACGATGTCGGAGTCCTTCTTGGGTTTGGGCGTCGCCGCCTGGCTCTTCTTCACCGTGCGTTTCTGGTGCACAACACACGTGACCGAGAAGAAAGGGTGAGGTGGCGGGGGGGTTCCACCACCATTTGTGAACAATATCCATTTGAAACACTATGTGTAAATCTTGAGTGTGATATTTTTTCAATTTTTTTCAAGATGCTTTTTTTTCTTCTACTCCAAAGTGGCTTGCAGTGAATGCCACAGATGCGTGTCATTAGGGAGCAGGACAGGTGTTGGGGCATCTTCCTCAAGGATGCCTAAAGATAGGCCGACCACCCTAGCCATTACACTGCCCACCCGTTACACAATTTAAGAGAGATTCAGTTCATGGAGTAAAAGAAAGACTTGACTGTGACCCACAACGGCTGCTCAACAACATCCACATGAAAAGGCTTTTCATTCGGGACGCGCCCCCGTGTACCTCTATCCTCTTCTCGAACCCGGCGCCCTGCACCACGCGGTGCACATAGATGCTGGGAATGTGGATGTCCTCCGCGGCAAAAGTCCCCACGTCCACCACCTCCTCCACCTGCACCAGAGACACAAACACATTAACACAACATGATGTGACCTTCAGACAGACAACCAGGTGAGCCAATCACTGTCCCTATAAACACGCTCCAGTGCTCCTGTTGATGACTAGGGCATGAAAACCATATTGTGGTAGATTCACTGTAGCAGGAAATAGCCATGGCCCACCCAATGCCAAGACTTGAGGCTAAGTTTTGCCTCCTAATGCCTCGTCTCAGTCAAGCCTCAGTTGTCACAGTAGCCCATGCTGGTAATATTCACATCTAAACTGAAACAAGATCAGCCAATTGGACTATTGCTTTGTCTTAATAGGCTTTCTGTGCCACTTTGCAAACATCTAACATTACTTTGGAGTAAATGGAGATTCAGAAAGCATCATGGCCTAGTCATCTAAAAATCAACATTAATTGATGATTTGCAAATAAATCAATGGTGAAAATGTACATCTCGAATTATAACAAGACCACAAAGACAAAGATACAGAGAGTCAAGAACTGATGCTTTTGCACTTCCCTTAACACAAATGTGAAGTGGAAAGCAATTCATTTAAACCATTAAACATAATTACTAATATCCATGTAATGGAATCCCAATAATTGCTAAGAGTTTTTGTGGTAATGAGAACCAAGATGGCAACAAAACTAGATATAGGATAGGGTTATAGAGACTTTCACTGCTCAATGCAGGCGTTTACTTTCAACACTCAGGGAAGAAAATACAAAATAAAGAAAGAAATACTCTGCAGAAAGCCAAATGATGGCAACTTAAGAGGGACCATAAAATCAAGTGGGGAGAGAAGGCGAGATAGAGAGAGACTCTTGCTGAAACATCTGCAGCACTTGTTCAAACAGCTTGACTGCTGAACCCCAAATGGAGACAATAGATGTGCTCACTAAGTCCTCACTACTCCTAAGATTGCTCGGGATTATGCGGGCCCTATGAAATCTCCACAGCGAAAAATGTTCCCCAAGAAAATCCCACCAAAAAACGACCAAAAACACTTAACCTATTCCCAAACTGGCGAAAAATCCATCCTCAAATCGCAGCCAGTGTATCCATGACAACGCTGAGAGGGGTTCTGCTGGCGGCCACGGGCTCCTCTCCGTCGGCATGGTGTGCCGAGGGAGGGGGCGGAGATAAGACAAAGGGACTTGATTCGATTTTCCTGAAGGCGCCCTCTCGCCCGGGCTCACGTGAATGCACTAAGTAGGCTACACTCTGGGCTACAAGGTGGCTGTGTGAGGAGAAGAGGGGGGCGATTTCAAAGGGCCTGTTTAATCTGCCATCTCAGTAGTAGTGGGGACTTAATAGCACATCTATTGCCTCCATCTGGGGTTCAGCGGTCAAGCTGTTTGAACAAGTGCTGCAGATGTTTCGGCAAGAGTCTCTCTCTCTCTCTCTCTCTCTCTCTCTCTCTCTCTCTCTCTCTCTCTCTCTCTCTCTCTCTCTCTCTCTCTCTCTCTCTCTCTCTCTCTCTCTCTCTCTCTCTCTCTCTCTCTCTCTCTCTCTCTCTCTCTCTCTCTCTCTCTCTCTCTCTCTCTCTCGTCCTCAAACGAGCCCTCCATCGTTGCTTCCAGTCATCCCGATTTTCCATACATCTGGCCAGTTCAATGGTACTTTGCGCTCCTGCATCCTTCTTGAGTACATCCACGTAGGTTACTCTCCCCACTTTATTTGAAGGTCCTTCTGGAGTTGCCATCATTTGGCTTTCTGCAGAGTATTTATTTCTTTGTTGTGTATTTTCTGAGTGTTGAAAGTAAACGCCTGCATTGAGCAGTGCAAGTCTCTGACCTATATTCTCTTTTCATTGCCATCTTGGCTTCATTACCATAAAAACTCTAGGAAATTATTGGGATTCTATTACATGGATTACAATATTAGTAATTATGTTTAATGGTTTAAATTAATTGCGGAAGAGGGGGCATAAAAATATTATACCCCCCCGAGAGAGAGGGTCTCTCTCTCACAGGGGGGTGGCAACCCACTCACCCCCCACAAATATCTTTATGCATGGCATTTAATTGTTCTCCACTTATGCACATACACTCATGGTGGCCCAACACAATTGAGCAGGTGCGAGCAAGTGTGTGTGTGTGTGAGACGCCGTGCCTCTATTGATATGGCTCTATCTGCACCCACATTTTCACATCAAGGCAGGCCGGCCGCGGGAAGGCCTGACGTGGACCGGCAGAGCCCAGCAGGGGATCAGAGTTCCTCATGGGCGCATGCTCACAAACACACCAGGGAGGAGTGAATGAGAGGGTTCCACGTGTCGTTCCTAGCGTTTAAGTACAAGTATCAATGTTGTCCAAATCCATAAACGCGACTCAAATGGAACCGGATGAGGCAACGACTGTTATTTGTTTACCCGGGCAGCGATGCGCGGTATACAAAGCAAGCAGCGTTTTAATCGAGTGTGTGCTTGCAAGTGTGATTGCATGCCGCACAGCCGGGCATTCCGTACATTCAGAAAGAACAACCTATTTGATGGGCTGCCTCAATGCTGGAGACAGCGCGTTGTATAATGCTTAAATCGTTGGCCGTTGCTCAAGATGTCCATTTGAGACGCGATAATTATTGTATTGTTTATATACAACGTAAACATAAAGAAAAAGAGGCATCAGCACTCAAATATTGGGGTTCATTGGATTGAATATGAAGTATTTACGTTTCACATTGTTAGCTGTTTCCTATCCCACTGTGTACAGACGTTGTCACTACTGCTATATATATATATATATATATATATATATATATATATATATATATATATATATATATGGTTACCTGGGCCTCTAATCCGCTCGGCTGAGGTGTGCAAGATTGGAAGCCTGTGTGTGTGTGTGTGCATGCGTGTCCTCCTAGAAGCGAAGATGAGGAGAAAGAGACGACAGTGCTCTAGGGTGACAATGACACCACACTCTTATGACTCTGTATATTTATAGCATTCCCATTTCCCTCACAGTCTGCACTGGGCTGCGTCCATGTATGAATGTTTACATTTGGAATGACTCATAGAGATAGTCTTGTGTGTGTCTAGTTCTAAATGTTATTTTTATTTGTGGCCATCATTCATTTGAAATGACCATTTTTTTTGTTTTTTTGATTGATTTTGTTTTTAGACATAAGTCTTCAAATACATCATGATTTTCCCCTTCAAGTCATCACTACTTCCGATGCAATTCAGCTGGCTAATGTTTTAGTCAGCCGGTGCCATTGTGAAAATGCCTTTCATTGGCACCATCATCCATTTCAAACACCGCCGCTTCGCTCACCAACAAAGGCTGTGCAGAGCCCACTGTTCTCTTGTCATCTCTGTTCCATTGTATGTCCTACATTTGCCCCCGATTATTAACCTAATGTGTGAGCCCTTAAGCCCATAGCAAAGGCAAGTTGAACAACAGGTGCACATGAAGGTAGCATGTGCACCTACCAATAGAAAACACATGACTGGAATACAAAACCAATTCTTTCCACTCCACAGCTTTGTTTTGGATTCCAATACCACGGATAGACTCACATTTCTCTCCCACAATGCCGCCATTTAATTTAGATACAACACTGGGAAATTGTCTCCCACACTAGCCTAATGAAAGGGTTTCACAGTTTAAAAGACGATGATCCCTAGCAAAGTAACATGCAAGCGTTGACAGGCTTGTTGGTTGTTTAGATTATAACATAATTCACTTGAGGTTCCATTCATGGATTCAAACACTATTGTACTGAATTATATTCATAACTGCTTCCTCCGGCATCACCCACACCTTTACCAGACATTGTCAAGGACCAGAAAGAGTTAAGAGAAGCCGCGGGAAAACCTTTTTTTTAAATTCATAACGACGGTTTTATCAAGTGTTGAATTGCGCTTGCTTTTTTTTTTTTTTACCTTTCCCCAATCTTTTAATCCTGGATCTTAATTTTTCCAGGTACCAAATATTCACAAATTAGAGCTATGCGTCTGCTCACTTTTACTTGCATTATTTTAAACTGGATATAGCCACTATATCTGGTGGAAAGACTCTGTTGCAGTTCTCTCTCAAATAAAATGAAATGGTTTACCCTATGAAATACGAAACATCACATCTGAGTGATTGTTGCTTTTAACACAGCACTACACACAACTACATCCACGTGTGCTACATGTACTGAAAGATACCAAATACTTGAGCAGAACTGAAATGGACTCCTTTCAAAATGTGAAGGCAACCGTACAGTACACTAACCGGTCAGCATGGACTGAGTCACAGAGGCAATGACCCCTGGTTTTATTGCACCACAGATGGACAGCAGGAGGCTAATGCTCAAACACCTAAGGATGGAACTCATTCATATCCAATTAGACCCCTGCCCTCATGCGCGCACACATGCGCACGCACACGCACGCACACACCTCTTTGATTTGATTCACACAAAAGAGAATTGTACCCCACAATGCACTGGGGCCTTTCAACATACCTGCGGCAACGCAACCAGCTGGAAAGCATGGATATGGAGCAATCAATTAGTAGGGCTTGGTTACCTAGCAACCTTGGAGGAAGGTGGGTATTTGGTAATTACAAATGAGTGTATAGCTCATTTGTAATTGTGTAATTACAAATTAGCTTAGTGTCTAATTTCTTTGTCCGACAAATGGCGATTGGACGCGATTAGGTATGGTTCGTGGTTTATTGATCCCAAGCCATCTTCAACTGTTTGAATTGATTGATTAGAACCATTAAATGGTTTATTTACCGTTTATCATGTGGCCCAGTGATTTATCTTAAAAGACCGGAGTACACCTGATAAATCAATCCCTTGATGCCACAGAACCTAAAAGGATAATGAGGGAGGACACCTTCTTCTGTGCATTGTATCATGCTCCAAGTGCCATCAATCAAGCATGATTAGACACCTCCTCAGTGTATTGTATCATGCTCAAAGGGATTTCAAACCTAAAAGCATGATTAGACACTTTATGTGTAGTGATTCATGCTCCAAGTGCTAAGAATCCTAAAAGGATGATTATATCCTTATGTGTATTGTATCATGTTCAAAGTGCTTTCAATCCTAAAAGGATGATTAGACACCTTCTTATATGTATTGTATCATGCTCAAAGTGCCAAGAATCCTAAAAGGACGATTATATCCTTATGCGTATACTATAATGCTTTATAATGCATTATAATGCTATAATATTGCTATAATGCTATAATATTTATAATGCATTATAATGCTCAGGTAAAGGAACAACAAAATAGGGAATTTTAAGAAGCATGTTGGCAAAAGTAGAAAAAAAAAAGGAATAAAAAAAGAAAGGAAAACACTGGATGGCCTCCGCCATCCAGGTCCCTTTAAAAGTTTTCAAACCCTGGTGTGGAGGAGAAATATGTATTGTCCTTTGAGATCAATCAGTTAACCCTTTACCAAAAGTCATTGAGGAGTAAATCAGCAATGAATATCCCACACTGGACGGGTTAATGGACAACACTCCCTGTGTCGAGGCCACCTGCGTATTAACCGTGGGTTACAGTGAAGCCTGGGCACACAACACGGACGGCAGGACTAATATTGACTATCTCGTCGCCACAATCATGACTGGCCATGCTCTGAATGCTAAAGGTCGACTTATCTTTGCGGCGCATAAACGCTTCATTTGCAGCGATAAAGGCCAGCTGATATTCAGCACACAGGCAAACAACAAATGATCGCTTCACTGCACTGAGGGAGCAGGATTTCCGCAGGCCTACAAGATAATATTAACGGTTACGTTAAAAAAGCGGCATTAGACTTTGTTATGTAACTCACCAGAGATGACGAAGAAGAAGAAAGAAGAAATGAGAACGTAATTTCAAAGCAATAGCAAAGGATGATTGGAATTGTGATATAATTCTCAAATTACTTCTTTAAATGCTGTAATTCGATAGTGTTGATTAGACGAGAATGGTTTCTTTAATTCCTCACAATGCACCAGGCCTTACATAAACAGGGAATAATGACAACTAAAAATAACAAGCTAATCCATAATATATTTGATTGTACCATTTGATACAGTGGATCTGTGTGCGTTCAGTGCAGTTTAGACGGTCGGCGAGGATAAAAGAATGTGTTTGATATGCAAATATCACTGTCTGAATATACAAAAAAAGGGTAAACGCACAAATCCTCAAAGACTGAATCTGAATCGATGCAAAAACCTACAGTGTAGCCTCAGCCATAATATCCACCCAAACACTGTTTCAAATGGGCTCTAGAATCTAGGCTCGGTATGCATACTCCATCCCTAGATTTCACACCTATTAAAAAAAAAGCTAAAATAGTAAGAGCTAAATCACCCCTGGTTATATTTCAGTCTATTGTCCTATTTAAACATAAAATTAAAAAAAAAATTATTCAGTGGCAATTTTAATATAGGTCAGTGCTTCATTGAACTACGGTACTAGTGTATAGCTTTGACTCACAGTTGAAGGAAAGCCAAGTTTCTAATGTACCCAATATGTTGTTGCGATTGATTTTACATGAACATCTAAGCCTATAATTCACATTCTATTTGATCCATTTATCTTTTCATTCTCTTCTCTGTAGCTTGTCATCACTATGTCATCACTTTACATCGCACCCAAGGAGTCATGGCAGACCTTTCAATACGAGAGCCAGCCTACAATGTCCTCGCTCTCACTCAAATGCTTCATCATTCATGATGTGACCCCTGAAGCTAATTCACAATTCCCACCAACGTCACTTTTAAATCACTTTAAAAGTTTCTAACTGCTCCCAGCTCATTTCTGACCAATCCGGGTATCTCTTCCCTGATTGGTTAGGTGAATCCAGATGTTAATAACATACCTGTCATTCCCAAGGATCACAAGCCTTGGGAGGGTGCAGAGAACGAGGGAGTGTTTTTTGGGGTTATTTTTTGTCCAAATCTTGCTCTCTTCAGCCATTGTTCTTAACAATTCTCCAGTCTTACCTACAGTAACTCTAAGATAGACAATATGAGGCAGATGTCCCTCACTGAGGTCTTGGTCTCCTTATCATTAGACGGAATAGCCCAAGTTATACTAAAATGCAACACAGTTCTACTCACATCTTAAAAACACTACTGTACTCACATCTTGATTTCACAAATCCTATAAAAAATATTCAATCAACTACTATTGCTAATGTTGATCATGATCAACATGGTCTTCTTTATAACATTTGGAGAAGAAAGACATGATATATGGAGAAATGCTCTTCAAATAGTTTTCCATATGGAGGTGTTTACTGTGAAACTAGTGACCATGCTGAGCTGCTCAGCTGCTATGTGTGTGTGTGTGTAAATAGAAAAATGTAAAGATGGTGGAAAGGGGGAAGAAAAAAGAAGGAAGCAACAGCTCAGAGAGAGAGAGAGAGAGAGAGAGAGAGAGAGAGAGAGAGAGAGAGAGAGAGAGAGAGAGAGAGAGAGAGAGAGAGAGACTTTGATTCCTCTCAGATGACAGGTTGGCCAGATGGAATCAAATGAGACGTGTAAAGTGGGGACGATCAGCCTTCCCATTATAGTCACACAGATTCTAAGTGTGCAAATCTGACTCTAAACTCAAAAGAGCTTTAATGGTCTGGAGAAATGTGTTTACCTTGTCAAAGCAAGTGGGGAAAAGTAAGTATAGAAACCTGAAAGTTAACACAGACTGTTGATGTAACAACAAAGTGCAGATTTCTGATACGAGTCATAGTCTAATTGAAAAAAAGTTTATAATGCGGTTGTGCCAGTCCCAAGTAAATCTGTTGTGCATGAATGGGTAAATGGCAGTCAACACTGTAAAGCACTTTGGATAAAAGCGCTATATAAATGAGGACCATTTACCATTTACTGTAAAGTAGTTATAGTATTGGATATGAACCACGTAGACCCTAGTTAGTTCTAGCCAAACACTGTGGGCATGTTGTTTCAGAGGGACATTTCTGTCCCTCTGAATCCCTCTGTCTGAATGTTGCAAGCATCTGAGAAACCAATTTTGATGAGACATACATACCTCTACAATAGTGGTTTTTGCTGCCTTGCACATGGGCTGGTTGAAATTCCTGGCAGTTTTCCTAATAGGGAAAGAGTAGTGCAGAGGTTCGATTTCATTAGCGTTAGTGTAGAGTTGGTAGAAACCAAGGTTCATTCAAATCAGTTTTTCATAAATGCAAATAGCTGGGTAAAATTGACAATGCAGCTTAAAGGAGAATTTCACCGGTGGAGACATGAATCTCTAGTAACATAAATTTCTAATTTCTAAACTTGACCGAGAAAAGGCACAATGACTTTTTGGCGCTTGTGGATTGAAGCGTTCACTTCCTGAGGGACGTAACATAACAGCCAATCAGCGTTCACTCCCTGCAGTCCAGAGTGAATGCAACAGGAGGAGAAAGTGATTGTTGCCGTTTGCGGACTCCTGGAGATCTATATCAAAATAATCTAATAATATATAATATATAGGTATCTCTATAATATATAATATATAATATACTATATAATGTCACGGGCAAAAGCTGTGTGCGCCTTCGGATGATATTATGAATTAAAGACTGCGTCGGGTTCTCGGACATCTCTGGTACTTCGACAACAAGTCAAGACTCGTAGTGGGTGGTATCTCGGCCAGAGTTCTGCGGTGACCCGCACAATTTGGATGAAACGGATGAAAAATAATGTACTGTGTCGGACACGGGTGCGGGTCGGGTCAGACGCCTGAACAGTGCGGGTCGGTCGCGGGTTTTGCGATTGCGAGCGAGACTTCGGTGCTGGATATGTTATTTAGGAGCGGAGGAGTCAACTAAAACCGTCCACAGTGGATGATGTGCTTTGTTTGCACAGCAATCTAAAGCACCACGCCAACACCAGGTGTAATTCCCCGGCATTCCATCTAATGTGTCTAATTTTCCTTCGGGTGCGGGTCGGGCGTCAATATCAATTTATAGCAGGTCTGGTCGGGTGCGGAATGTAATTTGCGGGTCAGTTTGCAAAATAAGACCCGTGTATTGATTCTCGGCCATGGCGGAGAAGGAATTGGCTTTGACTCTCTAAGTCCAGATTGAACCGCGACTTCAGATTGATGTGGAAGGACCAGAGACGTCGGAGAACCCGACACAGTCGTTTATTCATAATATCAACCAGACCGGAGGCACACATAGCTTTTGGCCGAATATTATATATTATATTAGAGATGTCATGTCCATATCTTATTTCATATTATAATATTTAGATATAAAGCTCCAGGTCTTCCACCAGTGCTCCCGGAGTGTTCTAGAATAACTTATAGAACAGGGCCAAAAGCTGTGTGTGCCTCTATTATAAATAAACGACTGCGTCTCTGGTACTACATCATTGCTTCTTTAGCGCTTGTGTGATCGACCAGTCACACAGTAACGTAATTCACACCAGTGTACTATCTATAGCGTTTATACCATACACCCCTAAGTCCCACCCACTGGAACTAGTGCTTGTCGTTTTTTAGAGCCCCCCACCCCCTCTTACACTTCCTGCTTTAAATTACGCAAAAATCGTCATTTTGCGTCATTTAAAGCAGAAAGTGTTAGAGGTCGATATGGAGCTCTCCCGTCTCAGGGGAAAATGAGGGAATGATGCAGGACCATTCAAAAATATGACTGGGTTTCTAACGATACAAAGTTTAATGCAAATGGGTGAATTGTGCCTTTAACCCTACATTATCATCATCATCATGGCAGCGTGAATTTTATGGAGTTGGTATACTGCCCTCTGGTGGACAGACCACAACCACTAGCTGATCGGCACACGGTAGAAGGTTGTTCTTTGACCCTGCATTGTTTCGATTTATCGGGACAAAACGTAGTCAAGCAAATCATTTCCCGTCGACTCACTACCCCTATGATGAGCTGCAGCCAGCACTGGCTTGTTCATTCCTCCTTCAGGACCATGTTATGTCAACATGCCAAGGTTGTTCCAAATGTGTCTGCATGACGGCAGGGAGATCTAATTTGACGATAACATGTCCCTGCTGTTCTTGCCCTGAGGGTCTGTTGTCGCCCTGGCATCGTGTGGCCCTATTGTCCAGAGCTTTTTCTGCTCTTATTTTTTATTTTGCCTTTATTCATCTTTGTGGTATTTACCGGAAGATGATGTTGCCGGCCCGGTCGGCCTTCCAGGCCTTGATCAGGGCAAAGTCTCCTGTGATGGCCTTCTCCATGATGAAGTGCCTGCCGTTGAACTCGCGCACCTGGAAACACCACAATTTAAACGGGTTAGGGAACTTGTTAAACCTGAAGGAAGGATAACAAACGTTCAGCAAATAACCTAAGCTGAATCTCAACATTTATTCTCTTACCATATTAAATTTAAAATATATATTATTTATTGTATTTTACATTTGTCCTTTTTTTTTTATATAATATTTTTATGATTGTCTTTTTACATGTGACTTGTTCCGTTGTTAAGTTCTATATATTGCATTGTGTGAATGGTGCAATAAAGATAAAGCTGCCGTTAGTGACTGTGTAGAAATTATCCACTGCATTATAATCTTAATAGGGACCAGTCTAAAACCAATGTCATGCAAATGAACTTCATACACTTCAAGAGCTGAACATCTGTGCGTCACACATAATCTGTTAAGGCCCAGGCCCGGTCAGGTTGCATAAATTATGTTGAATCCGGTATCTGTGAACGTGCAACTATAACATTAGGGTATGGTCACATATACCAGAAGATATACATTGCATGATATACGTCGTGTGGTGAATTGAAAATAAGTCGACAGAGACAAGCCAGGTAAAAAACACTGCCTCCCACCTCTCGCATTTCACTGGCGATGGCGATGGTGCCGTCCTTGTTGTATTTGATGGGGGAGCCTCCCTCTTGGATGAGGGTACCATAGCCGGTAGCGGTGAAGAAGGCCGGGACCCCAGCCCCGCCTGCTCTGATCCTCTCTGCCAGTGTGCCCTGAGGAAGAGTACACAAGAAAATGGTTGTTTTTATGATTTTCTACATATATTTAAAAAAAAAACGAACTTCACCTCGGTAGAGTTTGCCAGTCAAAATAAAGTAGAAGATTTTGTTTTATTTTAATAAGTGTGTGTGTGTGTGTGTGTGTGTGTGTGTGTGTGTGTTGCACATTATCATTATGTAGAAATTAAACACTTCGCACACAAGCGGCCTCTCAGGGCCTGTCATTTCACCATAACACTGTGGTTCTCTGGAACAATGTTGTCGACACAAAGCGTGACACAAAAAACTACAAAGCAAGTCTTCAAGCAAGGTACTGGTGAGATCTTATAGAGCATTCCCTGGGTTGATGGAGTCGTGAATAGATTGCACTTATTCTATACATTTATTCCAGACATCTATCTATAATCTCAAAGCCAAAATGTGCAGTGACATTTTAGTTTTAATGGTAATTAATGAATCCTTCTGGTTAGGGGGTTGTTTGATTGTATATTGGGTTGAATGTGTTGGTGAGTATGTTTTGTAATAACCTGAGGTGTGAGTTCCACTTCCAACTCGCCCGACAAATACTGCCTCTCAAACTCTGCATTCTCGCCAACGTACGAGGAGATCATCCTCTTGATCTGCTTGGTTTGTAGGAGCAGACCCAGGCCGAAGTTGTCCACTCTGGGGGGAGGGAGGGACAGGGAGAGAGGGGCGGCACACAATCTATTATTATTTCTAGAAACAATCCTCTCGTATTCAATGGGGTTCTTATGCAGGTTTTATGTTTACCCAGCAGGAACACAAAATAAAGTCTTTAAAAGAAAAAGTTCACTAAAAATAACCATCAAGGAGTAACACTTGGAATGGGATATATAATTAAAGCTGGATAATAGAAAATGGTTATCCTTTTATGGCCGACATAAACGTTTCCATTGTAGCATTATTCATTACTTTATTTCCACGACTTCTTTTACTACTACCGGTTTCATGTGCCTTCCAAGTAGGCCAAGATCTGCATGTGAGCCTCAAGCACTATTTCATGTCATAATGATTCAATGTGGTTATTATTAAGGGTTGGACTAGACTCTGCATGACTGGAAAATATCTCAGCTCTGCCAACAGTCCAACCCTAAACAAAATCATTAGAATTGTTATGAAGCCAAATACTGCTTAAGGAAGCAAGCAAAGGCAATTGGTCTGTGTATTTCTGTCCCGTGAACATAAAGCTTTTTTACTCATGCAGAACATTCACTCACTTTACTGCTGCCCTATAGGAAACACACTGTACTGTGGGCTGAGGCTGGTTTGACATCACGATACATTTAAACACCACACTGTGACCAATACCTGGACCCAGCAAAGGGCCAGGGGGAAAAAAAACACAACCCCAAACTCCTCTGTTCATCAAAAAGGAAAAGAACGTCACCTGACCGACCTGGCCCTAGTCCTGTTAGAGGCATGAAAGGTCCCAACCACAGGGGGTAACAATGAGGACACTGTGAGGCCCGCAAGAGGATAGGCCCTTGGGAAAGCAGGCTTCCTGCAGCATCACAAGTGAGGTATTCAGGAGTTTTCAGGAGTGAAAAAGTAGTTTTAAGAAATGGATAAATAAAAAGAATTTCGGGATTTCGTTCAGCTGTGTCTCAAGATTTAACTCCTACAACGAACCAATGAATATGTTCAATGCCGTCCTTTGTTCCATGGTCAAAGCCATTGTAATGGCCATGCTTACAGTAGACTTTAGAAAGTATAAGTTTGTTGATAGTTCATAGCTCATTAATGTCATGTGTGTTATGTTTTCTGCAGTCCCCAGAATAAATAGCTACTACTATAGCTATACTAGAGCAACTAATGGTGATCCTAATAAATCAAATGCTTGCTAAATAAAGCAACAAGTACTGAAACTGTATGAGAAATCTGTACCGTTTAATCCCCACTACCTGAAGGGCTGCACACACTAAAGCTCTGCACATCGCTTTGACTAATGGCCTATTAGCTTATCTTGCTATTATTGCAAATCACAGATTAGATAACCTGAACAACTGCTACTGCATTTGATAAACTCAGTCGATATCTGTTTAAAGATTGCCAGTGCTATATTTATTACTTTACGACTTCATTGTAGTCCTTATTCTACCGTTCTGTGCATCTGTCTGTGGCAGCTGTAGTTGTTGAGAAATCTGTTCATCTGTCCATGATACAGTAGGTATATTTAACATATCCAATGATTGACTCATCTCTCCCATCAAAGTGATCATTAATAAATGTGAAATTGGTTCATATAACGTACCAAAAGTTAGATCATATGTTGGTAGTTAATCTGCAGTTATATTAATAAAGACACTACATCTGGAAAATAAAAGTAATTTAAAAAGGGAGGTAGACACAAGAGAATCATAGACAATAAGGGCATAGTTACTGTGTCACCAGGGGCTGTATAAAAAGGGCATGGGACCTTATAACTCTCTAAATTGTATTGCAGTTATGGCAGCCATGAAAGGAATGACATTGTAGAAGGTCGGTGAGCCATTAACCTTTTGAAACAGAGATGGCAGAATCGACTGAATATATATTTTACTTATTTCATCAAAGTGAAAGCATTGAAAGGCTTGAAAGCAATGCAGTACATCTCATATATCAATCTATGACTTGGGAAATCCTCATTGTTTAGTCCCAACCAACCAAAAACGAAACCTATGAAATTAATTAAAATACCCCTCCACCCCCCATCCCCCTTTACACAAACACAAACACACACACACTACTAGTATCTACTTCTCTGCATGTGGGTTTTATAGTGGTGCCCATCAGTGAAGAGAATGAGATTTGTATAGTTTCCATGGTTTCACTACAATGGGCAGTGTACATTCTAGTGCCTGTACACCGTTGTTTTGTCCTTCACTCCGATGTCACCTGACTCTAAAGGGCACCAAGCTAGACATGTGGGTTAGAAAAGTTAACAACAGGAGCGCTGTGATAGATAAGCTTGCTCTATCATTGCATTACTGCCATTCAGAAAGCTTTCTGCGAGCGCTCATTGTTAAGCTGCCCTTGTGTCTTTCAAGTCCTTCTCAAATAACACTATACCAAATAATAAAAAGATAGCCAACTGTCTATGGCTGAGAAGGACTTGAAAGACACAAGGGCAGCTTGCGTCTTTCAAGTCCTTCTCAAATAACACTATACCAAATAATAAAAAGATAGCCAACTGTCTATGTCTGAGAGGACAGAAGTGAAAGTCCTTAAAGAAAGTGTTTTTCTCCCACGCTGGTGGTAAATTCATTCTCTTTTTAAGGCACACGGACATGCAAAGTCAGATACACAGATATTTTAGTCCGTTCAAGAACCTTACCCACATCATAATGCAAGAGCCAGAAAATAGAATTTCCAGCAGTAAAAACTATTGGAGAATATACAAATATCTTGTTCCCTTGTGTTTGCTTGTGTTTCCAAACATGTTTGACCATTTAAAAGTGTGTGTGTGTGTGTGTGTGTGTGTGTGTGTGTGTGTGTGTGTGTGTGTGTGTGTGTGTGTGTGTGTGTGTGTGTGTGTGTGTGTGTGTGTGTGCGCGCGCGCTTGCGTGTGCCTATGCATGTGTTATGCATAACTTCTGCATGGCACAGGAAAGCTTAAGTAAGTAAAAATGTTTGCTTGGCCAATAGGACAGCAGAGAGAAGTATAGGATTGACTGGACTTGTTGGGAAGATATTCATTGAGCTGAAAAACACAATTCCCAGAGATATTCAGCATTGAGCCAGCAGTGGGACGGGAGGGGGGAGGAAGTTTTCCATGGCATGTGGTGTCCTGCTAAAATTAACTGTTACATAAGCGTGTCTTCCACGTTGTAGCTCTACAAAGGCAGGAACTCAAAGCGGGGACTTGCCAGTGGAATCAGTGAGGGGCGCTAAAAGCAAACATGCGGGTTGCTTCTGTTGCTACATTAAAATAAAGTGGTCTTAGAATGGTGACCTTGTCCACACTCCTGTAACATAAACATGTGGACCATCTGTGCGGAGTCCCACTGTGATAAAGTCCAGGTTGGTTAGCTAGCAGTATTTTTCTGCTTGCAATGCCACAGGCATGATCTCTGGCATGTTCAGGTAACTTCAAAGACCAGTGACCTTCACTGAACGCTACTGGTTAAGTCCCTAGCTCTCAAGAGAAAATGAGAAAAGAATAATCAGACTGTTTATGGCTGGTTGTTTAGAATTTGCTTATCAAAAGTAAGCTTTCCCAACACCAGATTTGTATTGACTTTATGAACGATCATAATCAAGATGAGTCACTCCGAAAAAATGTCAGGAGCTTTCCAAGCTCTTCATGTTTATTGCCATTTACTTCACTGGAGTGGCTGGACAAGATCACCCCACTATAAGGGGGTGGCAGTAGCTCCGCAGAGAGAGCAACACACATGTTGAGAGTTGCTGGTTTGAATCCTTGGCTCTTTAAGGTGCCAGGGTGACCTTGAGCAAGACACTTTAACTTACCCAAATTAATATTTTTTTTCCTTGCATGGCTGACAATAATGCAGTCTATTTGTGAATATGTGTACAAGGGTGAAAGAGAGTCATTGACCTGTGAAGTTTTTCGAATGGCTGTCATGCACAACAAGCAGGATTACTACATTAAGCCTACTGCTGACTAATCTGCTAAAGAAAGCACTGCGACTGAGATTAAGACGACAGATAGTCAAAGGGTATAGGCTATAGTGGTAAGAACCAACACATCTTCACCTTGGCTCAGCATGACTCGGCCGATATTCAGTTGAAGAAGTCAAGCATGAAATGATTCATGGTAAGAAAACATTACATTTTATGAGCACACACATATGAACAGGTCAGGTCGCAGGTCATGAACACAGGAGAGAGTCAATTGGAAAGGAGTGCCAGACCAAATAAAGCACTTAAAACACACTGCAGGCATGCGCACACATGCACTTACCCGGCATTGTTGCTGACAGCCGTTAAACCCTTCACACCAGTTTTCAATAAACTGTTGATTAGGTTCTCTGGAATTCCACACAGCCCAAAACCTGTAAAAAAAAAAAAAAAGAAAAGATGGAAGAGATTTGGAAACTATTTTAATTTTGACTTCAACTATTTTGCTTAAACTATACTGTTTTAAATGTGGAACCAAGACATGGTGTCATATTGTTATTTGTACTGTCCGTCTTAGTAGTACTGTAACTTATGATACTCTGCAATTCATCAAAAACCTTCATGGCTATGAGAAAAAAAAGATATATATATATACATACAATTATAATTCTTATTGAATACAGTATTCATCGACATCTACCTAAAATGTAGGAGTTTTTTATTTGGCCCACTACCTTTTCGGAACTTAGAAGTGGTCGTTAACAGTTGAACTCACCTCCAACCAGAACTGTAGCTCCACTAGGAATATCTTTCACCGCCTCGGTGGGATCTGTGTAGAACTTTGAGTTTCTCTGGCCAGACGTGGAAAAGTAACAACCGGAGGTCTGTGGAATGCAGTCGAAAGCAATGAGGATATAGAGTTTATAGCGTTGTGTGAATTGCACTGTATTGCTGCACCTTGGCAGAGTTAAGTGGTAGTGTGTGACATTGAAAAAGTTCAGTGGAGAAAAGGAAAACAAAAGAGCAGGGAGAGTGGACAAATCCCACATCAAAACAGAGCTGGAGGGGCAGCGGTTAACGTTCTCGCTGGTCAACAGCTGATGGCAGACTTAAAGCCACCAGCCACTTTACTATTTTCTAATGTCCTGGAAGATGCAGCATTCAAATAACCTGAGGGGCAGTACATTCCATTGTTTACATGTATTTGTTTGGGTAGATTGCTCAATTATATGGATCAGCTCACAATAGACAAATGTGTTTCTTCCAAAATACATTTACTTGAATGTAGTTTTATGTAAGCAGGACAATATATAAAATACTATTTAACCTGTGCAGTATATTTACTTCTTACAAAGGAGAAAAACATGTAGATATTAAGGTTAGGCTTAAGGATAATATACCATGTATCTGTGATCATCATTTGTTAAGATATTAAAATACAATGTGGGTTAAAAGCAGTATTGTTGTGCAACACTGCCTTCAACTCACATTGGATGTGTAATCATTCAACGGACTGTATTTATTTACAGTGCGGGCCTGATGAGGTTTCGGATGCTTTTATATGAGTAATATAAAAGCGATGCAAAAAATGTATTCAAAATATAGGCTACGGACTAAGATCTAGGTGCATGGTTTGCGGTCGTTTTAACAAACGTTTAAAACATTGATTCACAAACACGAATGGTATTCAGATCTGTGTGTGTGTGTGTGTGTGTGTGTGTGTGTGTGTGTGTGTGTGTGTGTGGTTGTTTGAGTTTACATATACACTGTACTATAAATTATCCGATCTGTTAAATCATAAGGGGAGTTAAGCTCATTTTAAGGATTAAGTGTACTACGATACATCAATTAAGATAAAAACCATCCCTGGTTATTTGACTGAACAAGATAAGTATGCGAACTAAAAAGCCATAAAATGCCTAATTGACAGGGTTAGTGATAACATTCATAATGAGGTTACACAAGCAACACGAGCCACATGGTTTGTCTGTTTGCTAACGTGTATGTTTTATTCATTAAAACACATTTCAATACTGACCTTGATCAAGTCATGCTTAGCGAGGTATGATTTGGATCTGAATGTGCCAAATACATTTTTGAAGAACATATTTTCCGCTCGTGATAATGCTTTAAATGCCGCCATATTTGAGCTATAATGTAAGCTATACCGAGTGAACGATGTTTAAACTCAAGTGACGATGGTTTCGGATCTCATGAATGGCAGCCGACGAAGACAGCCCTCGACGCTCTCTGCACTGAAATTACGTCAGTCGAGATCTGAAAGGGGCGGAACATATGCTTAAAGGGGCGTGGTTACAGAAGGTGCAAAAGCACAGCTCGGCTCTGAGCGACGGAGGCTCGGCGAACTCATTAGAATTTAACCGTTTCGCTGCCAACGACAGACAGCATTACCCAATGAGACCATCCGATGAAACCACAACAGTTAATAATAAAACAACAAAAAGCTTTTGTTAAAATTTATTTAGAGCTGTATGAAAAGTTCCCACAGACATATGTATATTATTATATATCGATATATGTATAATGATTCTAATTGAACAGATTCCCTACCGACTATACTACATATACCACACAGTTCGGGAAAATTCGTCAAAAATAAATAATACAAATCATCACGGTTCTTTCAATGTTTTATCAGATATTGAATTGTTGTGTGTTTTTTGTATTTTCTACAACCTGAGCAGAGCAACTGTAAAACAACAACATTAAACTTTCCCGGGGATTTATCAAGTAATCTGTATTAATCATAGGAATTAAACTGAAACCGAATTCGACGCTAAAATAAACACACACACACACACACACACACACACACACACACACACACACACACACACACACACACACACACACACACACACACACACACACACACACACACACACACACACACACACACACGCACTTTGAGCACGTGAATAATCCAGCGCTCACGTGACAAAGGTTTTCAGTCATGGCTGACGACTGCAGGCGACAAGGCTTCGAGCTGGAGCGACGGATATTTGAGTTGGACATAAAGTGTGCTAGCCTGCGATCGGAAAAACAAGGTATCGGTTTTAAGTCCTCGAATGGATATGGGATATACAAGTAAAGGTTTACACTTCGAACCCTGTTGCGGCTGACCGCCCAGTTAAGACGCCTAGCTAGCGTGCTAACGATATGTAGCCTAGCTTGACGCTACCATAACAACATCTGGTCTCCGGTTAAACGTTATGTGTTTACATTACATGCACATAAACCCAGATGGCTAACTGCACCTCTGTTGGTTGTATTGTTTGGCTCGACTCAATGCTGTTCGTTAAATTGTGATGGATTACCAGCTACCGAAGTGAGTTTTGGGGAGAGCTGTACGCTACATTGCTAAGGTTAGCTCAATAATGCGGAGTGGACAGTTATTTTATTTGCTGATCCTTTGAATTGGAAGTTTCCCAGCAGCAGTGTTGAGGACCACCGTAATGTTAACTGGGAGAATGCGCTTGTTCTACCAGTCAAGTTAGGCAGCTATTGGTGCTTAGTCTTTGATAGTGTATGTCATATTAACAGTTACCCTCATAGCATCAAGGGGGGAACAAAGTATGGTCAAAAATATCTTAATGTCATATGCCAAAGAGTTGGTCATCAGCAGACATCCATTACGCAGTACTTATTCGATTCCATCCGGTTAGGTCTGTAATTGTTGCGTATGATTTTTTTCCTTAGATGATGACTATTTACAGAATGCGTCTACCATACTAGACAAGTTGAAAAGCTTCTACAGACAAGGAGGAGAGACGAGCAGTCTTCCCAAACTGCTTCAGGATTACACACAGGTAAATACAAGGATATCACTTGATTATCCCTCTTGTCTCACCGAACAGTGATTTATCAACGCAATGTGTTGAATTTGTTTATTTGCAATCGTTTATTACTATTGCTTTCAAAATTGAAAGTGTATATATAGTGTGTCTACATGCTCATAATCACATTAGAGATTAGATTAGCTTTAAGGCCTTCACAAATAACTGATTGGATGCAAGTGGACTTATTGTATGTATACATGTGCATGTTATAATGTTATACATACAAAACCTATTTTATGATAATTGTCACATTCTGTTGTGTTAGTCCTGTTTTTAATGAATATTATATTTATTTATTGTGGCTTAAATACATTGCTATGTTAGGAAATAGTAGTCTATTACAACTACTACTACCATAGTACAGTATTATTGATAATCATGCTACATATCTTTTTAGTGTGGGTAGTGCTGGGAAAAAAACATTTGATTCTGTATTTTGTGTATGTAGGTGATCCTAGACATTACATTTTATGAGGAAAATAAGCTTGTGGACCAGGAGTTTCCTGAAGACAGTTCCCCATTCAAAATCCAGCAGCTGCTGCAGGACCTCACAGAGCCAGAAGTGTTGGCAGGAAGACTGGCACCAGCACAAGAGGTGTGTGTGTGTGCTTGTGTTGGTTGAATTATCTAACGGCTATATAAGAACATACTCTTTTTGAATCAACATCACTGTTGTCTGGGGACTGTCACCCTCCCACAACACAAATGGTTCTTTGTCGATAAGGGTTTCCTGTGAAAGAGCAGCGATGGCGAAGGAAGTCTGCAGTTTTGTTGAGTCACCCACTTAAGTGAAGTCAAGGGTTTAAGGGTCGATTTTAACCCCTCATTACAACTCGTACATAAAGTGAAATGCCCTTCTATCAGCCCTACACTTTTCTACTTTTACTGCAATACATCTGCAGTAGTTTTCTTTTATCAAAGTTTAAATCACAGTCTAGCAATCGGCAAATAGAAGCACTTCTAAAGTACTTTAAACAAGTCTGCATTACTACCATACACTAAAATAACCTGACCAAGTATATTTTAAGGATGTAATCTGTTGACCAAAGCATGGCAAATGATTTTGGTAAAAAATATTTGGATTTTTTTCACCAATGGCAGTCTCGCATGCCAGGGGTAGGCGTTTGTTTTGATAGCTTGAATGAAAACAAATTAAAGTTACTGGATTAGTGAGTTGTCATAAATGATATGAGAACAAACAAGCCTCTTACTTTAATATGGAAGAGAAATTGGTTTTGAACATGATTTAAAAGACGATGCTATTATGAAATGTATACAAATTAGTTTTACATCAATGACATTTATCAATTTACGTCAATACTGCACATGTCAAATCTATGAACATGTATTCATAGCATTATATAGATAATTAGAAATGGCTATTTCATTGTTCTGCTTGTGTATTTGGTCTGTTGGGGGACGTCAGGTGCAGTCTGTGCTAGGCCTGGAGCTCTTAGAATGCCTTTACTGGAGACGGGGAGCCCTGCTGTACATGTACTGTCACACTCTGCACCAACGGAAACAATGGATCAAGAAGAACAAGGACACATTTCTTAAGGTACACCATCCTATATGACTGGACCTGGATGCTTTTTAACCAATTCTGTATAATTTGGAATGAAGTGCTACATACAAAGCAATGTGCAGTGGATGATGCATTTACAGGTCATTACGGACCAAATAATTGGTTCTTTATCTTGCTCAAGGAAGCCTATAGGTAGGCTGTAGGCATTGGGGGTTGAACCCAGTACCTTTTGTCAGGGAGTTGTACCAACCTTTTGTTGTTGTGCTGATGCACCACAATGCGTCTGAGAGTCTTGGGTCTCTCCATCAGTGTATCCAGGAAGGTGTGCGCTACCTGATGCGAATGCTGCAGGTGCGAAACTCTGTGAAACTCAACGACGGTGTGGTTCTCCACGACACTGCCACGGCCAACTTCCTATCCGAAGGTACGCATGTTGTTACTGATCTTCAGCCCAGGTACTTGATACTATTTGTATGTAAAGAAATGTAACAACGTCGGTTATAATTACATTCATAACCAGTTATAACTGTTATGTGACTATATTATTGTGCATACTACGAGTTTAACAAGACATTTGAATAACTCATTCAAGAGTGTTTATTTACATTCGGAATTGTGTGAAGTAGAGCCATGTAGGCCTGTCGCGATAAGCAATAAATCAATTAATCGCACGATAAATTAAAATGAGACGATAATTTTGCCGTCCGCGATAAATACAATTTTTATTTTCTCGTGTCTCTCTATCAAAGAGACTCGATGACAAGCGTTTTCACTCCGGAGCATCAGTCTCGACAGACCCCTCTTGCCTCCTTAGTGTAATGAGGAGTTAACCCTCGAGTCGTGTCAGTCACTTGTCAGCCGCATGGTCTCTGTGTAGGGAGGCGGAGCCCTGACGTTACACTTCATGTAGTTTTTATTTCAATTTTATTTATTGTTTTTGGTTGTGTTAGTGCATTTTTTTGTTACAATAGATAGAGTACATTTTATTTATTGTTTTTGGTTGTTTTGTTTATTTATTTTGGATATTTAAAATGTCTTCCAGTTCCAGTGTTAAATATTCTTTAGGAATAACAGTTGATTGATCTTTGAAAGCTTGAACTTGCATTATTATGCCATTATCATTATATTAGTTGAAAATGGTCTCAAAACGGCAATATTATTGCTTATCGCAATCATTTCTGGGACAATTTATTGCCCAGCAAAATTTGTTATCATGACAGGCCTAGAGCCATGTCCTCCACCACAGAAATACACTGTGAATAAATCAGCTTTTTTTTGTTTTGTTTTCTCATCCTCTGATCAGGTATCTTCTCCGACACTCACCTGCTGACGATGATGTACATTGGTGAGATGTGCTTCTGGGCCGTGAAGTATGAGGACTGCAGTGTCGACATGATGGACCGCAAAGAAGACCGTCTCCAGTTTCGGGACATTGGAACACAGATCCTCAACAAATATGTGCTGGCCTGCGAGGGCCCGCTGCAGGGCCAGGGCTGGAACACAGAAAACGCCAAGGAAATCCTTAGTATCTTACAGTAGAACACCAAGCTGCTCCCGCACTGAAGTTGCCCTCAGGCACAAGTCCAAGATCAAAACATATGTGTATCGCCTCCAAAATAAAACCGTAACCCAACAGGGGGGAACCATTGATGTGCATAGATTGATTTTAAAGTGGGTGGTTGGGGTATCTTAAGTAAGTAAAGTAAAACAGTCTTGGGTTTGTGTTTAAAGGCAACCTCATTCTATGCCAAACAGCTCTGGCCAAAGGAGAGGTATTAAGGGGCTAGAGGGTTTTGGGTGTATAGTGTAAAAGTGGGGTTAAGGAGAAAGATTAATAAAACAAAACAAATGTTCTCTCTGTCCCTGAAACACTTATCTTCCTGACTCCAGGCAGGTCGGAGCATATGTTCTGCTCTGAGAATGTGGTAAAGTAACATTAATATTAATATTAGAAAGACTATTAAGAAAATAACCTTTTTTAAAAAAAGATTTAGTTAATGATAATCCATTTGGGAATGAGACATTGCACAGCGACTTTTTATTTATTTTATTTTATTTTATTTTTTCATTTTTGTTATACTTTTGTTAATATATTTTTAATTAATTGCGTCTATATTACAAAAGGTAAGGATATGTCACAATATGTTGATTGAGACTGAAGTATTCTTTGAACTTTTTAAAGTACAGTTTAAATATCTGCTTTGTAATGCTTCGTTTGTGTCATCCCATCTTCAAGTTCATTTTTTTCCTGACACATAACTTTGATAGTATGCCTATAATTGAAGTGTTCTTTTCGAGGAGGAAAAAAAAAATCATTTTCTGTTTTTTATGTCCTCAATGAAAATAAATACGCGCGTTGGTTTAACAAAGTTTCGTTGAATTATTGCTAACTCTTTACCGAATAATGATATCAAAATGTGATTGTGTATTAAGGTAGTTGCCTAAATACCATTCCCACAATGCACTTGGGCCTTCCAACAACAAGGAAGTGTAAAGTCCTGTTTGTAAGTTTTCAATAACGTCTGATTTAAGAAAGTATAGTTGCATTTAAAAAATCGGAACCCCATGGTAAATATGGAAGAGCAAACGGAGAAGCTCTGCGAATCGCTTGTCATTCGCAGCCTTAAACGTTTCAGAGACCGATTCTTGTACAACACCTGTCAACTAGAAAGTGATTCGAATCGAAGTCCAAAGATTCCAGTGGAGGATGCATCTCTTCTAGATAGAATACCGGTGAGATACAATTACACACACTAGTTTCCCACTTTTATTTCAGATAAGTAATTTGTGAACGTTATAATTCTCAACACAATTCCTCCTTAAGGTGGACGTACAGTTTGTGATCCTGACGCTTCTTCCTCCTGAGGATATCTGCCACCTCGGAGCTACCAGTCGCTACTGGAGGGTTCTGGTTAGAGATCCATTACTATGGAAATACTTTCTGCTCCGGGACATGCCTCATTGGTCCTCCATAGATCACGTGACAATGCCTAAACTAGAAGCCCTGGCATCTCCCCTCTGTAGCGAAGACCTTCAGCTGGAGGAAAGAGTGGAGGGCGAAGAACAGGACAACGTTTCAAAATATGACTACATGGCAGAGTGGGTAAATCAGTATATCCATTCAATGTTTTATATTGTGATTCCTAGCCTTTTGAATGCATTCTCCCATACTGTCACAGGTACATGAAGGGCCACCCCGCCTGCAGACAAAAATGGCAGTTTTCAAGACCCCCATATGATGTGGTGACTTCCTTCCTCAACTCCTTGCTACCGTCATCTGAGCCACGCTACGCCATGTTTGGGCCCGGCATTGAACAGCTCGATGTCTCCATGGTGACAAGGCTCATGCACGCTCCAGATGTGCTCCCTGTGGCTGCCATTCCCAGTGGGAGACAGATAAATGGTGGAGAAATGTACAACATTAAACATGATACATTTTTGGCATTATTATTATTAAGTTGTAATAGTAACATCAAATCTAATCTTAGTCATTTAGACCAAACATGCTAAAAGCATGTTTTTGATTCGCACATTCATGGCATGAGATGCCACGAGCAGAAGATCTGCACTTGATGTGCACTTAAAGATTGATGTGTTCCAACATGATAGTTTGCTGAAAAATCAAATATGTGTTGGAAGATTACAGGCAAACCAACAGCTCAAGTGATATTATGTCATGCAGGCATGGAAGTCTCATCCATCGCAGATTCATGCAATTGTGGGTGGAGTTAGCCATTAGCCATGAAGGCTCCAAAACAATATTGGGTTTTCAGTTGTTTGTTTTTGTATTGTTTTTGTAATTCTTCAATGACCAAGCCAACCTAAATCAACCAATTCTTCATGAATATAGGCATTGGCTCAGGAATCAGTTATACATACAACCATCAACACAAACTAAACATCTTGACTCTCTACTCAACCAATAGGTAAGTGTTACTTAAAAATATTCCTGGTTGTAGAGTTCCCTTCCTTTTATAACTTGTCGACGTGGACATTTCTGTGTGGCTGCAGGGCTGAGAGGGATCGAGCCAGAGTCGGCCAGTACAGCGTCAATGATAAGCTCTTCACATCGGAAGACACAGATCCATCCAGCTCTCCAATGTTTATCCCCAACCCTCAAGTGCAGGAAGTGTGCCAAGCAGTGAGCGGCTTTATCTATGTTGCCAATGCAGAGCCTGGGAAAGGTATGACGCTGGGTGGGGTCGGCTTAAGGTTTTAGTTCCACTTCCCTAGTGTCCCCCACACACAGAAAAACTAATCCTGCCGTGCTTGATGCTTCTATAAACTACGCCTTTGATGTGTATGATGATAGGTGATGGGGAGGTGGAGGCAGCCAAGATCCAGGCGGTGTTGAGCCCTGCCTGGGGTTCCACAGCCAGGCCTCTCCTGGTGCTCTCCTGTGTATCCAGAGAGCGACCGGAGGAAGACGTGGCGACCGATGCGGCCTTGAGAACCACCCCAACCGGGGCAAGGTGTAGGACACCCAGTGTTGAGATGGCCCAGAGACTGAGACTGCCGCAGCTGCCTAACCCCTGGATGGTAATGCATGTACCACAATATTAAGCTGTCTCTGTCTGCCTGTTATGGAGTGGCTCAGAAGAAGATACACACTACAAATAAATGTGTTCCTGTGTGTGTGTGTGTGTGTGTGTGTAAGCACATTTATTTAGCTGCTCATTTATATTGTGTGTGTTTTATCTATCTCAAGGTGCAAGATACAGTGGCAGAATCTCTGTCTGGTCTGCTGGATGGCATCTCCTGGTTGCTACGCTACTCTGGCCTGAGAATCTGAAGCATCCAGAATATTCTATTGTGTTCTCAGAATCTAGTCAGTTCCCCCACTGATCACGGTCTTCATCAAATAAAGGTGTCGGGTGAATGTAAGCTGTATGAGCTCATTAATGTTGATTAATGTTTTTACAGTTGATTAATGTTTTTAATGTTTTATATGTATGATTTCCATTTCGTTTTTATGTAAAACTAATGTGCTATTCAAATTAAATGCAATCTATATCTACATGTGTGGCTTTCGAGCTGAAGTGTGCAGAACATTAGTGTCGAGATGTAAAGTTGAATTAGGACATACAAATTGACTGAACTCAAGTGGGTACATGTGCAATTGCATTCCATGACAAACAGCCTACCGTAATTTTAATTAGAGGTGAACCACTTTCACAAACCTCAGTTTAATGGTTAGATGTTGGATTGGACGATACTGTTATTGTCCAATCCAAGACGATACTGACGAACTGTTATTTTGGTTCAGGACATCGAACCATCCATGGCATCTAGTTATTGATTTTAATGAATCACCAACCCTGTTTAAATCCCATTTACACTGGTGATCTTTTGAGAACTGATTGCAACTCTTTTCCTTTTTCATATTCACAGGAAATGATTTTTATTAATCCTAACGTTTTCAGGTGTTTTCTCTCAATGGTTCACACATAACCGGATATTAGTATTGGTAAACGATTTATAGAATATCAATCTGAGTAGTCTTACAATTGGAGACTTTAGTTTTGGTCAAATATATCGTCTATAACGTTTACTTTAAAAATATTTTTTACCATATAAATTGTCCTCCTTTTTGAACTGCAGTGAATTTATAATGCTGAGAAGTGATCCAAATACTAATAATAATAATGATTGTATAGCCAGCATTTCTTGCTTCGTAGATCTTCTTCATGTATCGTCAGCAACTATCACACTTGAAGCCAAGCTCATGTGTCTATAAAGCATAATAATCGTTGCTTAAGCCTTGGCACTTGACCTTTCCTACCAACAGGTGGCAGGAAAGGGCTCTCTGCTATTACAACTTGTGCACCCCGTGGTTAGTTTGTGATGAAGTGAGCCGACGTTTATATTACTTTGCGCCTTTATCAGCGTAATAACGGCCGACTTGTTTGAAGAAACAGAATAAACTTGACAAACTCTGGATTGAGTTTTTGACTTATCAAATATCCATCGTTGTACATCTACATCTACCTTTAAATATTCATATTTCTACATGTTTACAAACGACATTTAACATTTCACTGAAGTCTATTTAAGAACAAGTTTATAGGCTACTCATCATTACTTAATCGAATAGCATTATCACTGGAACAATAGACTATTGTTTGACAAATACCCAAAGAAATGTACATGTAGCCTATTCAATAGTAATATAATGCCATAGTAAGCCTAATATAATGCAATAATCCAATAATATAAAATATAGTATAAATCGGACGAATTGAGTTGCTATTAATTAGATGAAGGTGCATTTCTCTGATTTCTGGCATTAGAAATGTCCCTTAATGGGTTTGTGGAGGAAACCAGTGCAGGATTATACAGTTCTGGATGGTGTATTATTCTCCCTTAGGATTCACATACATTTTTTAAATTAATCCAAATTCTATATTTTATTTATATTATATGCCTTCACTATTAATTGTGTTAATTGTTATATTGCACTAATTCAACTTTTTCAAGTTCAACCTATCTTGAAACACACTTTCTGTGTTCTTTATTATGAATATTTAGCCTTGATTTAGATTGTTCCACTTGCATGGTGGCGGCTGGCTACACTCAATAGCAGCAAGCTTTAAATTAGGAAATTTGATGATTTCTTTAAGATAATATTTGTATATTCTAGTTCCCTTGGTAACCATACACAATGATGCTTCAAAACATTATTGTTCCTGATTTGCAAATACGATTTAGAATGGAAACTTGATTGCAGCAATTCCAACATTAAGTCTGTCTGAGAAGCAGGGACAGTTTTATTGTATTATATGTATTATACACAGTATGTACCTTTTTTCTACAGGCTTAACATTAGATCTCTAAAGTATTAATAGAAGAGTTTGCATCCTATACAGAAGGGACCTTTAATCTCAATGATACACATCTGTGTTCTGTGTAAACAGGAAGTCTTTGCTTTTGGACCATAGGCCTACTTGCGTAAACAATTTACGGACAACATCTCCCAGGGGGAAATCTCTTGCAGCCTTTGTGGGAGGGTGTAAAGTATTGTGAGGTATTGTTCAACAATGAAGGGGGAATACCATGCCAATGCCTGTGAATAAACACTACTTAAATGTAACTGTTCAATAATCCAGCTCAGGAGCCACCCAGGCCAAGATGGCTGGGAGCCATACGAATGGCTGTGCCGTGGGAACCTATCTTTAAAGTATTAACTGGGAATAACAATTACAAATCCCCTGTCTCTTATTGTGGTTGTTAAGGGAAAGACTGCATGGTTGTGTGGCCAAGAATGAGTGAAGACTCATGGTAGGTTTATATTCAGTTTCTGACCTCTGAAGGTATTTTGGAGCCAAAGTAATGGCATCATAGAAAGTGTTTTCCTTCACCTAGAACAGGGCAGATCAGGTTCATATCAGGGGTTTCAATTCAACCAGTGCACGCACACACACACACACACACACACACACACACACACACACACACACACACACACACCATTATTCCTCTAACACACATGAATAAAAGAATACCTACAATTCATGAATTACATATTGTGTGTTGCAATAAACAACCACATGGGAGCTTTGAACTAACTGACCTACATAGCAGCAGTATTTGCAGCAGTCATTTTTTTTCTAATATTAAAACCTTCCACCTAATTGTGAAACTTCAGAACCAGGTACGTGATGGTGAGGACTGAATCAGGGTTAAATAAATAGATATAAAGTGCTGCGTGCCTGGGTAGGCTGGCTTCAGAAAGTGGCTGTCCTTAAGATATTTTATTACCACAGGGACAAACAATGTTTTACTTTGCACATGTTTATGGTAAAAACACAAAAATATTTGGACGCCCATATTCTACATTGAATTCCTAATAGTCCACGTAAAAGTAAGATATGTGTGTGTATAATATGTCAAAATATGCCTCAGACACATTGAACTTTTATTTTTTAAAGATACATTTTTTACCACAATCCATTGTTCAACCTTGTTTTTAGGTATTTCCCGCCTATCATTGCACTCCATGCCAACTGAGTCTTGTGAAACACATCGGAGAAACAGTTGATCCTCTTCCGTCTTCTCCACTTTTCTCTTTCTTCCTTCGCCTTGACTCTCTTTCTTTCATCAGTGCTAAATTCCTGATTTGTATTCTGCGATGCGGCCACTGTTAAAGCTGCCACACACACGCGTGAAATACTTGATTTGCATGATGCATGATGCATTGAGTGATTAGGCCAGGCGTCTCTCTTAATTGGCGTGTTTTGCACCTGACAGGGGCTCTCATGCTGCTCTAGCCAGATTTCACCGATCCCGCCCATTCCCCACAATTTACTCTTATTTCCTGTCCTCCCACACCCCCCTCGCCCAGCCAGCCCCCATGTTGTCTTGTATGATGAGAGCCACACAATCATGGCACGTACGCTTCATAGACGAAGTACGCCATGCTGCTGACTCCAACAGGGGTCCACACTGAAGGAGATGGTGGAACCCTTCCTTCTGCTTTGCATATGTGTGTGTGTATGTGTGTGTCTGTATGTGTGTTTGGCTCTGCATGTGACGTTTGTAAGTGTTTGAGTGTTTGTATGTGCACACATGCACACATGTGACTAGCATGTTGTCTGTGTGCATGTGTCAGTGTGTGTGTGTGTGTGTGTGTGTGTGTGTGTGCGTGTGTGTGTGTGTGTGTGTGTGTGTGTGTGTGTGTTCAGGTGCATGTAAGCCTGAAGCAATTTACACATCCATCCTAATCTAATAGACACACATGTGAATGGGGACACTTTCGATGTGAAAACCCAATTATGCATTACAGGTGACTGCTGGTGGCTGACATTAAGGTCCTCTCTGCCATTACACCGGAGATGAGACCAGACATCTGATAGAAAAGAGAACAGAAAATCATGCAGGGCCATTCTGGAAACAAACAAGATCCCAGATTGACAAATCCAAATTCATGTTTGCAATTTTGAGGTTTGTTGTTTTGTTATAATGAAAATAAGTGTTTTATTTTCAGTTGTTTCCTTATGTGATATATCGAATATGTTAACACATATGTTAAGGATTGGCTGTGCAATGATCAGTGATGTGCCATATAACATTAATATTGTTAACTTTCTCTATCATTTTATGTGGTAGCAAAGAAATTTAACAGATATTTTGATAGCATCTTTGTATCTTTATTGGTAATTTCTACCTATAAATAAAACATTCCTAGCCCATTCAATTATAACTCTCGGATGCAATCAAATTGGCCTCAGTGTTGTATAGGGGCCAAGAAAATGCCCTCTTGTTGTCGTATTCAATAAAGCGAAGAAGAACCCCTAGCCTGCAGGCTAGGGGTTCTTCTTCGCTGTGCAGCAACTGTCTGCACAGGATTTTTGGGTTTTCATGTCAACTCAAACTTCTACGTTTTTAAGAAAATATCACACAGTTGTGCCAACTTAATTCTTACAGTTGTACCAGTTAATTTCAAAGTTGAGACAACTAAGTTTTTTTGGTCCAAATAACTTGTCTTTCATAACAATGAAAGCTTCACAAATCTAGTTGTACACACTAAGAATTCTAAGTCAATATTATAGGAATTTATTATAGGAATAATACATTCTAATTTATTATAGGAAATCCTATTAACAATTACACAAACGAACAATAAACCAGCTTTATAATTTTAAACCATTTAGCATGTTTATTTTTCACCATGAGGGTAATAAACAGCTTTAAAACTTAGGATGCCATAGGATTCATAGGATCCCATATGTGACATGCTGGCTCTATGCATGCAACATTAACTGGGGAGACCACGCTGTTTCAACAACAAGAATCAAGAATTTATTTTTAAATAAATATAATAAGTGTGGTGCAAGTCAGTATAAATGAAAGTAACCAAAAAGGCCATGCGAAGATCAGTGTTACAAAGGAACAAAGGAAATCAAATGCCTGGAGGAGGGAGAAGCCAGATCTGTTGTCTGGGCAGGCTCTATATACTGCGGTCCCGGTCCAACCCACACCTGCCGACAATCTCCTAATTAGTAGGGAGAGCAACACAGGCATACAAACAGCAGGGGTGTCACATCGCCCCCTTAAAACAGAAGCCCGCCTAGATGGGATTCTGTCCCTTATGACGTCATAAGGGGCAGATTTTCAAAACGGCTTGTAACGGCTAATCACACCACACCTGGTGGCATGTCATGGGACCTTTAAGAGGGACAGGGGAGGAGTGAAATAATAACATGCATGAAATCAACCACCTATTCCATCACCTCCGGGTGCTAACGCATGGGAAGTTGGAACCATAGGATTCAATTCTTATTTGTTTATTTTGCCAACTCAGTTTATGGAGTGAGATCAACTTTTAACCAGAAACGTTTGGAAGTTAGTTGAAACAGCTCAAATGAACAGTTTACAGTGCAACTTGTAGTTTTATATTCACTCAACTCAATGTAAAAATCCTTTTAACACCAGCAATTTCAAGTTATCGTTTTTAAAGTGTGTATCACAAAGGGAGGGATTCCATGATTGTGCTCAATCTCCTCCAATCATAGTGACAATAGTGACAATTCAGTGATGACTGAAATCATGAAATGTCTCTTGATCTCAGAGTTAATGTTTTGTATTGTGATTTCATTCTATAGCCTATCGTTTCATTTTGTTTGTTTGTTTGTGTCATTATTTAATGGATTCAGGTGGTGGTGACACAAAATCAACTGCCAACTTAGGACAAACTTTATTGATCACATATTGGGAACCAGAATAGGCAAGGAACTACAAATAATAGATGAAAAGTATGAAATTCACACTAGTAAAAGAAATGTCAACTCAGAATGTGAACCGGATGATGGCAGAGGTAAGCATCAATATGCTATTTGGACAGGTGTCTTGTCTTCAGGGGAGGGGGAGAGCTGTATCAGTGTTTACCGCATCATTTATTATTATTATGCAGCACTGCAGTCAGGGTGGCTGGGCTATAACTTGTGCTCCTAAACAGGGAGGGGTGTGCGTGTGTGTGTGTGTGTGTGTGTGTGTGTGTGTGTGTGTGTGTGTGTGTGTGTGTGTGTGTGTGTGTGTGGTGGTGGTGGTGGTGGTGGTGGTGGTGGGGGGGGGGGGGGGTATAAACACAAGAGAGGTTCTAGACGCACAGCCACCCGCCCCCCTCCTGATTTATTTCAGCACTGCCTTCACAAGCCCAGCAAATGGCCACCACGAGGCCAGAGAGATGCAGAGAACCAAAAAGAAACGCAGCCTATTTTGTTTTCTTCATTTATTTTATTTTCAGATCGCCTTATCGATCTGTTGCTATCATCTTTCTCTCTTTCTGTGATGATGTTGATGATGACGTTGTTGTTGTTGTTGTTGTTGTTGTTGTTGTTGTCGTGGTGTCAGAATGAGCATGTTTAAATCAATACTTTATTAGTGAGGGATAGCAGTTGGAATTATACGAAAATTAATTAACAAAAGGCCTATATTTAAATCGAATTGTATAGGCGTTTTACAAACTGAACCTAGCTGTTTGTGTTATTTTGTTTTTGCATCTCATATTTTCAATGAGTCGGCGGCGAGATCAACAACGAATAATAATTATTTAATTACCAAGGTATAAAGTTTTCCAAAGGGACACGTTTGCGCAATGAAATGAATGACACGTTACCAAACGCATATTGCAACATAGGCTACAACCTGAAATATGTATCCTCCAAAAAATATTGAATCTGTGCGTTTCCCTCATAATCGATTATTCATGTTTTGTTTTATTGTGTGTGTGTGTGTGTGTGTGTGTGTGTGTGTGTGTGTGTGTGTGTGTGTGTGTGTGTGTGTGTGTGTGTGTGTGTGTGTGTGTGTGTGTGTGTGTGTGTTGGGGGTGGGGGTGGGGGGGTGGGTGGGAGTTGGGGGTGAACAGTGTGAATTGTTGGCAGACGAGGGCGCCTCGCAGCTCTGTGGAACACGGGGGCACTGCACACCCCCCCACCCCCCCACCCCCTGAATTAGTGTGTCCGTCGATTCCTAAAGTAGAAGATC
>NC_140275.1:16048074-16060574 GCF_964030765.1 Micromesistius poutassou | reverse complement strand
ACAGAAATGCATATTTGTAAGTCATGGGGGGTTTTGTGTGAGTGTGTGTGTGTGTGTGTGTGTGTTTGTGTGTGTATTCTGGAGGGAGTTATTTGGGCAGATTTTTTGGGTTTAAGCCTTCCTTGTGCAACTGTAGCGCAACAGTGTACCATGAACCCTCATCTAATACACGATATTGTTGCCAAATCTGCAAGCCAAATCGTACCTAAAATGATAAAAAAAAACTGTTGTCATCATTCAAGAGACTTTTTAACTGATATTGACATGGACATATTTTATTGATGCAGTAAAGTGAGAAAAAGCCTATTTTGATTAGTTTCATTTAATTTTTTATTGTTATATAATCAAATACATTGCCATTGCAGGATGCACTAAAAATATTAACTGCTGCGTTGTGTCCTCTGTGGGAGTGATAGAGGGGTTGGGTTCAGCATAATATCCCCCCCAGACCAACCCGTGTGCCCACCCCACACAGGTTTCACACCCCGCCTGGCTTGTTCAAATAACGGTAACCCAATGGAAATATAGTATAGCCCAGAGAACAGATTGGACGGCCTCCAATAGAACCGCCCTTCTGACCTCCATGTGTTCTTAAACTGTTTTTTGAAGAAATAAAAAAGACAACCAGTGTAACAAGATGCACAATCTTGACTCTGTGGTCTGTTTGTACTTTGCAGCAAAGGACTACGAAAACCACACGTTGATTTGAATCTTCTTTAATAGTCGACTGGTTACAATTGAATTCAGCTTCATCTTGCGACCAAAGCAAGATCAGCTATGAATCCAATTTTTTTATTTGAGTTGAATGTCAGTAAACCAATATCGATATATTGAATGGCAGAAAAGGGAAATGAGAAACAAGAGAGCGCAGCTACTAGGTCTTTAAAAAAGAAAAACAACTTTGTTACCTGAACTTCAGGACTACCATGTTTTCCCTCTTTTTGCTTGAAACCCTTGCTTTGATTATTATTTGATGAGGGAATGTTTATTTTGTTAGGGGATTGGCATTTTCTGTTTTTATAACAACCAGAATTGGAGATACTACATAGGATTGTGTGTGTGTGTGTGTGTGTGTGTGTGTGTGTGTGTGTGTGTGTGTATCCTATGCTGAAAAACATGCATGTGTGAAGGCTTGCTCCATGGACGATCCTCACAAAGCAATGTCCCGACCTCTCACCCCGTAACCTTTCCCCACCCCCCCCCCCTCTCTCTCTCTCTCTCTCTCTCTCTCTCTCTCTCTCTCTCTCTCTCTCTCTCTCTCTCTCTCTCTCTCTCTCTCTCTCTCTCGCTCACCCCATCATTTGCTTTTGCTCGTTTGTGTATTTAGTGCACACACACACACACACACACTGATTATTAATCTGTGTTTCTTGGGGGAGGCATGGTTTGGCAATGATGGTCCAGGTTAGAATGTTTAAGCAAGCTTGCACCCCTATTGTCTCCCTGCACAGTGATGCGTGTGTGTGTGTGTGTGTGTGTGTGTGTGTGTGTGTATTAGAGGGGGAGCGATCAAGAGAGCACTTGGCCTGAGGTAGAGAGAGCAGGGTTGACCACAGATGACCTTATTCTTTACCAAGGGACCCCAGAAGGCTGGCCCTAAACCTCCCTCCGTGCCGATTGGCTCGGGCAGCCTTCCACTCTGTCGAAGGGGCCCTTTAATTGGCCATGGGAAGGAGTGGATGGAAAAAAAAGAAAGGAAATAGAAATATGCAGGAGGAGACAGAAAAGGCACTGGTTTTTACCAGAGTGTTCACAGGGGCCTTTCACATGATAGAGGGGGAGGAAGCAGGGGAGAGCAACACAGGGATTAACAGGGGGCCACGTGTTGGAATGAGGGGGCCGTTTGGTCCTCTCTTGTGGCGGTGGTCGGGGCTCTCCACCGAGTGGACAATGTTTGGCAAACAGAAACACGCTGGAGTGGCCAGAGAGTGGTCGGGGGCAAAGGAAACACATCTTGTTTGGCCTGATTACTGAAATTAATGTGTTGTCCAAAACAAAACAATTGGCCTGAATAAACAGGTCAGAGATTTGTGAGCAGAGATACGCACACGCATATGCACACACACAAGCGCACACACACACACACACACACACACACACACACACACACACACACACACACACACACAGATACATGCACACACACTTTTGTTTTTATAAATATATCCACATGGTTTATATTGCATCAGAATGACTTTTTAGGGTAACACAAGGACACTGCACTACACAGCAGAACATATTTAATTTTGGTTATGTAATGTGATCAACCACATACCTTTGCCAGGATACCTATTGATGCTTTCAAAACTAAAATGAACAGCAACTGGCAGGCCTTCCATCAGAATAATGTCTTCCAGGCTCCCGGATGCAGGTTGGCTGTGGGCTGCACAGAGGGCTCGTGAAGACAGGGTTGTAAATAGCAGCCAGGGGTACAGACAGAGAGGTTATCCTATATTTAGAGACCGAAGCTCAGCTAAATCCCGCTCCTGTTTGTCTCAGTGTATTCGCCAGTCCATAATATAAATATAAAGAAATCACGTTTTAGTACTGAAACGGCTTGTATTTGAACAAGCACTATGTGAACTTTTGAGTGCAGCCTTTACTTTTGTTCATACATACATTTAGAATGATAGAACCATGAAGTGATAGAATGAAAAGTGTAGCTCCCTGTCCAGTGTCCACCTATGTTTCAATCAACCTGCTGATTTATTTTCCGTCTGAATCCATTTGGTCTGTGGAGGAAAAAGGAGGGGAAGAGCCGTATTTTCAACTAAATAACACAGTTTAAATGTCAGAAAAGCAGCTTCACAGGTATTTCCGAGATGCATCAATAATGTTTGAACATTCGCTTGGAGCCCTTTCATGCTTAAATTACATTTTTTTCCACAGAATGTGAACATGAAGAACACAGCTGGCTGCTAATTTAATTTGAAGATGATTGCCGAACTTCGTATCTTGGGCTTTTGAATATTCCAGCTGAAAATTAACAACAGCAAAACCAAAAAGGCTGAGTGCAAGACAGAGATATTGAGAAAACCCTGACATTAGGGTGTTATGAATGTGTTAACAATGTCAATACATTGGATATCCCAGGGTGGATATCCCTTCCTAAGGACTGTGATTCCTCTCTTTTGCAGTCTGTGCAGAATCATGTGGTCCTCCTCTCTGTCTACCCTCCTCCTCGCCATCTCCCTCGGTTGGCTGTCAGCTTTTCTGATGGACGACGATCACATGACATCGTCAGGTAGGTCAATGCTACTCTGTTTGTGTTTGTGTGTTTATGGTTGTGTCTCTCTGTCTGTCTGTCTGTCTGTCTGTCTGTCTATCTGTTTGTCCGTCGCTCTCTTGTGACAGAGAAAGCAAATATAGATTGAAATGACTAATGTTAGAGAGAATCAAGATGTTTGTTTTGACCCAAACGTGTCGCAGCTTGTGTATGTGTGTGCTTGCATGTGTGTGTGTGTGTGTGTGTGTGCATGTGTGTGAGTGCTTGCTTGTCTGTGTGTGTGTGCATGTATGTATGCATGTATTATTTGGAGATCTTCCACTAATATTTCCCAATTTATCTTATCCGTCAAACATTAACAATCGTATGTTGTCACTTTTGTGCAATTTACACTATATTGACCCTCATTATCAAGCCTTAAATCAGACATCAGTTGAATTGCAGCAAGGCGGAATGGGCTGAGACGCATGTGGAAAGGTTCACTGTTAAGCAAACAAATGCTAGTTCCTGGTTTAGCTCACTACGCAAACATGGCAGTGATCAATAGCGCTAGGGTAAATATATGGACTGGACCCGATTGTCAAAGTCCAGGGACTCACACACACGTGATCCAGGATGTTCAGCCAGCTAGACCCAGCTGTCACCGAGGCATATGGGAAAAATTCATCCTAAAGGTTGACCCAAGTGAAAGTGTGTGGAAGTGTTATAGAACGGGGCATGGCAGAATGACTTCTGCTGTGGTCAGTTGTGGTCTCCTTTGAAGGACAACAGAACATTTTTGAGTTGCAGTGGAGGCAAGTCGCAGATGTTTGTGTATGGATGGGAAATGGGAGAGAAAACAGTGAAAATAATCCTCTTTAGTGACTATGAAATAGTATAGTAGGAAAGAAGGAAATTTGGAAATTGTGACTAAAACGTACAGTGATTCTTTATTTATTTTAATTTGTGTTTATCAAATTGTGTTTTATGTAAGTAAAATTCAAGGACTTAATCAAGTCAGCAATATAATTCACTGGTTTCATTCCAGCTTTTAGTTGAAAGTCATGTCTGTACATGTTATGGGTTATGAGATTCTGAGGCTGTACCCCACTATACAGTTTTTTTGTATTTGTGTGACCTACCTATGAACAACATATGAACAATGAAAATGAATGAATCAATGAATTATTAATGAACTATTCCATTATATTCTATTCCGTTCCTTTCCATCCTCTGCTATTCTATTTGGTTCTGGTGTGTTTCCGTCTCTCTTGGGTGTGCTGTGTTGCTGCTGATGAGGGTGCACTATGAGGTCATTTCCTGGCTGTGAAATGGATTAGGCCACGTAGAGAAGTACAACCCGGTTGATATTGAACCAGAAGTCAAGTCAGGCGGTTTATTTTTTACAGATCTTTAAATCCAAGTCCCCGTCTCAAAGGGCTCCACAGGCCCACATAAGCCACTCGCCCCCCCCTCACCGCAAGTGTTTATAGCGCTAGTAAACACTTTGGTTTGGGCTTTCAGCTGAAGTTCAAATCAAACGTTCTGACTGTCTTTGTACTAATACTCTGTGCCAGTTTTATAGTCAGTTTTATAAAGTCTGTAAAAAGGTAAAAACTGATGTTCTAGGACGAAAGAGTAATGGCTGCACCTTTTGAATCAAGCACTTTGTATCTCAACAGGTTTTCAGCAAACCTTCTGGTCACTTAGCTTACTTTGGAGACGTTTGGACAGTGCTCAGCTTTATCACTCAGTGCATTTACATGACACTCAAGAAAGTTGAATTATTGGGTTAGTCCAACTATGATTAGATTATTAAGATGCATGTATACACTTTAGTCAAGCTAAAATCCAATCGAATTGGGTTACTCATAGTCGATTTAAGACCCCTAGATAATTAGATTGATAGTCGAGTTAAGCGTGCATGTACGGAGTGGGATTGGATTATGCGTTCTGCGCATGCTCGAGATCTTTTCCCTGGGCTGGAAAAAGATCAACAACACGACAATAGTCGTGTTGTTGTCACCGTCGGAAAACGAGAAACTGTGATTTATTTAAAAAGGTGGCGCAGAAGATAGAGGAAACCAGTGAAAGTAGTTACCCCTATAAGAATTGTGTCCCGGCCGCGGGAGCGCTCATGCATTCATTAAAGGTGGAAGCACACAGACACTACGCTTCGATTTCACCCAAGGCTGAATTAAAAGTACATGTTTTTCTAAATGTGGGTTATCAACAAGGTTGTTAAGTAGTAACTTCGGGCACATCTGTCAAAATTAATGTTTTTTTCTCCCGATGTGTTTACGATCTTTATTCATTCCTTGCGATACGGCGGGGAATGCCGTATACGGACGGGCTGCGGAGGGACTGCTCCGGCGGGAGAAAGATGTTTTCAGCAGACAGCTGTCAACTCACTTCGGGTCCATATCATTTCTCAGACGCTCCATTGTTCCGACCCCTCGGTCGTATGCGGACACCTCCGGCTGCTCTGCCGGTGGAGGAGTCCGCATAGGCCTACTACCGAAAAGTCGTAACAATGGAGCGTCGGAGAAATGATATGGACCCGAAGTGAACTGACAGCTGTCTGCTGAAAACATCTTTCTCGAATGCAGGCGCCTGAGTTTGTTGTTGCTGGTGACGTAAAGAGGTCAACCGGTGGCTCTATTACCACTAGTTGGGAAATGGGTACAGTGCCACCTATCGTACCGGGGAATGACATGCTTCGGCCAATGAATCTCACCGCCATGTATAACCGGACAATTGCAGTTGTCCAATTGTGGCGCATAGTCGAACTATGGCTTTAATCTGATTAAGCTGTGCATGTAAATAAACGTACATAATGTGCCTGTAAGCGGCAACATTCAAGGTTTATAGACTGATTGATTTCCAACAAGCGCATATTACCATAGCCCTGGTCTTTCCCAACATTTATTTAACACCTGTAAACTCCTGACGGCCACTGATAGCATGAGCAAACACACACATCCCCTTCCATTCTCACGGGGACTTGCTTTGTCAATGCCTGTAGAATACCTCTCACCTAGAAACCGGTTGTCCCCCTCATTGTGGTCTCTATTTGAACATGCTCATTCGGTGCGACAGCCCATCATAGTCTCCTTCGTCTCTGTCATCTCTATCCTGCTGTAGAGAAGCTGTATTTTTAACGTGTATTTTAGAATCAATTGGAGTAGACTCCCCTGGTTGAACTGGAAAGACCCCCTTCCCAGTCACCAGAGTCCTTTCTGTCCTCTCGTTTGTACTCGGATGTATTTTTTGTTTTCTTCTTTTTTTGTTCTTTCTTGAAAAGCAACCACAAGGACAAGGACATAGGTTTGGTGTCGGATATGGCCCTCTGTGTTTAAAGGTTGACCAGTGTTAATTATGGGCCCCGCTTGTCATCTATCTTATCCCTCTCTATATCCCCTCCTGCTTTCCCCTCTTCTGCTCCCTGTTGTCTCTGTCCGCTATGAGTCAGCCCATTGGAGGTCGAGTCTCAACAAAACTGCGCCACACAGGCGGTAACCCGTGGTTACGGAGCAAAGGTGTGGTACCATAGTCCAAAGAAACTATAATTACACTCCCTTTATAGTTACACACAGTTTATGGTTGCAATGCATAGTTTAGATTGTCTTTTTTCCTCTCTCCCAGTTCAACCACCAGGGATATACAATAAGCCTGTGGCTATAGAACAAACTTGATGATGACAGCAGAGTCTTATTGCCATGCCGCTAGAAGGCTGGTGAACGCTGCCAGTGTGGATTACAGAACGCTAAATTATAAGAGTTTGAAGTGCCTAAAAATGGTATACGTGTGTGTGTCTGTGCAGCAGTCTGAGGAGGCTTGCTGGGAGAAAAGAGAAGAGAATGAGGCCTAAGGAGAACAGTTTCTGCCCCGGGGGTTACGTAAGGGAGGGGCGATCCGCGCGCTGTGTTGATTCAGCGAGTGGAAGTGTCGGTTGGGATGTAAACAGCTGTAGCCCTGCACCGGGGACCGGCTGTTTCTGTAGGAGAGGGCCCTTAGCCTTCTTATCTGTCTCTCTCTCTCGCTGAGGGCCACTCTGAGTCCGAGGCGGAGTGCCTCGTCACCAAGAGAAGCCATCGTGTGAACAATTTCTTACTTTTCTTACTGTGGTCATATATTTCACATTCCTTGGCTTGCCGTGCAAACTTGGCTTACACTGTAAGGTCACTATAAGACGCATTTGGTGTGTACTACTATAATATATATACACATAAAAAACAGTGTAGATCTTTTGGTCATGATCATTTTCATGTCAATACAAATTCAATTTCGAGTGACTAGGCTGCAAGGGTCAAGCAGAGAGAAAGACTCCCAGACATTGGACGGCGAATAAACATGCTCCCACGCTCAGTTACCATGCACATGGGGGGGGGGGGTAAGGCCAGGGCAGGTCCGCAAGGGTCTAGAAACTTGATGCTTGTCATTTGTCTATACTTACCCTCACTATGACATGATCTGACAGAGGTGAGCCAACACTGTGGGCTGCAGGCTTTAGCTTTACAGATTAGCATTGATAACGCAGGCTAGTTCATGTCTGAGGCTGGGCTGAGATAGCTCACCGCATCGCTGGACTTCAAAGTTGATGTCACCCCAGGATAATGGAAATAAGGCAAAGAAACACAGAGAGGGAGTTACAGAGTGAGAGAGAAAGCGAGAGAGAGAGAAAGAGAGAGAGAGAGCGAGAGTGAGAGAGAGTGCTAGTGCTTGTTGAAGTACTGTGGAATTTAGGTTGTGTGTGTGTGTGTGTGTGTGTGTGTGTGTGAGTGTGTGTGTGTGTGTGTGTGTGTGTGTGTGTGTGTGTGTGTGTGTGTGTTTATGGGTGTGTGTTTGTGTACGTGTGTTTATGGGTGTGTGTGTGTTTGTGTATGTATATGTATATGTGTGTGTGTTTATGGGTGTGTGTGTTTGTGTATGTGTGTGTGTGTGTGTGTGTGTGTGTGTGTGTGTGTTTATGGGTGTGTGTGTGTGTGTGTGTGTGTTTATGGGTGTGTGTGTGTGTGTGTGTGTGTGTTTATGGGTGTGTGTGTTTGTGTGTGTGTGCAGTTATTTCTATCACCTGTTTACATTCTCTTGTTTGTATCTGGTTGCTTTCTGACTCCTCCCCCCCCCCCCCCCCAACCGCTTCTGCATCACTTATTGCCGTCTCACTATCTCTCCTTAAACAGCTCTCTCTCTCTCTCTCTCTCTCTCTCTCTCTCTCTCTCTCTCTCTCTCTCTCTCTCTCTCTCTCTCTCTCGGCCATATTGCCTGCCCCCCTATCAATCCCTATTCTGACTTTACTGTCTTACACAGATGAAGGAATGAGGGATAAGGGACAATATTTATTTAGAAAATTGATATCATTGCATATTAATATTATGTAAAACTAATTTGATTCGCTCTTAGCTAAGCTATTAGCTTTGATTTGATACTAACTAAAATATTATTATGCTGGGGATGTTCTTAAAGGCTTAATGTAACAGTGGCTCACAATATTTAACCCTCACAAATAAATGATGGTAAGGCTTTGGTAAATATTTGTCTGCAACCTTACTAGACTGGTATTGGAAAAGTATGGATAGAAGTAGGAGAAAAAGCATCCAATTCTCTCTCTTTCGCTCCATCTCGCTCTGACATCCTGCTCTGTCTGCACTCTTTCCTCCATTTCGTCATTAGAGGCTGTGTGCCCGTACGACCAATGGCAGTTAAATCATCAAAATTGCACATTCTCAAAGAGGCACACAAACACACACACACACGCACATATACACACACACACACACACACACACACACACACACACACACACACACACACACACATAGAGACAGATACATACACACCGGCACATACATTACACACACAAACACACTCACACATGCACAAACACTAATTATGACCAAAGCTTGCTCTGAAAGAGAGTGATTCATATCTGTGGGTTGTTTTAGGTAATTAAATCCATCTTTCCGCCAATAAAAACTATTCACTCCAGCTATCAGAGTTCAGCCGGGGAGCAAAGTGCAGCTGTGAGGCTGGGATAAATGTGAAAAGAGACTTTTCTAGAAAATAAAAAGGCTGAGAACAAACTGTATGAGACAACACACAGACAGACCTTTAGAAACGGATGTGGTTCTTAGAATTGGCAATTAAAGGGACAAAAAGGGGTGATAAAATGAAAATGGATTCTCACACCTGATATTGGGGGCTTCCAGAAGCACACATATATAATGTAACCCTAGGAAACCCTAGGAAACCTAGGTGTTTGTATGCGTGTACGCATACAAACACACACACACACACACACACACACACACACACACACACACACACACACACACACACACACACACACACACACACACACACACACACACACACACACAATCCCTTCATTCAGCAACCAAGAGTTATTAAATCCACAAAGTAGCGCCCGTATTGGTAAATGTAATTAAGATCCGCTGCCCTTCTGTCTCTTTGCGGCGGTTAGTCATGCATTAAACAATATGGCCCCTGACAAAGCTTCATTGCCTTTTTTCCCCCCCTCCCTCTGCGGCTCTTAGTTATATTCACAGGCAAGGAGCGTCAGCAGCAGAGTGCTTTATTTAGGCCTTTTAGTGGATTTGAACCCTTAATGGGTGAGGCTGATGTCTAGATGGGCGGACACAAGTGGTTACCCAGCTACGCGGAGGGAACTCATGTGCACGGAGTAGGACTGTTGTTCACCATCGGAAGCACTCCAGGGACAAGCCTGCCCACACACACACACACACACACACAAACACACACAGGCACGCACGCACAGACACACACGCACGCATGCACGCACGCACGCACACACACACACACACACACACAGGTGCGCACGCACAGACACACACACAGGCACGCACACACACACACACACACACACAGGCGCGCACACACACACGAACATGCACACGCACAAGCATGCATGCACACATGCAAGCCAACACATGCACACATGCACACACACACACACACACACACACACACACACACACACACATGCATGCACCTTCCAAACCCACCCACAAACAAAGAAAATTAAATGCATTTGCGGATAAGAACCAGAGGATAATAAGATCAAGGAATAGCCCACATACACACACACACACGCGCAATGGAATTATATGTATTGGCGGATAAGAACCGAATGAAAATAGGATTGTTCCCTCTGTGATTAGCTTTATCTCCCACAAACCACAGGTATTTAGGAATATTGTGGGAAAGGGTACATTTTCCATACTACACAGAGCATGTACGTACATTTTTTACATTTTGTCTTACTAATCCCAAAGTATATGATCCCAAATGAAAACTACAATTAGACTATTGGATAGAAAATTGCTGACTTGGAGATCTAGTATGCTCCCATTCGTGCTGTACCATACTTCTCGATACAAGAGGTTGCCGCCTGGCATGTGAGCCAGTCGGGACTTGCATAACTGCAGTTGTACTTTCCAGAAATAGAAACTACTAAGGTATTGTGAAAAAATGTGTCTTGTGAGAACAAGTGCGTTTGAAATTTTTTAACACAATGCTATGTTGCACTTTGAAAAAGCTAAGAAAACAACAGTAATTAAAAGTACATATTATTATGTATGCATAATGCATATTAAGCTTGCACCTCGCACCTTACCATTTTATTTGAGCATGTCCCTGGCTTACCGTTGAACTATAGGTGATTTGCCTATTCTTCAGATCCTCATAATGTAAGGCATGATGTCAAGCTTGTATTATGTAACACAACACAACCGTATTCATTCTCTGGCTACACACAGGGGATATGTCCACCCTACACCATTTCAAGCCTTTTTTTTGTGTAAAATATATGTTGTGACTTATCTTGCAGTTAATCAAAATATTCACGGTCTTTCGGGATTGTGGCTTTTCGAACACGCTCGCTCCTTTGATTCCAAAATAAAAGGCAGGGATCGTCCGTCAGCTTTACGGTATTTATCTCACCGAAAGCAAAAAAGAAAACATGAAGGATCAACATAAACCTTTTCTTACATACCAAAAGAGCTGTCAATGAGTGGTTAAAAAACTGTACCGCTTCCCGTCTACCTATTCACCTGTGGCTCCTCTCCAAAATACACACAAGTGTGCTTCATCAACCCAAAATACGATATCCCCGCATGTCAGAAGCAAAATATGTTTTTACTAAATGAAAACCGATAAAACAAACGATTAACTCAAATAACCAAGCCAAAACCATATTGCATATTAACAAATAAATCAAACATTATATCAAACCAAAAATGTCTCTAACAATATACATCAATTATATTGAGATGGAGTTCAATGTTTTGTTTAACATGTCTTCCTCAAAATGGGGTTTATCAACACAGTCCCATCTTGTAAAATGAGAAATTGGCAATATTATGAATGGCTTGCGCAATGTTTTTGTAGCTCTTTCAGCTGCGAATGACCATGTGTCATCAAGAAAGGAAGAGAGACAATGAGGCATTTTGAAAGAGAGAGAGAATGTCTGCAGATATTTTCGACTAACCTTTCACCTATGGACCTGTTGTTCAGCACAAGCCAGAAAGGGTAGTAAAGTTGAAGGCCTACACACAAACATACAGAAACATCAGGAATGGTGATGTGTTTTGCTCAGGGAGGCCTACATTTAGAGCCTAACCTATGTTCCCCCAGTGTTCAATCAGAAAACAAGGCAAGCAAAGGGGAAAAAAATCTCAAACAGACAGTTACGTCTAAATTAAATAAGAATTTAAAACAATGAATTGGAAGATTTTTCCAATGGCCCCTGACTAAAGCGTTTCCCTGGACAGATTGATCCAGGAGAATGAAGAGGAAAATCTATCTATCTAATTTCTGTGATGTAATCGTTCTCCCCTAGAAGCTTGATTCGTTTTTTTAACAAAGCAAAAGCTAACTTTTCTAAGCCCATTTCTTCCAAAGCTTCCAGATGGCATCAAGTTTCTGCAGCAATCCAGCAAGCTCTTTGATGGCGTTAGCAGGAATGTGTGGAATCAGGAGGGAGAGAGGGAGGAGCTAGGGCCAGAAGGAAGGAACGGAGAGCAGGAGATGGAAAGAGAGGCGAAAGGGAGAATGAGAGAGAGAGAGAGAGAGAGAGAGAGAGAGGGGGAAGGGGTGGTAGAGGGAGAGGGAATGTGTGAGAGAGGGAGGTAGGGAGAGAACAACATAGTGCAGGATGACGGAAAGGAGGGAGGGAAAGAGGGAATGAGAGAGCAGAGGCTGGACAGAGGCAGAGTGTACTGGCTGTGAAGATGGAGATGGAGGTTCAGCTAGG